>NC_079149.1:126260813-126602878 GCF_945859685.1 Eupeodes corollae
TGGGCTTTTGTTCGCAGAAGAATAATAAAATGGTTTTAAATGTTTCTTTTTCTTTATGTAACTCGCTTATTTTCATTTCATATTTTTGAGCAAATTGTGATAAAACTGGTTTGAATATTTCTTAGAATTATATGTGCCTAATTATAACTTTGAAAGAAATAAAATTTAATAGTCAAAAATGTTTTGTTTCGTGTAATTTTCTTGTCTTGGATACATTTTGCCAAGAAATGCTTTAATAAGTCACTGACTCATAATTTTATGATCACTTGTTAAATTTCTTGCCATTCAAATCATTCCCAATGCTTTTAGCTAAAATATGCCAAAGAATAATGTTTCTTTTTATAAGAAAAGAAAAATTCGCATGCAACAAAGAAATAGACAATGTTTGTACAACAAAATTACCCAAAGAACTCCTTTTTGTTTTTTGTATTTCACCGTTATTTATAACATTTTTATTTGTGTAAAAGGCCCTTATCTCAAAACCAAGCTAAAACAATCGAGTTCTATATTTTACTTTCATTGATTTTTTGTAGAAAGTATTTTCCGAGAATTTATCTCTCAATTTTAAATCAACTTCATGAAGCAAAATTAAATAATTCGAACTAATTAAAAGCTCAGATTAAATTATTACAGTTACATTTTCAACTGCATGAATTTCCAATTAAATCCTTTTCCGGAACTCATTGAAACGTTTTATAATTTGTCACCCAACAAATCGAAAACTCATTGAAAACTATGAATAAAACGAAAGAACTGAGCAACAAACTTGTTTTTTTTTATTTCTTTGATTCCCACGTGGGCGATTACGTGCGCCCAGTGACAAAATCTTGACTTCTTTCAAAGTCTTTAAAGTGGGTGTTTGCCACTTAAGTCGGGAAATAATTCATACACACCATCACCGCTTAGCCTCCGCTCCAACGCCGTCGTTCCTCAAGTAAATAACTACTTTTGCATAAAGGTCAAATCGTAGTCCAGTGTGTCTTTCACTAGCGAAAAATAAAACAAGACTACCTTGGATAGACTCTCGCACAAATCTACATAGGTTTTTGCAAGTTAAACAACATAGGACAGAACAGTATAAAAGTCAAGAGGGGCGGGTGGGTCATGACAATACTGTACCAACAATCCCAACAAAAACATCAACACACAAATAAAAAACAAAGAATAACAAAACAGTTAAAGGAGACCACATTTTGTTGCCAATTTGTTCGTCTGGTTTATTTCCTCCAATTAAAAAGTTAACAATGATTCGTCCGTCCATCGCATCGCATCGCGTCGTTTGTTTCTGCATCAGCATAACATACGACCAAAACGTTTATATTCGCCAAGTTGCAACAAGATGCGCCTCTCGAGTATTTTTGTTGTGTGCCATATAAAAAGGCCAAAACCGTCAAGATGCGATTTTTGTTGGTTGTTGTATTATTTCGTCTTTTGTGCTACCATTTTCCGTCACTATAGTTGCTGCAACTATAGGCAAGGTGCACTCTTCTTCTTCTGCTTCTTTGTATAGAAAACGTCGTGAGTCTTCTTGCGGTTTAAACTACTGACCGCAATAAAAATAAATCCGAATAAAAATAAAGAAATGTAATCAAATCATTGTAACACAATCAATGCTGATTTTACGGTGTTAATATGCCTTTGTGATGCTGTGCAACATGTGTTGCATGCAAATAGAGTAAGGAAATAAATATACGCGATCGATGTCGATCCTGTGTGCAGATGTGCTGTGCTGCAATTTGTGTGTACGTTGATGATGATGATGACATTATGACATTGAAGGTGGCGAAGCTATATGTGCAATCCATACGCGATTAAGTAATTGATTTTTTTTTAGATTGTGGTCTATCTTTGGGCTTAATTGTGTTTAAGTTGCCATATTTGTCTCAAACCATGAAGATATATATGCTAAGCTTCATCTACAATGTTTTCTCTGTCTTTCTGTACCATAGCCCCAGCCTATTTCATATTGAAGGACGACTGGTTTATTGGATGTGGGGGCTTGAATTTATTATGAATAAACATACCCAAGTCGACAAGTCTTGCTTTGGTGACGACTTTTTTAAAAATTCAGTTCATTTAAGTCTCGCCATATGAGATTTAAATGTGCGGCATTTACACATAATCTCAATTGAATCTTTTGCGCACGTAGGTTTGGGTATGGTGTTGTTGTTTCTTGTGCCACTGCCACTGGTGCTGAGTGGTGGTGCTGCTGCTGCTGCTCTACAACATTGAAGTAATAATATTGTGTGGTTACGTAAAAGAAGGTCACTTGTATTATAAAGATAGACAAGAGGCGCGAGCGAGAGTTGCTACTCAACAAAATATACCAACGAGTAAATAGTGAATGCGGCTTTTTTGTTGTTGTTTTTTGTTGTTATTGGTCTTTTGGTGAATGTGAGTGGGCCTTAAAGTTGAGAAAATATAGGCGGAGTGTGTTTTTTTCCTACTTACTTATTTATTATTATTATTTGTTGGTGAACATAAAATAAAAATAAAACAAGAAGTTGTGTTGGGTGATTTTCTTGCATGTGTATGGAATGGTAGGCGGAAAGTGATTTTATGGTTAATATTTCAATATACCGGCTAACTCAAGACTGTTGGATGGTCTTTGGTGAATAATAAGTTACAGCATATGGGTTTTTTCTGTTGTTTTGTAGCTGGTAACAAAGATTGAATCGAAAGACTTAATGAGTCATGAAATTTTTAGTTTGAAAATGTGATATATTAACACGCGTTAGTTAAAAAAAAACATTTCATAACGAAATGAAATAGAAAACAAATATGAAATTTGCAAAAACATTGCTTAAACAAATGGTAAAAAAATTGGAAGCAAAACGGAGCCCTGAGGCATACCATCAGCATTTATGACGTGCAATTCAGATTTAAGTATTTGAACAGTACTTAAAGTAATTTTAATTTATTGATTTTATGTGGAAAAGGAACTAGTGAAGTATTAGAAGGTACTTGAGAAATATGTTGATTTATGGCTTTTTTATTAGGTTCTTTCTTGAAGACCTTAAATTTGGATTTGTACTTGAACTTCAAGCATTCTTTAACACTTCTTTAATTGAGTTTTCTTAAATGGTTGTTTTCTTGCTTGTTTAATAGTTCTTTAACTCTTTTACAAATGTTTTACATTATTTTTCTGGGTCATAAAAATCGTATTTTTAAGATTTTTTAATATATCCTTAATTTTTCTTAAAATCATTTTGACTGTGCCTTTTAAAACTACGAAATTGCATTATTTTTAAGAACGGAGTAGAATTGTTAAAGGACAAATTTTGTTCCGAGCTGAGCAATTTTTTTTCTCAAAGCAGAATTCAAGGAACGCTTCGGAGAAATTCAAAAAACTTATAAGGACAGACAAATGGATTCACAGGTAGAATCCCAAACCGTCCAAAACATGACTGCTATTTCAAACATATGGATTCGTGACCTGCTTGCTAAATAAATAGTAAATGACACTCTGACTTCTTAGGAGCATGCGAGAGAAAAATCTTATGGAGAATTGTTGGCTCCTTTTGTATATGAGGAAGGACAATTCCGGAAACGCTAAAATCATCAACAGTTTGCAATCTATTAGGAATCAGATATCATTGCACTATTTTAGCTCATTCGACTTCGGTGGGGTAGAACTTAATTTGATGAGTAAAAAGAGGAACCAGCTCCAAAAGTCTTTTGTAGGTGAAAGCGTGGCAGACCATGCTAACGCTATAAAGATTTCCTAGACCATGACGCAGGAAACCTTGGGGTGAACAATTCGATAGCATTGACTTACTATCAGGATAAATGAAGAGACTTGTTAAATGAGGTCAGAAAGGGATCTTGGTTGCCGAACCGATGATAATGTATTGAAAACACCCGATAATATAAAATCACTAATTGACATTTAAAGTACGAGAGTTGAAGTACTGAATTAAAGCAAAAAAAAGTCCCAATAAGTTTTGGAAGTAATTCAACTTGTTCTTGTTAGAATGTAGAATTTTCTAGTTTCTTCGAAGTTTCAAGAAATTACTTTGAAAAATTAAAGCTTGTCAGAACTTATGCTGGTTTTTGCTTTACTGAATCAAACAACAACACAACCATTCCGGAAACATAAATGAAAAAGAAGGTAAACATAAAATTAACTCCTCATTGCGTACTACATGTTACTGGGTTAAGTTTTGATTGATTTAAATAAATTACTTAAATTTAAGTTTTGGTATAAATTGATATTTCTGACCTACACCTAAAGGTCATAAACAATTATCTTGAAACTCTTCAAATCATTAAAAGAACAAAAATTTAGACCTTCGCAAAAAAAGAAAAAACCTTTAACAATGAACTTTAGCTAAAAAATCACAAAATAACCTTAAAAGCCTATTTAAGAAAAATTCAAAAAAAAAAAATAAAATTGATTAATAACCATAACGTTTACTCAAGCCAATTAATTCATTATAATAATCTATTGCTAAGTAATTTGATTACCCATGTATCATATGTGTGTGCCATTTTTTCATATTTTTTT
This sequence comes from Eupeodes corollae, assembly GCF_945859685.1. Classification (NCBI taxonomy): domain Eukaryota; kingdom Metazoa; phylum Arthropoda; class Insecta; order Diptera; family Syrphidae; genus Eupeodes; species Eupeodes corollae. Next base: position 126,265,321 of record NC_079149.1, read on the forward strand.
TGGAACAAAGAAGTTCATGTAATTCAATCCGGAACAGAAATTTAATCGATTAGAGCTTTGCCTTTTAGCTAACAAGTGTTCGCAGTTATTGACCTTGGTCTTTTTTGGTTTCTTTTTTTTTTATTTTGGGAGTCTAACAAAAATCATTTATATAGATTTAAAAAAACATTATTTCTAAATAAACAAATCTTTGAAATATTGATCAATGTCCCTGAAGTCTTCTTCTTCTTCAAGGAAAACTGTCAATTATATGGCAATATTTTAACATACCATTGTGAATATGTTTATTTATATGCACAACACAATGCACAAGCTAACATCATTTATAAATATCACGATAATTCGCTAACAATTTGCATAAACATTCTGCAGAAAAAATAGAAGGAAAATCTCAAAGACACTCATACCCAAAGCTTCTTCATTCTTAAAGAAAAATTCTAGACTTTTGTCGTCTCGCTCAAGAGGTAAAAAATTCTATAACAAATATTGAATCAAACAAAACTATAGGTACTCATCATCACACAGATCTCTTGCATATTTTGCGCATTGTAACTTCTTCTCCTTTTTGTTCATCTCTCGAGATTGGTGTCTGTGACATTTATTGTTATTCATAACTGAAGAAGTAAAAGAAATATAAAAAAAAAACATTCTGCAAGCACGTTCGCCTCAAAGAAGGAATATTGAATAAATTTAATTCTTCTTTATTTTTGTTCTACTACGTTGTCTGCCCGAGTGTGCCCTTTAGATATATCCCATGGGATATAGAGATTCTTTAATAACAATATTATCTATATACACACTCTTTTGCTTGGTTGTTTCTTTAGTTAATATTTTTATAACCATGCTTCGATGGACTGACTGCCTCACCTATGTATGAAATCTCAGATCTTCGATAGAGCAAAAAAGTAAACGATAAAACTAAACCGAACACCCTTTTCTTAGATTAAAGATGAAGAAAAAGAATACATTAATTTTATTACACCACTGGCAGTGGCCATCAGTGTACAAATTCCCTTAAAACAGGTGGATTTATTCATGATGATGATGATCTTTTACATTGCTTCTTATTGCTTCTTATTCATAGTGAATTCTATTCAAATTGAATTAAAGGGGAATTAAATTATAATGCAAAATCAAAAAAAAGTAATCCAAAAATGGTTGAATTCGATTTGTGTTTTCTTTTCTTTTCTTCGGTATGTATGTAAATATGTACCTATGCGGAAAGTCCATTGACATTGATGGTTTGTGACAAGTGAACACCAATCGAAGCCAGAGCCCATCATTTGGCGATATGGTAGGACAAAAACCATCAGAGACACAGAAAAATAAAACGAAACGATGATGATGATGATTGATAAAATTAACATACCCCTTTATAAGCTTAACATACAAAGTATTATAACCATCAACCATCCAGAGTTAAGCGTAAAGTACGAGTACCTTTTAGCGTGCATACCCTCGGTATATTATAGCCTGATAGCCCAATCGGCATGCCTCATATAGAGGTATAGAAAATGAGCCTGAAATGAAATGAACTCTTTGGATATTCCTGTCATGTTTTTTCCTTCGCGACCAATCATGATGTTAATAATGATGATGATGATGATGACGATGGCGGTGGTGGTGATGGTTTCTGGCGACATTGGTTTTGTCTCTTCGTCGTGGTTGTTTTTCTTGGATTTGGGATGGATGAACTATCCATTCATTGAAATGAAGAAGAAGAAGAAACAAACAGTTAAGTAGGAATATACTTGATATACAGACAACGATTAAATTGAGCCCTTTTTTAGGTTTTGTTTCTTCTTTTTGTATGTCCGATGATGATTCATTTTGAATTCAAAAAAGAATCAAGAAATAAACAAAAAGTCAAGTGTTTTTTAAACTTAACATTTGCCACCAATGGATTATTTCCGCCGGATAAATCCAATATCGTCTTTATTGATAATTTTTGTCTTTTCTTCTTTGAATTAAAATCATACGCACATGCGTGATGTTGTGAAATACTTCCGGTGGAGAACATATTTTTTTATAATTGATTGCCTGTGAAAAGAGTTCTTTTTTCTTAACATAACAATTCAGAGCCCACCTTCAAGAAAAGTAACAATAAGACTGATAAAATTCAAAAAATAAAGAAAGAAATGAAAGAGCTGACGCACGAACTTCATTTTTTGTTATTAACTACTTTTGAAAAATCTTACCTAGACGAAAGACATGTTGATTGCGTGTTAAGTTGGTTAAAGAAAAATACGTAGATAATAATAATGAAACCTTATGAATAATCAGATTAGAAGAATTACATTCTTAGACATCTCAATTAATTCTTCAAGTTCTGATCTGATGTTGATGATAATGATGATGATTCGAAAAATTCTTTCATTTTGCTTGTTAGTAAAAGGGATTACAGGAATATAATAAACTGACGGATGTGTTGTCAGAATAAATGCATAGATTTGAGATTTATAATTATTGAAATAGGGATCTCTAGCAAAGAGGAGAATGACTTTTTAACTGTAAATTATGTCTTGAGAAGAAATTAAATTTTTAGATAATTTAAAATTAAATACAAATTATTCCTGGGAGCTTAGGCTTATAATTGACTTGTACTTCTTTTTGCTTACAAGCTCCAATTTTCTTATTTAACAGTAATCTAATATTTTGACTTTGACATTGTATTCAAAGATATCGTATTCTAGAGACCTTTTTCTTACAAAAACTTAAATGCGGTAAGAACTTTGAATTCTAGTTATTTAATTAAATATTCATAAAAATTTGAATGACTTCTTTAAGAAAAATGTATTTATATTTCAAGTATTCAGTGTTTGCAAAACAATTGCTTTTATAAAGCTTGCATTGAATTTTGTATCGAAGCTGTAAATATGTTTTTGGAACGTGCTGATTTCTTTCTGCCAATATTTTCGCATGTCTTTCTTATTTTGGAGTGTTTTCTAGTGCCAACATGAAATGGGGCAAGAAATTCCTTTAATTAGGAAGGACAAGCTTCCATTCCTGACAACAGTACTCGCACACAGGAATAGTTGAGATTTGTCAGTCACTAGGATATAGTTCTCAAACGTACTGTTGCGCCACCCAATTTATTATCATAAGCTTCCAAAAGAATTTCTTGATCCACTGCAAAAGCTACAAGAATCATATTTGGACAATTAGAAATGATTCTTGATATATATAAATCTTTAAACACAAATTTGAGTCAACTATCTTTCATTTTAGAAATGTTGGCCCTCATAAGTTTGTACAGAGTATTTAAGATGATATTTTAAATTGTAATTATATTCTTATCAACTTTCTTAATGCTTCCACAGCACATTTTTGAAAAATGCAGTTGAACTTTTTTGAGAGTTTATCAATTCTATTTTATAGCAATATAGATTTACACAAGTTATAATCAAAAAGTTCTCGCAACACTTTCCTAAGAGCTTCCTCATGGAATTTGGCAATTTTTGAAATTGCAGTTGAACTACCCTGAGGAAGCAACAGCTTTCTAAGTCCATTTTTAAAGCTGAACAGTTCTAGTTTCTAGTAATATATTCTGCAACTGAACGCTTTAATTTTGAAGATGTTTTCGCTTGAATGTAAGAAGTAATTACTTCCATAAAACTTGTATTGCATTTTTGTATGGAAGTAACTAATCTCACTTTTCAATGATTTATCATGGTAAAATTTGAATTCAAAGCAGTCGAACTGTTCTGGTAAAGTAGAAGCTTTCGAAGGCTTTTTTTGAGGGTTTATCAATTCTATTTTCTAGAGCTTCCTCATGGAATTTGCAAATTGCACTTGATTTGCTCTAAGGAAGCAACAGCTTTCTAAGTTCATTTTTAAAGCTAAGCAGTTCTAGTTTATAGTAACATAACTTGCAACTGAACGTTTTAATTTTGAAGACATTTTTGATTCAATGTTCAAAATAATTACTTCCATAAAACTTGCATTCTCACTCTTCAATGATTTGTTATGGAAAAATTTGCATTCAAAGTAGTCGAACTAATCGGGGAAAGTAGAGGCTTTTGAAGGCTTTTTTGTTGAGGGTTTATCAATTTTATTTTGAAGTAATATAGAGTTACACAAGTAATAATCAAAAATTTCTCTCAACACTTTTCTAAGAGCTTCCTTATTTAAATTTGGCAATTATCAAATTGCATTTGAACTGCCCTGAGGAAGCAACAGCTTTCTAGGTCCATTTTTAGACTAAGCAGTTCTAGTTTCTAGTAATATAGTTTACTACTGAACCTTTTAATTTTGAAGATATTTTTGTTTCAATGTAAAAAGTAATTACTTCCATAAAGCTTGCATTGTATTTTTGAATAGAAGTAATAATTAATTTCACTTCTCAATAATTTATTCGTTAAAATTTGCATTCAAAGCATTTTTTTTAATAATTACTCTTTGGAGTATGATTTTTTATTTCTAAAAAGTTGTTATGGAGCTTCCTTTTGGAAGCTTCAAACATATATTTGAATTTAACTACTTTAAGTTATTAAAATAAGATTTCTTAGTACATTTTCATTGAAAATAATAAAATAAGAACTCTTATAACGATACAAGCAGTTTAAAGTGTTAAATAAATCTTGTTATAAAAAGTGATAGAAGTTTCAAGTTCAAAATTCATACATTTTCATCATCTTAAGGACGTTTAAATTTTAAGTTATTGGTTAAATATAAAATTTTAATTTAATACAATTTTTGAAGCCTTAACAGAACATAAATGTTGCTTCTATGTTAGCCATAAAGGAAGCCATTTTATTTGCAAAATTAAATCCATTTAGCACCCAGCAGGTATTTTATTTATAACAAATATATATTCCAATTTTTGTTCTAAAATCAATTCAAGACACTTACTAATCAGGTTATTTCGATAATAAATTACAATTTTAAAAAAGAGTAAAATTAACAAGTTTGTTTGTTTCATTTTTTAATGAAATTATTGTTGCCCAAATTAACACCAACCTGCTAAACAAGTCAATCTACGAATATACCGGCACTTTATAACCATAACCAAATTCTGACCTCAACTCTTTTGTTTTTGCCAAAATTGTATGAGTATCTTATTGCTTATAATTACGAAATCTCTATTCATTAAAAAAATCCAGAAATATTCCATTTTAAATCTATAATTATGGTCATGATGAACTGTATTTTAACAATAATTATCCAATATCAAGTATTTCTGTTTAAGTCGTGACATCAGTTATATTTTTCTTGAGAATTTTATGACTTGTTTCTGTGGTCGTCATATTGCAACACAGTATTGGATTAAGTCAAACAAAAATGGACACAAAAAACAGAAACCTGAAATTTTACTTTCGTTTTTAATTCGAGCAAAAGATATGTACATAATTTTTTGTGGATTGTTTGTTTTGTCTGTTCCCTTTTTTGCCTTCAACTTGTAAAAGTCCTTTATAATGTTCAAACTCGGCGAAAAAAAAGGAATACATATAAAGGAACTTATCTTCAGCACGAATGGAATTAAGGTTACCAAATCGTTGTGGTGCTGTAAACGAGTATTTTTTGTGGTTTGAATCACGATTTTTTGGGTCATAAGTGAAAGTAATGCCAATCGATTTTATTTTTTATAATTTTTTGCAAAGAAATTGCAAATAAAAGCAATAAAATCGAATAAATGGAAAAACTCTTAATCATAAGAATTAAAATACCAAATGTGTACTTCGCCCACTTGAAAATTCAGGTGACATTTTTTGCAAGACCGGGTGTTAACTTAACTTATGTATAACCAAACATGTGACCAATTAAAACACCTACAGAATACCTAATACAAATTATAATGCAGATGCGTGGTTTGGTAATTTATTGAAATTGCTTGCTATACCTTTCTTAGATTTAATTTGAGTCTTCCCACAAACTAAAATTTGGACACATTTGGTCAAAAAGAGTTAGTTAGTTAGTATGATTCATAAACCCGAACTTAACTTAATTTGAAAATACCATTTTAAGAAGTTGATTAACCTTGAAATGAAAGGTAGATTTTCTCGTTCTGGTTTTAAACTGGTTAAAAATTTTATATGGTACCACAAAAACACCACATCGCTGTCGAAGTAACTATACTGTTATGCCAGAGAGCCGCAAAAAAGAAGGAGACTCGAGCTTGCTGAGGTTAAATCATTCAGTTGTTTGGTGTTTTTTTATTACTTCGTCTTTCATTTTGTTATATTTCCTTTTGTCTGAACTAAGACAAAATTGTTGTTTTTACACTTTTTCGTATTTTCGGCCGCTCGTTGCTTTGTTGGCTTATTGTTATGGTGTGGTGAGTATAATGGTGCGCAAAAACCATTTACTTCGGCATAAAGTGAAAGTTTGCCTTTTTTCTTCTTAATGTTCCATATACACTCGTATATACATACTCGTACGTATCATGGCCTTTTTGAACAAAACAAAATACTTGAGGAGAATACACTTTTTTGACTTTTTATTATTCCCAGCATCATTCTGCATTTTTATATATTTTCTTTTGTTTATCATTACCTTTTAAAAAACTTTTTTTTTGCATTCAAAGACGTCGTAGGTAGGTAAAAAACCTTAGGAAAGAAAATCATAAAATTCAAGATGCAAATATCCCATCAAGGCGCGAGAGAAGAAGAAAAAAACCAATAGAAGCTGAAATGAATGGATGAATAGAGAGTTTGTGCGATGACAAAAACAATTTCTATTTTGCTGTTGAATGCATCAACAAAAGAGCACCTACCAACTATTATAGCAAGAGGAATAAAACGGTACGATATTCATCTTTGGTAATAGACAATGGCACCTACTCAGATGTCGCATCACACACAAAAGTGGGTCGTGTTGCTAAAGAAGAGTGTTAAGTGTGTAACTGTAACATAGCCTATACCTACATATATGTAGAGAGGTTTACCTTTAAGGAGTTATTTACACGATACACTTTGTTGTTGATTTTGAATTTTTGTTTGGCATTGTCAATGAAATGAACTATAATTGCTGTTTGTTCTCGTTGTGGTATTAGAAGAAGGGAAAGTACATAAGAGTTGTTTGGGGTTTAGATATTTTTTGGAAGAAAGCGAAAGTTACGAAGTTAAGTTAGACAAAGGTCAAAGATCTCTTGTGAGTAAAAAGTTTTGAAAATATGGCATTTCTTATAAAATGTGGGTTTAAATTGAGATTTAAGTAAAAAATAAAAGAGCTGAGCTTTGAACTTTAGTGGATTAGCAGACACATTACTATTATAAGAGCGAAACTTTAAAAAACAAAGTATAATGTCTGCCCATTAATCTTAAATTCAAATGAAAATAAAAGAGCTGAAGTTCGATCTTCTGTTTAAGTGTGTTTTTCAAGAGAACACCTGACTTTATAAAACATTGATCACTAAACTTTAATGTCTATTCAACGTCTGTCTTAAAACCTTGTTTCACTTTGATTGCATATAAATTGAAAAAGAAAGAGCTGTGATCCGATGTCTATTTTTATGTTTGGGTTAGTTAGCAATAAGCTATTTCCCCAAGAAGAATTTATCTTCAAGGTATTTTAACCCATTAATAAAGAATTCATTTACAGCAGTTTCAGCTAAATTGCTTATTTAATTCAATTTGATTTAATTGGATATAAAAGTGCTGAGTATCAAACTTACACTCGCGGTTTAATTAACATTAAATCGAAACAAAAATAAAAGTACTGAGCTTCAAATCCTTGTTTGAAAATTAAGGAGACTAGCAATTTATTACTACCACAAATTAAAGCATTAGGTTTTTTATTTCTTAGTTTAGAGCAGAGTCTGGACTAACAAATAAAAAATTTGTTTCTTTTTACAACTGAACGTTCAGAGTTTCGAGTGTATGTATTTTGTTCGTTCTAAACTTTTTATTGAGTTCTTTATTGGCCCAAAATAAAATAATCGAGGTTCAGTTGAAAATAAAAGACCTGATCTTCGAACTTTTATGTTCGAATTGGTTATAGATATTTACAAAAAATTTTACATTTGAACTAACAATGCATTCGTATCTATCAAACACCAACACATTAGTCTAACACTCGAGTGTAAAAGATTTGATCCTTATTTATTAAGCAAAAAATAAAACTAATGAAGACCTTTTCGAACAAACGCAGACTTTACAACTATGGTTTTATAGTATTCAATAAAAACCTCAAGTTTCTTTTGCATTCTTCACAACTACAAAAAAGATAATAACTTTCAATAAAATAACAATAAGACAAATTACGTCCTACACCCACAAAAATGCACCCACGTTTTATTGCGCTGCTCATCGCTTCTTTTTTCCGCCCGCCGTGTCGTCGGTTGTCGTGCGTTGGTCGTGTTGATTGTCGAAGACGACGTCGTCTTCGGTCATGTGATTTGTGTTACCCAGGTTACATTTTGACTTCACATAAGATTGTGAAATTAATTGGAATTGTGAAATCTTCATTCTCAATTTATACTGACCGCAATATGGTCACTTTTTTTTAATCCACCTATAGCTTCTTTAGTTATTAGTGGTTTTTTCTTAACTTCAGTGCTAAAGGTGGAAAAATAGTCAACTCTATCTTATTCACGAACTTCACGAATGAGAATAAGAATGAGTTTCGTTAATGTATTTTGTCAGCCCTCGCACGTACAGATTCATATAAATATATATACATCGGATGCATCTTGTCGGCTTGACGTTTCTCTTAATTAATGCAGATAATTAATTTTTCATGAATGAATTGACGTATCATATATGCGTAAAAATGAGGGGTGTAAAGTGTGTAGATGCCTGCAACTTGCTGATGGATTGCAAAAGATGCGTATCTTTTGTTTATAAAAATTTAATACACAATAAGATTTTTTTTTTCGATGGATGGATGAGAAAAAAGATGTTGGTTTACTTATAAAAGAAAAACAAAAAGTGCTAAATCAACAAAAATTAAAAAAAAACTATGTGATGGCACAAGAGTTGAATGAAGAAATTGAAGTTTTTAACTAGACGTTAATATGTTGTTTGTGAACGCCTTCAGAATTTTTTATTTATATTGTAATACGCATAAATGTATATACCTACGTTTTTATTTTTTGAAATATTTCTTCTTCTTCATCGTCGTTGTCGTCTTTAAAAAAAAAAAACAAACCAGTCATGAGTGTAAAAATATGACGATGATGATGATGAAGATGATGATGGTATTAAATGGGATGCATGTTGACGGTCGACTGTCATATTGAAGGTTGAGTAAACATATACTACCACCAGGTATATGTTTTCTTTTTTGTTTGTTTTTTAGGTTTTTTCTAGGTTGCATTGGTAAATCAGATGGAAGTTAAATTTAAACAGTAAATATTTGGCTTGACATATTTTTTTTTCTTAAAACCCACTAGTAGATGAAGGATTGGTAGTCGCTTAATTAGACTTTGAGATTCTCTTAACCCATGGTTATGAATCTTTGATGACCAAAAAGTGTTTGTTTAGAATTTTGTAGAATGGAGTTTCACTTAACCAGAGATTGCATAACTTATTGCTTCATATATTGTCAGTTTAGTTTGCAAACTTAATCTATGGTTAAATTTGTTAGTCTCTTTCACTTTTATGGAACAGAGCTGTATTATATCTTATGTTGAAAAGTTTGATGGAAACAAGAAACGTGAACATGAGTTATGTTCCCTTGTTTACTAACCAAAACATGAACTCTTTGGTTCGTTTTCTTTTTTCTATTTGACACCTTTATTTATGTAAAACCTTACAAAAGTCTAAAGCTATGAACAACAAATTTCAATGAAAATAAAAACTAATAGAGTGTTACTTGATTTGAGTAAAATACCACGAACATTATTTTTTCTCTGGTTAGCTAATCATCAATACAATTTTCTGATAAAAATTGTTAAATACATCAAATTCTACATAAGAAGTGACTAGTCCATTTTCAAGAAACATACATTTTCAATCGTGTCAATTATTGCTGATTTAGTTATAAATCATAATCAGTGGTTATATATTTCTCTATTTGGCATTTTTACTTTAATCACATCTTGAAGTTTGTTCACGTTGCTAAGAGAAATAAGAGTTTGATGGAAACAAGTAGTTTAATCAACTTTAATCCATTAAGGAAAATACCGAAAAGATAACATTTTCTCTGGTTAACTAACCATCATTTCAATTCTCTGATTTAAACTATTGAAATATAACTTATTCGAAAGGTATCTACCTGACAAACAATTATAGTTTTAAAAATTGTTTAGAAGAAGCCTCAAATGATATTAAATCAATTTACTGACGATTTAGCTTTAAATATTAACCTCTGGTTAATTTTTCTTCTGCTTAGCACAATTGTTAATATAAAACTGGGAAAATTGCTTAAAACCATTAAGAAGAAACTTTTATGAAAACAAGAATCTTAAACTGAAACCAAGCAGTATGATCATTGATCTCGGGTTAACTAACCACAGTCAAAATTCCTTATTTAAAATTTTTGAAACACAATAAAATCATTGCGGTTACCTATCCGACAAATAAGAGCCATTCAATTTTTGTATTTGATCAAAATGATCACCAATTAAATTTAATAAAGACTTTAAATTAAAAATTTACGAATAAGTTACCGAAAATTGTCTGAAATGTATATTTTTAAAATTCTTTTGAAATAAATTTTAAAATTAATTTCAAATTGAAAAATTATGAACTTCGTATCAATTTTTTACTTTTTTTTTAGGCGTTATTGTTTTAGGGTTTTTCGCCTGAAGGGTAAGTAATTTTTATTTTTATTTAAGAAGGATGTAAAAATAAAAAAAGGCGTATTTTTCTCCATATTCTTCTTCTTGTTTATAATTTTAGGGATTTCGACCAACAAAATTAATTGAACATCTTTACCTCAATCAATTTTTGTTGTTTTCAAGAAGGGCGTTTATTTCTATCAAAAATAGGTCTGTGGTTAGTGGTTAAGGTACCATGTAATTGAACTAGCATCAAAAAATGTGAACCTGATTATATCTTCAAAAAAGAAAACAAAAATTGTAATTTAACAAGAATTCACATTATTTCAATGCCACAAACATTTTTTTTTGCAATCAAAAGAGTTTTGTTTTGTATTCTTCTTTCAGTTTATTTGATTTCTTTTTTTTTTGTTTTAATTTAATAAAAACTAACCAAAAAGATTAGATATTGATCGCACGCAATTTCAAACATTTACACGCACATTTAACTATGAGCATGAAATAAATTTAATATTTGGTCTTGATTTCTTCAATTTCATCATCACAAAACACGCAAAGATCATAAGTATTGGATTTTGTTTTCTTAACTGATTGATTGTATATAAATTTGCATTTTCGTAAATTCAAGAACTGATTGAAATCAAGGGTTATGAAAGTCTATACGCAAACAAAACTAACATGCATACTTTATTTCGTTTTTAGTGAATAATTTAGCCATTTTTAGAATCTAAAGATATTTGATGACGCTCTACCAAAAATACACAGCATTTCAATAGTCAAACGTATTTTTATTAAGACGAAATCTACGAAAACCACAACAAAAAACTGAATAACAAAAGAGTTGACGTCCAAACTTTTTGTTTTTTCTTGTTTTTTGATTCTATGTATGTTTAATATTCATGCTTAAGCACCCCATTTAATAATATAAATATTTATTCAAATTATATTCTCAATGACATAAATTCAATAAAAATCAAAATCGAAACAAAAGACCTGACATGCAAACTTTTTTTTCATTCACTTTTAATCTAAAAATAAAAGTGTTAGATTAGATTTCAAATCAAAATGTTTGTACTTTAAACAATAATGAATGCAACTTAAACAAAATTTTAGAAAAAAAACATGCAAATCATTCCACTTGGATTAGCAGAAGTTATTTTCGAAAAAATAAAGAATACAAAAAAAATTAAATTCACATCACGTTGTCCTACTTACTTAACAATTTTCATATATTTATTTATCATTAGTTAACTCCAACATTTGCACTTTCTATTAAAACTTTTATAGCCTGCATGTGTTGTTTTGCTTTCCGCTTTGTTGTTGTTGTAGGTTGGTATATAAATGGCTTGCGATTAGCACACTCTAATACACCCGATTACAATTAGATCACAGGAAAAAAAATAAAACTTATAGCGCCACATGCAAAAGCCTGATGATAATGATGAGCTAGCCAGCTAGCTACAGCTGTTTCACAGCAATTCCACTTTAATTACTCAACTTCAATTTTTATTGAAAATAAATATAGAGACGAATAAGAAAGAAAAACAAAAAAAAATTACAACAGAATGACGAACGAACGAAACGAAACGATCGAACGTACGGATAAGTAGCTTAAGCCAAAACAATTAAAATCAATCTAATGGCTGGGGTTTTTTTTATAGCTACACTCGATTTAGCGTTCACCGTACCACGACACGACAACTGAACGAACGAACTAACGAACGATTTTGAATCAACTGATCGACTATTTTTACACAAGATTGAAGTTCATCCAACGAAATCAGCTGAAAAGTGATTTCTTTCATAAAATAAAAAATCGAAGAAAACCAGTATACCACTTTTGGTATATCTGAAAGTGTTATACATCTAAGTTTGTGCTAATGTATCTAAGACGTTTTTCACACAGATACATTAATTTTTGTTGTTTTATTCTTTTTGTGAGTGTTAGATGGGCGAATATACAATGCCTACGCATGCGGATTGTTAAGACAGTCGAAGTCGACTTAAAGCCGCCATGGATCTTATTTTTTGGTTGTTTGTGAAATAATTCCACCGACTTGAAATGACTTCAGCAGCGCAGCATGTTGGTGGTGATGGTGGTGGCGCTCACCACTTCTTTTTCGTATCTCAGCATCTACCACTTTCAACGGCCAAGTTTTATTTTGTTGTTTTATTGTTTATTTCCTTTTAACTGCGAATTCGGCTTAAAGCAAACTAACATAGCTCCACACCACTTTATAGAGAGAAACTCGTGCGATGTGTGCAGCAAACGTCAGTTTAAATTTAATTCAAGTGGATTTTCCTACACTCCACCCTCCTTCTCCTGATCAGCCACCCTCTCCCCAACGACATACACTAAGACTTTGAAGATATTTCTATACACAGATAGATACATAGATACTTTTGTATCTTTATGGCAAAGCTTTTACTGCTAATCCAAATGCACAGGCAAACACAACGTAGACCGACCGAAAATATCTATGACATCACTTTATTTTTCGTTCATATAACTGGACCCACTTTATACTGAACTGATGGATTGTATAGAGGCTCTATACAACGACCTATCTATACGTCTATATATTCGTATCTTTAAGATTGTTCATTTGTGTAATATTTGTGTGAAGTGAGCGAGAGAGGATAGATACTTGACTTCACTTTGAATGCAAATGAACAGTGGAATTTTGAAGAAATCCGTAATAAGTTAAGTTGACAGTTTGGCGGTTTTTCGTGTTTCATTTTTTTTTTTGAACGTTTGACTTTGGATCGATATTCGCGAATGTCTGTCTACGTGTCTATATGTATCTAATTTTTATATCGATGATGATAGATTATGATGTCAGTGGGTAATTTGTTTTTAGTATATGGAAACCATACGGATTTATTTATTTATTGTTAGATATCTCTATGAATGAACAATTGCTCTGACCTACAAAAAAAATACATCACATCAAAAAATTGATGATTTTTGGAGGAATTTATATTCTGAAGACGTGTCTTTTTCTTCAAAAAAATATAAGTCACAAAGCAATAAAAAATAAAAAGAAGAAGAAAAAAAGAATTTGTTGTGAGGTCATGTTAAGCAAGTTGTAAATTTTATTTGTCAGAAACATCACATAAAATCCATAATTTATGAGAAAGTCTTTTTGAACTAAGTTAATTTGTGTGCAATTTAAATTGAAACATTGCTTTTGATTTTTAAGACATCCAACGCTACACCGTGATGCGGTTGTTTTTTGTTTTGTACTTATGCATGTGAATTGAATAAAATATTTGATGGTGATCTGTAAAGTGGAATTATTTGCATTTGTAAAATGCAAGGGTTTTGTTTAGTTTGCAAATTATTTGAATTTATTTAAAGTAACGAGGTTAAGTGTTACATTTTAAGACTTTTAAGATAATCTTTTATTGTCTTGTTATTTGTTATTATAAAATCACCTTAAAGCATTAATATGTTCAAAATATAGCTGTGCTTTTAATGCCTAACGAATTCTGATAAGAAATATTGTATCACTTAAAAAAAGCTGTTTAAATAAACAAAATTGGGCTTAAATTCCAACCCTGAAGGAAACCAAATAACTCTTAACAATGAGAATAATAGATCAACTTTAATTAACACACTATCTGTCTGAATTTTTAAGATCCACTTCTCACAAGTTAAAGAAATATACTCATGCTGATTTTGACCATGCATAATTCATAAAAGAAATGTATTGCAGCTTAGGCAAGCTATTAAAAAATAAATAAAAAGAACTGGACTAAAATGGTTACCCTAAGGGATGCCGCAAGTTCCTCGTGACAGAGAGAAAAACGCAGTCAATGCTGACAGTTTTTTGCAGCTTCAAGTAGAGAAGATTAACTTCTTTTTCAAGAAATTAACTTCAAGAAGACTGCTGACTGTTCCTTAAATCACCTTAAAGCATTAATATGTTCAAAATATAGCTGTGCTTTTAATGCCTAACGAATTCTGATAAGAAATATTGTATCACTTAAAAAAAGCTGTTTAAATAAACAAAATTGGGCTTAAATTCCAACCCTGAAGGAAACCAAATAACTCTTAACAATGAGAATAATAGATCAACTTTAATTAACACACTATCTGTCTGAATTTTTAAGATCCACTTCTCACAAGTTAAAGAAATATACTCATGCTGATTTTGACCATGCATAATTCATAAAAGAAATGTATTGCAGCTTAGGCAAGCTATTAAAAAATAAATAAAAAGAACTGGACTAAAATGGTTACCCTAAGGGATGCCGCAAGTTCCTCGTGACAGAGAGAAAAACGCAGTCAATGCTGATAGTTTTTTGCAGCTTCAAGTAGAGAAGATTAACTTCTTTTTCAAGAAATTAACTTCAAGAAGACTGCTGACTGTTCCGACACACAGCTGTCGAAATATTTTAATTTTGTACATGAAAGGACAGACATTCAATGTAAATTTCTAGCAATTTAGAAACTGTCAATTATGTGATGGTGACGCTTGAAAAATTGTAAACAAAAAGAGAATAATAGTTCCCAAGAAATGTACCGATTTATTTGAATTGGAGTAGAAAATCTGTTCCAATATCCACATTTTTGAAATTATTTTTTCTGAACATGAAAATTCTTTTCATGGTAAGGAAGGTTGTACATTTTCAAACATTTAAAATAAATTAATCACGGTAGGTTTAAAACTTGAAAATTGTTGACAGATATATTTTGTGACTTCAGGAAGATATTTTTGGAAATAATTAAAAAGAATTGGACTAAATACATTGCCCTGTAGGACACCAAACAGAGCGAAAAATAACTTAAACATTGTTACTTTTTAATCTGATTCAATTAAATCAATTCAAGAAGATAAGAACTCTTCTGGACACTCCACGTTTCTTAGATCCTTGTAGTTTTCAAACAGTAGAATTATTAACATGAAAGAAAAATATGAATTTTCAAAAATGTATGAAAAATTTCTCATGTTAGAGAATTGTAGAAAATAGATTCTGTGACTTGGTTAAGCTGTTTAAGAAAAAATATAAAAGAAATGGACATAAATGGCTCTCCTGAGGGACACCAAGTTTATCCAAACGGAAAGAAAAATAGTTAGTAATCTAAATGGTTTCGAAATTTAATTCCCTTGAAGTAGAAGAATATAAAAATCTGTTTATGGCCTTTTCAAAAACAACATTTTTACATAAAGAGGAAGACAGTAAAGAATGTAAAATATCACGAATTTTGACAACAAAAATTACTCATATTGATGCTAAAGCCTTATCAGTTTTAGAGAGAAATCTGGACTTAAGGAAGCTGTTTTAGAAAAAAAATCTTAAAAAGGTTGGACTATATTTTTTGCCCTGAAGGATACCAAATTGATTCAAACAAACAAAAATAAAAAGAATTGGACTTAAATGGTTCCTTTGAGGGACACCAGCTTTAATTTTAAGAAGATTATACTTTGGTTTTAAAATTTATATTTTTTAATTTTAATTCTTGTTTTTACTTTTAAAAAATTGATTTCGTTTATAATTTTGAAAACTAGTCATATTTTGTTGATTAAAACTTCAAATTCAACCTGCACACAATTTTACCAATTTCTGTAAAAAATAGCATTCAACTTTTTTGGTATCGGAAATAAATCAAAGCCCCCATTGCATGATGGTAAGTGGTGTATTGAACTATCAAGACAGGGGCACTGGATAGCAATCCCCGTCCTTACCAACTTAAAGTTATATTTTTTCACGGGTGCTACTCTCTTCGACAGTTCAATAACTTTGTCTAGAGTAATATTTGTCATGGATAATAACTACCAAATTGCTAACTCAGATTAAGCTTAAAATTGTAGGTCTTCTTGATTCTTGGCATTATATTAATTATTTTAAGAGCAAGTTTTGCAGAAACAATTTTATTAATCGGGAATCGATCGATTGTCAGACAGAAGCTAAAAATCTCCACTATTGGTGGTCTTTATTTTTAGATCCATAGGTATCTCTGTTAATCAAATTTGTCCTGTGCCGACCTTATATTCAATAATTTTTCTTAAACTTATACCATACTAAAAACAGGTACAAATTAAAAACAAAAACAAAAACCAGGTAGATTTTTATCCATGCAAATTCATCCAATCATGAAAAATGACCATTATTAATCTCCACTCTGGAGTCCCTTTTAGACTGTTTTTATATTATGATCCTTTTTATTACACTGAATAATATAGTATAAAAAATATATGTATGCACTTATATAATTGAATAAAAAATGCAAATTTATCTTCTTCTTCTTCCTCTGTCCATCAACAACAAAATTTCCATAAAATCAAAATGTGCACGTTGTGCCAACCAGCCAGAGTCCCAACATACATACATTACATACATAACATATGTATATACATGCTAAGAATAACATTATGGTAAGATACAAATAAAAAACTAAAACCCCAACGAAGAATTTCCATTCATTAAATGCAATCACTATCATTAAAAGGTTTGTCGCTCAACTCTTTTGATTTTAGCCACCAAGACAGCACATGGATTTTTTTCCTGCTATTTTGTTTCTTTGGCTAAATAAAAACAAGATATTAAAGTATGGTGTTTTTATTTTTATTTCACTTCAAATAAGCAGAGATAGACCCCCACGAAACAAGTACCTATACTTTATTCTATTTGCTATCGCTTTGCTCTTAAAGTGCTATAATATATAATAAACTTTATAAGAAAATTCACTCTGTGAAGAAAAATTCTTTTCCGGGTTTTTGTATGTTAAAGTGTATATATTAAAGTATGTGCAAGTGCGGTTCTCTGTGTCGGTAGTGTGGTTTCGAGCATTAATGGGATATGATGAAGAACAAACCCATTAAAAGTTATACCATTATGTGTGAAAATGAATACAAGAAGTCACCTACTCGTAATGTTTTTATTTTTTTCTGTATTTTAAGACTCATGGGCCGCTGTCGTATGCCGCCGCTTCTTTCGGCCGTGAGACTGGTTTTTTATCGTTAACTGGTATAACAACCTGTGCAAAGATGATAACTTGTTAATATATGGATAAATAGATAGATTCTTTTCATAGGTTCTTTATATTTTTTTGGAATTTTCATTTAGCTATGTGTGACTTCACTTAGAAGAAGATGATAGAATTTTTGTTAACATTCCAAAATTGTAGGTCATCTTCAGTTAGTTAAAAATAGAAGATAAAAGGCTTAAATTGATGAATGATAAATTGAATGTGTTTCAAAAATAAATTGTTTCTATTAATTCTTGTCAATTAGTTCTCATGTTTTTCTGGTAAGGGTTTTTAATCATGGAGATAATAATGTGAGCTCAGTTTTGGATAATAATGTGAAATGGTTGTAAGAATAGTGGGTAGAACACTATTTTGTAAATATCTAAATTTATCAAACATTTCTGAATTAAGAAAACAGGAAAATCTTAGGTCAGCTTATTTTAGTGAAAAAATCGATTCATTTTATGAGATCATATTTTTATGAAAACAAGAAAGATCAACCGTTAAACAAAGTGTTAACAAGCTTTAAATGCTGTTTTAATTAAATGAAATATACTGTCATTTGTTATTGTTATTTTATTTAAATGTTATCCTTTTAGATTTAAATGATTTTTATAATTTAAATTTATACGACTCCCAATCAAGCTAAACCTTTTATTTTTTACTTCACACTTCCTTTTTTATATGTGTAAGCATTCTTTAGTGTGATTCGTACACTTTACGAGTATATCCTTTAAAATACCAATTTATTGGATACGTGTCAGATGATTAAAATGTTAACGACCCTCACTTTTCATTATTTTAAGTTTTTTTCTTTCTCATCGTCGTGTGTTAAATTAATTACGAATTTATGCAGTAGTTCTTGTCTGTCTGACACTTAACTGTTCGATATGGTTAAAGTGAGAGGATATTATGAAGGTACTGACTTAAAAGTTTATATGTATATTGATTGATTATTGTAATTAATCAATTTGTCGTTTTACATGACGAAAGGATTTATGAGCTAAAAAGAAGCTCAGGAAACATGTTAATCGAGCGCAAAGTTCAATTTATTTATTCTTTATCATGGAACGTACGAACATTTCTTCAGAAATTTCCAGCTCTCAAAAATTGAGTTTAACGAATTAAATTTTGCGCACTGGAATCCGGTAGAATGTTGCAGCGGAGATTCTGCATAAGTTATCTTTTCTTCATGCAATTTAAAAATATAACGCTTTAACACAAAACCTAATGGAATTAGAACCCAATTAAGAATCGGATCGAATGCGAACCGATTCTTTAAACATGCACATCAGGAATTGAAATCAATTTGTAAATTCCATGAAATATTTTTTCGTCGTTAACAACAGATAAATATTTGTATACTAAACCATTTGAAATGACTTATTTATGCTCGTTAGCGGTCTTGTTTGTGACTTTCAAAAATTACATCTTTTTGTATTTTTCAATTTTTCATCCTCTTGAATCCAATCTATAGAAAATAGCAATTCCTTCTTTACAAAAGTATAAAATAAAAATCGTTACCATTAACTGATCTCAATAATTGTGACTCATGCTCACAGTGGCTAGTTCACTTGAACACCCAACATTGCACATAAAATAAAACCGGCTACATATAGATATCCGTGATACACATATCTCTGTCGGTTTTTATACATACCTACAAGAGATGGAACAGAATATAGATCCAAAGTCATGAAAGACTTATACAAAAAAAGTTAAGTCGCGGCTTTAAGAAAAAGTTGTTATTTTGAAAGTTATTGAACACTCCATTAAACCTGTCCGATCGGCTATAGGGTGTGTACGTTCACTTACAATAATGAATACAGCCTCTTATATGGTTTTTTTGTTTATTGTTTTTGTTAAGAAGTTGGAAGTTGCAAACTGTGGAGTGTTGCTTAAGTTTTTTTAAAGAGTTCTTTCAAGAAGTATTACGTTTCCCAGGTGGTTTGACGGCGAGCTATATATATTTCTGCTTAAATACCCTTCGTGGATTTAATGATTATTACAGTTATTATAGTTTATTTTTATTTTTGTAGCTATTAATAGAATTACCAAAGTCGGTTAACCACAAAAGATATTAAGTTTATCCTCCATAAGATTATTTCAACGAAGGCTTATATCTAGAAAAAAGGATTAAAAATTGAGATTTGCAATTTTAAAAAGATCAAAGGAGGAGAGAAGAGATAAGCTAAGTTGATGGAGAAGAATATTCCCACACCTCATCCCATGATGTTTAATTGATTAAATCGACATGGAGGATGGTGGATCTCCAGCACTCCTCATTCGTCTTCCGGTTCGCCCTTTTTTTTAGGTCAAACCTGATGTGTGTCTTATCTTCTTTTTGTTTTTATTTTTAACTTAACTGAACCACATAAAGGTTTTGTAATATACCCAACGTCACTTGAGAAACTCTGCGAACCATGAAGCAATCAAGAACAATCTTACCATCATCAACATCGTTAGACGACAGCGCAGCGGCAGCGGCGCGGCCGTGGTGGTGCCGCGGCTATGATGCCGATGGCTCGACATGAAGTTATACCTTTTGTAACGATTTAAGTTTGTTATGGGAAACCTAGCAAAACCGTTTGTACCTAAGCATAACAACACCAATTTATTTTTGTCTATTAATTACCCAACAATATACTTTGGGTGATAGGAGGATGTTTTCTTTTCTTTTTGTGATTCTAACTGTAAATCGAAGAATACCTACAAAAGGAAGAGCCATGAAACCATGATAAAGATGCAAGCTATAGATAATATTTTAATGGTCTTCTTTTTTTTAAAGAGATGACCACTGAGTGATAAACTATGGTAGGAATTAAAATGTACTTTAATTTGAACCCTCTGTGATGGAGTTTATGTACATTTATATTGACACCAATAAATGACTAATGAATCTAATGATCTAATGTCTTCAGGGGATAGTGACCTTTTCAACAGTAATACAATCAACATCAAAACAAAAACAACAATAAACTGCTTTTTTTTTTCTTCTCACAAGTCTAGTCGAGCAAAATGTAAGAAGACAGAAAAAATAGTAAAACAAAATATGAAACTGGTTTAGAAGCTTGTTGCTGACGATAATGTTGATGATGGTTGAAAAAATAAACTTGCTTTACCCCCACACTCAAGACCTTAAGACTTTTAGCATAACACTGTGTAAAGCAAAAACTTTAACTAGAGGTCTAATGTTTCCAACGTCGTTCGTCGTCGTCATCGTTATCGTAGTTGGGAGGATAAGGTGGGGTTGAAAGAAGTAGCATTGCACTTTATGCTACGCCTTCGGATATCAATTTTTTCGAATTAATTTGTATTCTTTTCAATTTTGTTTATCAAAAAAGATCCGGCTTGATATTGTGAGTTTAAATTGCACTTGAAATAAATACACACATCTGTTGTCGTCATTTCGAAACATATATTCAAATTTGATAATCAAATTAGAAACAAATAACCCTCCAAGTCAAAAATTTAATTATAATAATGCGCATATTAATTTTTTGTCTTTAATTCATTTCTAATTGCTTTCATGCGTGTATAATTTTTTGATAGAAGGTGTTAAATAAACATTTGACCTTGGTAAATTGCCCATGAAAAATTGATGTTTTGTTTTGGTGTTTGTGTATGATATGCATTGTTAGTTTTGATAGATTACAATATCGATCAGATTTATTGTCATTGTTTTGCTTTTGCTGACGGGGTAAGGGGAGGGAAGTGTTGGCAATAATTTAAAAGACAAATTAATATAATAATCTTGACCTAATATTTTGTATTATATTTGCTTTAGAATGTCTTACGGAAGTGAAGACAATCCATCAAAATAACACGGAAAGGTCTATGGAAAAAGAATATATGTATATTTGATTTGTGACGTTTATGACACAAGACAAAATATGTGAATAAGAAAGATTGTATGGCGATAAATTATTATTATATTAAATAAAATAAGAACCTAGCAAATTAAACCAATTTATGATTCATTTTTGTATTTCTTTTTTTTTATTATTCAAAAGTTGATGCTAATTCTTGCAAATTTTACCCAGAATTGTGTGTAGGCAGCTTAAAATGTTACTCTTTTAAGACTTGTGTGCAAGATCTGCCAAAAATTAGAACATATTTACATTTCATTTTGAATTTAGGGCGAAAGCTGTAGACTGGTTTGATATTTTCGATTTATCAAATAAAGCTGAGATGCGAACTAGTATGGACATTTCATTTTTAGTAATGTAAAATATTTAAATCCTATTTGTTCCATTATTATTATTATGTGTTTTTTTTTGTTGAATTTACATTACATAAGAAATAGTAACTTTTAAACGAAAGAACTGATGTTAAAACTTGTTTTTTTTTTGGCAAAAATGGACGAGTTGAAGAATAAGAAGTTTCTTTCTTGTAAGGTCCTTTACTGACCTTAATCGTGTTACCAGTAAAATAGGAGGTTGAAAAAAAAGACACCTTACTGTTCATGTCATTGCATTTTGTAACATGTACAAAGTCAATAAAATATTCAAGGTCAATTTAAACACAAACTTCTCACTAAATATTAATTTAGTATATTAATAAAAAGTCAAACAACAAAATCTTAAGGGAATTTTGGAACTTGTTTGTTTTATTTGTCTCATAAATTGTATGCATTTGAGTTTTGTCAACTTTAATAATTCCATATTTTTATTGTTTATTCATTAAAATAAAATTTCACCTTGAACAGATGTGTTTTGAATATTTTGCAAGGTCATTACTTGTTTCATATTTTGGCATTTATTTTATTTGTATATATTCATTTATTATACACAAATAAATAAAAATACATAAACCTTATTAGAATAAAATTAAAACTTGAAATACCCCTTAGGTTGATTGTTTTTTAAAAATTAAAACAAACTTGAACAATGATATCATCGTTTTTTATTTATTTCTTTTCTTATTTTTATTGATTGAGTCATTTATGTAGGTCTTTAGGTTATTTTTTATTAAAAAAGAACATAGAACAAATTATTTATAATTCTTTTCTGTATAAACAATTCTATTTTGTTTGCTTTTGTTAAACATTAACTTCAACTGACATTTCTAGATTCTATATTGAAATTAAAGCTGTTTTAACACACAAAACAAAAGTGATCTCATCTAACAGAATGACCTAAATCTTATCTTCAGTGAACGGACATTGATGGATATGCAAATATAAAAAAGCAAATGAACAGTTAACCATTAATAAGGTTCGAAGATTGAAACACAATATATACAAATAATAATTGAAATTGATAGATATATATATTTGAGATTGAAATTATCAGAGAAAGATAAATGTTCCTTTTTTATAAATGTATTTCTTTTTAAAAGAAGAGAAATATTAATCAACTTTATTTTGTCTTTCAGATAATAAATTAATTTATTCATTTTTTTTAATATTAAATCGGTCAAAGTTCAATGGACTCCTCACTGAAAGAGATACCAACAAACAATCGAATATATCTTTATACCAGAAGAATAAAAAGAAGTGTTAAGAATTTGTATATTGTGTTAGACAAAAGAGTTGGGTTTAAAACTTTGTATATTTGAATTTTTCGCATCCTTTTGTTATTTGGTGTTGAGTTTTGAGATTTTATACTTTGTTGAGAAGAATGTCTATTAAAGATTAATCTGCAATAATGATATTCCTGAACTGTCTGTTTTAGAAAAAAATGAAAAATGGATTAAACGTGTGTAAACTAGTTCTTCTGTTTTCAGAACTTGTAGAATTCTAATAAACCTGCTGAGAAAAACATACTTAGTTAATTTTTTTCTTTCTTGCAAACTATCATTTACTTCCTTTTTAA
The DNA here is from genome assembly GCF_945859685.1 of Eupeodes corollae. Lineage (NCBI taxonomy): Eukaryota > Metazoa > Arthropoda > Insecta > Diptera > Syrphidae > Eupeodes > Eupeodes corollae. The sequence goes on from NC_079149.1 coordinate 126,288,773, forward strand.
AATTGAATTTAATATTTCCTGCAACCATAGATCATGATATGAGTTTCTTGTTAACAAGTTAATTCAAAAATTTCTCCATTTCAATGACATAACACCTAATAGTTTGTTTAGGTATATATGTCTCCACATGCCTATACCCTCTTTATAAAAAGAATTAAACTCAATTTCCAGGCAAAACCACTCTTCGTTTATGTTGTTTTTCCATTTTCAGCAACCAACAACTTTTTTTTTACGATGTAGAGTGAATGGTATTTAGCTCTTATGAAAAAGAAGTAACACTTTTCAATCTTTTATTGAAAAATAAAAATAATATAAAACGAGTCATAAACACCATCAGCACCATTGCATCGTCATCGTCAACATTATCATAACTTGAAATGCAATACCACCTTGTCGAGCCATATTTGGAATTTCCATTTGACATCCTTGCAACTGACTGACGGGATTGATCTTAAGATTATTATCACCATCGATCGGTCCACAACTTCACTGATCTAAGTGAAGTGTAACGATCATGAGACTAGCCTAGCCATATGTGATTTGTGTGTGAAATCATATCCATGGCCATCTAGAAACAGCAAATTTAGTATATCCAATGGAAATGCTAAAATTACAGTTGCACTTTAATCAAAATGGAATTGAATCAATATTGAATAAGTCTATGGTCAACAATTTTGCTCTTTTTTCAAACCTCCCCCAATCTCTACTAAATGGATACTTCAGTGTGTGACTGTCACACGACCATATACTTCTTTTTAGGTGGGTTGGTTTGGTTAAGTTAAGTTAAGTTGAAGTAGTGAAAGCTGTTAAATTGAGTTTCGAACCATTTACAGAATTTAAGAGTAGGCGAAATTGAGTGTTGTTTTTGGAAACTTGTCAAGCTAGATGATGATGAAAAAGAAATGTATGCTTGTGAAAAACCATCATTAAATGTATGTATGTTTTTTTTTTCTTGCTGTGTTTTCATTTCTTCCTGGAAGTTGTGTTGTGTCATGAAATATTAATTTATTGAATTAAAACAACGTGGGTTGTAGGTTACTTAAAAAAGAAACACTGTTTCCGGTTGAAAAACATGGATTTTTCATATATATTCCGTGTGTCTTATGTCTTATGTGAATTTAAAGACTTTAAGCTTATAATCATTTCATATTAAAACCAACACCACCAATAAGAGATAATAATATTATTAACATATGTTTGGTGTGCTAAAAGGAGTGGCACATAAAATGTAAGGGTGCGGAATGGTTTTGATTTTGTTTTTTGTTAAGTGAATTAAATTCATAAAAATACTGTGTCGAATTATGATTGAATTGTTTTGCAAAATAAATCATTACTCGCATTTTGTTTGTTGCTTTTTGAAAGATATGACATAAGACGCTTATAACTTTTGGAGGCCTCTTATGTTGGTATATTATTTTGATCTTGGCTCAAAGATGATTTGCATTTTCACAAGAAGATTTAAGTAATTGAAAAAAATTGCATCAAGGTTCACCAAAGCGAGGTAATCTCGATGGTACATGTGTTTTCTTTGATTGTTAAATTCAAGGAATTTAAATTAGTGACTTTATAATCATAAATCATTCCAGATACAGGAAATAAGTAAATATAAGTACTTCATGATGTTTGTATAATTAGTTGAACATGCATTTTCTTTTGTGATTTATTAAACAAAAATATTAGTTTATTTAGAAAGAAAGTAACCTTATAGCCATATTTTATAAATGTGGAATTAGCAAAATATAACCATTGTTGGTTGATTTTTTTAACATTTCTTTGGTAAAGAAAAACAATTAATGTATTTAAATTTTGCCAATAGCATAGACAAATTTGTATTTTGTTTCAGTTTTTTTAATTGAACTATATATTTTGAATGTATTTTAATTCTTCTAATTTTTTATTTTATTTAACTCTATTTAATTTTTTTCTGAAGACGAAAAACATTAAAAATAATGATCAATTAGTTCGAACCCGGATATAAAATTTCTTCCATCTAGATTCGTAATGGTCAGAAAAGAAATAAAATCTAATATTATATCCATATCATCCTCCCACATAAATCAAAATTAAAATTAACTTTTAAAAATTTTACAGTTTAAGAAAGAACAATAAAAAAACAACAATGAACATATGTATGTGATGATCATCATCTAACTATATATTGCTTTGTCTTCTTCTTCTATCAAGAAAAACAAATTAAATCATACTACGTGTGCATTTGGCCATAACGAATTCTCAATTAAGTAACCTCAAATTATTATTTGTTTAACTAGTAATTTTTCTTTTTTACTTGATCTTTTTATAACTAGCTAAATACAAGTATAGGTTGTAATTTATATAGATAGAAAAAATACATAGAGTAAATCCTCTGCTAACCTAAGGTAATTGCTATATTAATGAATTTTCAATATTATTTTATTGAATTTTTGCATAAATGTCTGTTTGATATTTATACGACCTTGCATAAAAGTGATGATGATATGTTCTTGGCAAAGTAATATTAAATAAATACGTATACAAATATTTTTATAAGAAAAAACCTCAAAGTCGATCGTTGTTTAATTAATCCAGTGAGTAAGCTTCTTTTCGTTTTTTATTGTTGCTGCTTTAATAGGTTTAGCGCAAAAGAACTCTAATTGCTAAATGAAATGCCTTTAAATGGTCATAAAATAACAAAATAGAATATCCAAGAAGACCTTTGAGGTGTATTTTTAATTCAATTATAATGATAATTAATAAATTATGAATATTATGAAGAACAAAACAAAAATAACTTACCTATATTATTATGAATATCATTTCTCCCAGGAAATCTTATTTGATGATTCAGTGTGATTTTGTTTCTAATTTTTTCTCGAAACGAATAAAATACACAAAAATATTTTTAAATTTTTGTATCCGGTTGTTGTTTATTTATTTTTTTTTTCTATAAATTTGGCAGTGTTGATTGATATGATATTTTTTCTAAACACTTTCTCACGTTAATTCGATTGAATTTTTTTTATTTTTTATCTTTCCAATAAATATATCTATTTTTTCTTTACTATTTGAATCACGAATTTGATATTTTTTTATTTTTAATAAATTAATCTCAATTGTTTGAACAAAAATTATAATTCATCATATTTTTTTATCCACAAACTGAAAATAAATAATAAGAATAAAAAAATCACAATATTTTATTTGATAACAATTTTTTTTTCTGATTTTGTTAATATTTTTGTTGTTGTTGATTTTTATATGAAGATTAGAGATAGTGAAAATAATGCTGAGGATACATTTGATGATCACTTCTGTTTGTCTATTTTGTTGTAAAGTTTCCATTTTTTGAAGATTTTGCAACACCAAATCGATTTAATTCCATAGAAACGAAAGAGTTGAGGCACGAACTCTATTTTAAAAATATTTTTCCCCATCGAAAAGTGGTCGTTTTCTTAACACTTCAAGTTGATAACGCATAAAGAACTTCATTTTATAAAAGGCTATAAATAAATAAAATTTACTGTTCGACTCCGAGTGGAGCTGCCGTTAAGTTTCCGGTCTCGTCTGTTTTCTTTTTTTTATATAAATAGCTAATTCTCATTATGTTTTGCTGCTAAAGAGATAACTCTGTCACACCGCCTAGCATAACTCGTCGATATCGTACACTTTAATTACAAATTAAATTACCGTCTTTTAATAGTTTTATTCTTTTTAAATTGCCTGCAGGGTTTTGTTTTGTTTATTGTATAATTCTTTTTCATTTTACAATTTTACACAAAAGAGCTTTAATCTTATTGTGTTCAACTCTGTAAGAATATCAAAATCGATTTAAGAACAGAAAACACCACTCTTCATCTACCATCCTATCCCTATTTTATTGATGATGGTGGTAGAGTAGGTAGTAGCGAGCGGTGGTGGTGGATACCAAGACGATAAAGTGGCGACGACTACGACGACGGCAACGTCAGTGACGATGGCGGCAATGGTATGAATTCTAGCTGATACAGATTGAATGTGGTATGAAAAATTGCAATAATTGCACTGGAATTCCAATGAAATTATTTCAATTCAACGGAAAATTACGAATCCGTGGTCTGACATAAAGAAGGTACCTCTACATACATAACCTAACCTTAGCTTTAGCAGCTTAGCTCTATGATGATGTTGTTTGATGCGAATGGAACTACGATTGCAACTTGAGTTGAAAATGGTTGGTTTTGGATGTTGCTGTATATTTTGTGTTTTGAGTGGCTCATGATGTTTAAAGTAGGGTTGGTTATGTGCTTGAACATATTCTAGCCAATTTAATATAGTTAAGAATTTTACTCTTGGTTCTCTCTTGTTCATCAGATGTGCCGATGTGTGGTGCTACTGATGGGTAATCATTTTGAGTTTTTTTTATTCTTTCCTCTACTTTGATGTTATTAAAGAATAATGTTGGTTGTAGAGAAACAAAGAGAAATAAGTTCGCAGTGTTTATGAAAGGATATGAAATAAAATGAAAATTGAAAGACAAAAATAAAAATTGTTCAAGTCCTGTGGAAATCATAATTGCTAAAGAGGAAGGATGTTTAAAATATAACAACCAACCAGAGGAGCCTTAAAACCTATTTTCATTTTATCACGCCTCTGTAGTTGAGTGTGATGATTATTTTATAGCAATGTGATAAAAGGAAATTGGAAATGAAAAACAAATTAATTTAAACTGCTTTAAATTGCAATCTTCAAAACTATTCAGAATAAACGTTAAGGCAAGGAGTTATTTTTTTTAAATAAATTATTTTTTCAAAGAACTTGTTTGTATTTTTATGAATATAAATAAAAGTTGTCTTTCAAAAAAATATCTGATCAACTTATTTCTGGGAAAAAATTGTATTTAATTGTATGAAAATCAATTTTTCGTTTTAAAAAAGAATTTTTTAAATCAAACAGAATGAACTAAAATTTTGAATTATAAATTTTTCTCTTCTTGTTCTTTAAAAAACTAAATTTTTTTCCACAGAATAGAAAAATAAAATTAAGAAAAACGAAATCTGTTTTGTTTAAACTTAATTGTTGTGAAATTTTAAAAATACCTTATCTCATTTTTTTTCAGATTTAGAATTCCTAGGTGTGAATTTTGTGTTGCAATATATAAACATACATCTAACAAGTAAGAATCAAAAATTTAGGAAAAAGATATTTTCCCGATATTTTTAAATTATACATCAGGTAAAACATTTGAGTTGCTTAACTAACAAATATGATTAAATGGAAAATTTGTTATTCATGTAATCTGAATTATTATATTATATTTTATTTTATATAAAATTGTTTCAATTTTTTTTTTTTTTTTAATTTTCCTTGGATTGTTTTAAATTCAAAAAAAGTTGGAAAAAATGAAGAAAAATATAAATCAGTATTAAAAAAAAAAATTTGTGAAATTCAAAAAATACTTTGTAGTTGTTTTAATTTTGTATAGCTATAGAATTTATTTAATTTGCTTACATTTAAATATTTATTTCCTTTGTAGAAAAATAAATAGAAGAAAAAGGCGTATGATATTTGGACCCATATTTGTGGTGAATACTTTTGAAATGTAAAAGGCAAAATCTTGAAAGAAGAAAAAAAAAATGTTTTCTTGAGTTTTGTACAAAATTTTCGCAGTTGAAATATTTTAAGTTTTGTCGATTTTTTTTTTAATTTAAATATTTTGAAAAATGTGTCTCTTTAATTAGTTGTTTTATTAAATTTTATTTTATTTTATTTCGTTTTTGTTTCCCCCAGTTCTAAAAATTCAAACCTTCAAAAGGCACGATTTTTAGAATCAAGTCAAGGGGATTAAAAATAAGTTTCTTTGATATACAAGGAATATTAATTTCCAAAACATTTTCAAAAGAAGACATTCAGTTAAATTATTTAAGATTAAAACTAATTAAGCACTTCTAAGACTGGTTGTCCTTATTTTTGTTTTCCTTTTCTATAAATTATTTTATTTTTGTTTCCAAAACATGGATTGAATATTCAAGCCTTTTAAATGTTTTCCAAAAAAATATTGAATATTCCAATAATAAAAATTCGTCAGAAAGTTCTAAAAATCATTTTTATATAGTTAAAAAAGTTGAAGTGTAAATCATATACAAAAAGAAAATTATATTTAATCTAAGTCCAATTTATAAAATCAATGGCTGAGTTATTTTTAAGGCTCTAATCTTAAGAACTAGCTTAACAATAAAAAAGAGTGATGGATTTTATTTTACTATTTTAGTTCTATATAAAATTGAATATTTATAATTGTAAGGTACTTGAAACCTAATTGTATATGTTCAATTCACTTTCGATGCTTACGGAAATATATTGCTACAAGATGGAGTTAACTTTGTTAAAATTACATTCTAAATATTTTTTTACAAAAGCGAAATAAAAATGAAGGAATTTTTAGACTTTTAAAATTTGCATCTTAAAAAATTTCACAAATGACTTTAATTATTTTCGAATATTTATTATAAATAATTTATTCTTTGAAAAAATACGGAGTAAAATATATTGTCTTGGTGGACAAATTCTTACGAACAAATTCTTTTCTATTTTTTATTTTTATTAATTTCAAAAATAAAATTAGAAAAGCAAAAAGACTTAATCTTGTTATTTTAAACTAGAAAAACTAATGAAAATATTTTGTAGTTTTGTTGAATTTTACACCAAAAATAATTTAAAAAATTTTTAAAGGAAAGATCAAATTTTAATTTTTCAGAATTATTGTAGAAACAAATTAGATTATTACTCGAAAAAATTGTATCTCAATTTCTTTTTAATATAAAAGCAATAATTCAAATAATTGAAAAATAATGAAATTTATGGCAATAAAAAAAACATTAAAATATTAAAACTTATTTTATTCCAATTTTATAATAGATAAATAAAAAAATAAATCTCCACTTTAAACAAATTAAATTAAATTCTTCTAATTCCGAAAATTTTAAATTTATTGAACTGAATTGAGCATGTAACAATTTCTAAATATTCTTAAATATCTATTTTGAAATTTACTACCATATATTTTAATTCTAGTTTGATTTTTAACTCAAAACTGCATTTATAAAAATTATTTTATTAAAGCTTGTCTACCTTCCATTTCTTTGCTTTAAAATGCTCCTTACATTCAAACAAAATGTATGTTGCCTCTAGGACTTAAATGAGTTAAATTCATTGTAATTCTTTCCCATTTTTCAAATCAACCTAATTGTATCATAACATTCATTTAATTGCATACTATTTGCCTGCCTTCGCAATAAATCTCAATCAGTTCGCTCAATAAAATACAATTATTAAGAAGTCAACTTTATACCTTTCCAAGAGAATCCAAAGAAAAATAAGAAATATAAAAACAAAATAAACTACACGCGCACAAGCATTTTATCTTCAATAAAATATCAACGAAGAAAAATAAAAACCTAGGCTAGTCTTTAATCCACAATCTTAAGCCAGAGCAGAAGAATTGCACAATAATCCAAGAGACTATACAAGAAACTTAAAGTTAAAAAAAAGTTAAGAAACCTAAACACGAACAACTGAATTACAATGGATACAAAAATAAAATAAAACTACAAATTTAAAATATTTGTAGAGGCGTGTAAAGCTGATATTCTGAATAAGAGAAAAAATATCTTGTATATGTTCGATTTTTGCTAAATATAGACTTGGCTTTATGAACCGGATATGCGAATTAGCTGGTTGTGTAGCTAAATTCCATCTTACAGTTGGGGCGGCATAATTTTCGATTTCTTTTGTATGTAATCCACTTTTATACATCTGTTTGAATAAATCCTTGAAAATGCGTTGCATGGATGAAAAATTCCAAAAATTTCACAAAATATCACTTAATCCAAGTGGGAAATTTCACAATTTATATTTTTTTAAATTTTATTTAACACAAAATTGTATTTTTTTAACATTTTTTAATTCAATTAAAACTGAAGTGATCATCATGAAGTAATCCTTTTTTTGCATTTTTATTATTTTTGTATTTTAATGATGCAGGTGCAGAGACAGAGAGAGAGTATGTTTGGTTAGCAAAAAAGATTTTTTATTTTATTAAATTTTTAAGCACAGATATGAATTTTTATTTATTTTTAAGAATAAAAAGCATTTTTTATTTTTTAATTATTTTTTAGCGAAAACAGCGCACGAAAAATGCTTCTGTTAAAAAAATATTTAATTTTATTTTGTTAATCACACAAAACGACACAGTTATGATAATTCAAGCAAAAGGAAGAAAATTATAAAATTCAGCATGAAGTATGAAATTTTATTTTTGTATTAAATCCGAACAAGAAAATAATGTTAAGCAAGATCCGAAGTCGACTCACCATTTATCATGGCTAAAATGCCACAGAAATACGGATCGCGAATTTCTTTCTCGTTTGCGTTGTATCTTTTCTATTTCATCTATTGCCACGATTTTTTTTTATTATTTTGCTGTTTCTTGTTTTATATATAAAAATACAATTTTCTTCTTTTATTCCCAACGAACGAACGAACGACAGAAAAAAGAAGTCAACAAGAAATAGAAGTACAAATAAAAAATAATAAAACAACACACGAACAAGAAGAAGACGAAGAAGTATAATGGTAAACCGATGGTATAAAACTCTTTCGCGATTCTGTGGTATGGTATGTTATGTCTTAGAGGATATCTTTCTAAGGTATAATGTAATTCCTTTCCTTTGTCTATGTACTGGTTTTTAAGTCCACAAATACATATATGTAGAGAGGAAAGGAAAAAATCAAATAAGATAGATTATCTACACGGCACTCTATAAACTAAGCACTTGTTCTTCACTCGAAGTCTGGAGAAAGACTGAGGTTTTACGCTCAGAGTCACGGAAGATATTTAATAAAAATCCAGGTCCACTGTCTACCATCGCTACGTCGTTGACCAGGTGGGAGATATTTTTCTCTTTTATGGTAGGTTTGATGCTCTTTAGGGATCATCTGGTGAAATTCAACACGATGACGTAAGAATTCCACCGGCAAGTATAACAGGTGAGGTGGAAACACCTTTTCGGGCAGTTTCCATTCAAAGAGAGATGTACCTATGGAGAGCGGGAAAATACCATCAACAGGTGAGGTTGAGGTATTGCACGTTACCGTGCTTCGTCGTCGTGATTCCAATATGGAAGTTGAACACGTGCTTTTTTTGGTCTCTCTCTCTGTTGTGGTTTGTTTACAAATGTGACGTCATTGGGATAGAATTCATACGAGATCGAGATGTGTGAAAAAATAGTTGTTGTTGGTGGTTATTTTACACTCTTTGGTCTCTTGGAATTTTTTGCAGAATAACGGAGTAAAAAAGAGTTTTGTTGATTTTTTCCCTTCTCTCTCATTATCTCTCTAAAATTATCATCTCTATTGACATTAGATCATTCTAACAATTTTGTTGTAAAGTAATCAGAACTATAGAGAATAAATCAAGTTTGTTACTCAGCTCTTTTGTTTTGCATGGGGGGATTCGTTGTTGCTGTTTTTTCTTTCTTATTCTTCCCAAGCAAGATATTCAAAATTGGATTAAAGTCATTAGTCTAAGTTTAGAAGTAGTATTGTCTTAAAAAAGAGGTACAAAAAGTTACTAAAGAGGAAGATAATAACGGAATTTGGTGGAGATGGAGATTTTGCAAAATTGTGAAATTCATTAGGTGTTGAGCAATAAATTATTGAATTTTATTTATTGCTATATTCAATTCATTTTCTAATTGGATCTTTTTCAAAATACAATTTTTAATGGAATGAATATTCTTTGCGAATATGTGTTAAAGGTCAAAGACTTTAGAAATCTTTTAATAAAAGACTTACAATTTTAATTAGGATTATTTTAAGTTATTATTACAGGAACGTTATTAGTTCAAAAAAGAATTTTAATCACTTAATCCTAAATGAAGAGTAAATGTGCAAAAATATAAAATTTCTTAAACTTTTTTAAAATAGGGATCCACCCCCGCAAAATGTAAGCGGTTTTGATATTGAGCCTTGTTAATTTTAAGTTAGTTATGTGTGCCATTACATTTTCTTGAAATAGAAGATGGGCATTCCTAGAAGCGCGGGTATGACGGCTAAATTGTTGAAGGGGAGGAATGCAACTGACTATTTCACTAGAGCATAGTCCTTTAAAATAACGGTAAAAAAGTGTGAGGCAGAGATGAGAGTTCTATTCAAGTTTCGGCCGTATATATGTAGGTTTTGTAGATTGTAGCCAGATCAGAGGGAGAGAAAAATTTCTTGCAACTTCTCAAAAAACATAGACATCTTGCGGCATTTTCGGCAAAATCGCACAAAAGGTGGAGCAATATTTACGTTCATTCACGGATTGCGATGGAGTTGGGCAACGAATTAAACAAACTCAATTTATTCACTTTAAAGTGAAAAATAATGCCTAAAAGAGTCTTGAATTCTAAAATTGATTTAGTAGCATGTGTCTAGAGATTTATGTGAGAAAGCACATAATCTGCAAAGCATAATGAGCACTGGTTTCTAAAGTTTAAAGTGTATTGAATTTATTTTCGAGACTATACTGTGGTGATTTTCAACTTTCAGTTGTCGCATTAATCGATCGTCATTCTTCAACCAAATTCATTGAAATCAAATTAAGTTGAATGAAATTACCAAGCATTTAAAATCGACTAAGTAACTTCGTGCCAACTAAAAATAAAAGAAAAACATAAGCAAATGCTTAAAGATTTTATTTAAACTTCCGTAAAAGTAAGAGATAGCTTACAAGAAGAAGCTTACGGAAGAACTCCAATAGTTCGAAGTACTTTGGTACATTGCGAGTGTCAGGCTGAAAAAATAAGCTTTTTGTAGATTTGTTATAAAAAAAAATAAAAAATATCAATATAATCATTTTATTATAGTTTAAAATTTTTGAGCAATTTTTTGTGGTGATGACGTCTTTTTTTGTAAGGTCCACGGCGAGACTTGTTAGAAAAAATGTATACTGGCAACCCTAATTAAACTACCATTTTCTTTGATGCTTTACATTCTTCTTTATAACAGTTCAGTTCAATAAATCTATACATACGATGAACACGGCTTCTGGTTTGACTTTTATTTGCTCTACTTTACAAGACTAACAGTTCTTGTAATTTTAAAATTATGATGAATTAGTTGATTTGTTTTTATTGTAAAATTTGTTTTTATTTAAAATTTACTTTCGAAGGAATATTCCAAATCTTAACTCAATCGATTGTAAAAGGCAATATTGAGATAAAAGCGTTAAAAGTTGTGTATAGTAAAAAATCATGAGTAATTTTGAAAGACATCTCATTTGCAAAACGAATACTTAAATACTTTCACCGGCCCGATTTCCTTTTGGCACAGCATTTTTGAGAACCTAGGAACACCTTAATAGAAAAATAATGATGGAAATATTATTGTTATTATTTTGGAACTTTAAAAGACACAATTCAAAGTCCTATCAAAATGGCAACAGAAAAGAGCTAAAACTTAAATTTATTTTGATTTTAATTTCCTTCAAGCTCATTAATACAAAAAATTGGCTTGTTAAAAATATATTATTTAAAAAATTTTAAAGTACACCAATCGGAAGGTATAATCGTAATAGGTTGCATCTCAACCCCTTTTCCCCTGTGAAAATTTCCAGAAAGATGGTAGCGAGATAATTCCTATACTTTTTTTATTTTTTGGAAGATTAACATTAAAATTTTCGGTTATTCTTCGAGCAAATAGCCTTAAATTTTAAATTGCTGTTTTACGTTTCCTTCATACGACCCGCCTCTTCCACAAATTGAAGGCTTATACCTTAGAGTCTTATTTCGTTTCTAGCACTATTATTTTAATGATGTAATGTACAAGAAGGCATCAGTCTTCTTAACATCGCTTGCAAAATCATCTCTGTGGTATGATGTGAACGTCCAAAGCCTATCGTCAACAACCTGATAGATTCTTATCAGTGTAGTTTTAGAGCAGGAAAGTTCATAGTCGATCAAATATTCAGATAACGGCAGATCCTGGAAAAACCCAAGAACATCAAATCCACACCCACCATCTTTTCATCGATCTCAAGGTCGCATATGACAGCATATACAGGAACGAGCTGTATTGAGTCATGTCTAGTTTTGACATCCCTGCCAAACTCGTCTGTTGGTGCAGGATGACTATAGAGATTCACGCTGCTCCATAAATGTTGAAAACAACTTAACAGAACTTTTCTATCAATCTTTCAAAAGTCTGTCCAATTACTAGCATATGCTGACAACATTGATATAATTCGTAGAAATCATCAAGATGTCAATGGGGATTTTGGGAGTTTTGAGGCAGAAGTTGCGAAAATGGGTTTAACGGTTAATGAGAGCAAAACAAAGAGCATGCTATCGTCAAGAAAGGACTTACAACATCGAAGTCTCGGTCAAAACGTCACTATCGACAGACGTAACTTTGAGGTACTCAAGAATTTCGTCTACCTAGGCTCCGCTGTAAACGCAGAAAACAACACCATCGCTGAGATCAAACGAAGAATAACTCTTGCTAACCACTGTTTCTTTGGGCTAAGAATGCAATTGAGTAGCAAAACCCTCTCTCGCTATAAGACGCTCATCATCTCCGTCCTGCTATATGGGGCAGAAACATGGACTGTGACAAAAGCACATGAAAGCACCATGGATCGATTCGAGCGAAAAGTTCTTCGTCTGATCTACGGTCCCGTATGCATAGAAGCAGAGTGGAGGAGAAGATGCAACAACTAGCTGTACAGCGACTTCGACTTAGCTTAGAAGGGTAAAAGTCCAACGACTAAGTTGATTGGGTCACTTAGAGCGCATGGAATATAGTTCGGCCCGGAAAGACTTCGAATCCACACGTAGATCAATTGGAAAGTGACCTTACCCAATTTGGTGCGTGAAACTAGAGACAAATAGCTAGGGACCGAGCTAGATGGAGAAGTTTTTTGGGTGAGGGCCTAATTCACACAGGTTTGTAGCGCCACCTTAAGTAAGTAATGTAATTACCAAACATAGTCTACTTATGTCATCGGACCTACAAAAAGCAAGGACTACTACCTAATGAAGCAGACAGCTACATTGCTGAACTAGCAGCAATTCAAAAAGCTATTTCAATTGCGAAAACTTATTTGGGACGAAGTAAAAAAGGTCTAAAAATGAGACAAACCGATGTCCTACTCTGGTTCAATTGAGATGCACAATGAAGGAAAACATAGTACTAGCATGGGTACCAGGGCATTCTGGTATCAAAGAAAATGAAGTAACGGATGATGCAGAGATGCTACTTAATTTCCACTTGTTATTGATTCGCAAAATTTCTATCAATTGACTCGCCAAATCTATTTCCAGGAACTGAAGATGGAACTTAAAGTAAATTGGAATAACTGCAATATTTTCTTCGTACGCATAATCCACATCATCATCGCATTCCATATAATAGGCAACTAACAATTGAAAATTGCATAAAGATACTCCGAATCAGAGTTGGGCAAATTATTTTTACGACCAAACACATATACAATAATGAACTCTCAGAATTGTGTGAAGCCTGTCATGAAGTTCTATCAATTCATCACGTATTTGTAGAATGTCCTTTATCAGATCGATCCTTCACTTAAAAGCACACTCTTACTCAAAAAATTATCTACCATCCTTTTCCCAGCCGATCATAATTACTTTCAACAATCACTTTGCTAAAGTTAATCTGTAATCATTTGTAAGTGTTCTAAAAGACGGCATCACTTATGGTCTTGTTGCCCTGATGCCTTAATAAAAAATAATTTATAAATTTATTGGTAAATTATTTGATTAAATAAATAAGTAATGTAAAACTTCACATTTAAAAAGCAGTTTTGCATCTATGTTACAATATGTCACCTCTTACATCTTCCATGACATATTCGAGGCATATGAAATAGAATAATTCTTCCGTAATTTATATATGACGCCTCTTAATTTTTTTAGGTTCTAACTTAAGAAATTATCTCACCCAATCAAGTAGTTGTTTTATTTTCTTTTCTATCTCTTTTTCTATAGTTTAATTTTATTTATTTAAGATTCATGAACCCATCATCATGATCAAGACAATTTAGCAAAACCAAAACAGAACAAAAAATTAAATCTAAACTAATTTAGTAATTTGCATAAATTACTCATAAAGAAAATAGCCCCATTCGTTTTGTTGATTTTAAATTATTTTAATGTTTTGCTTCCTAAACATGAAAATACATAAACATACGGACGGACGACTAATTCAATTTTCATAATATCAACAAAAAAAAAACTTAACTAATTCAATATTTTGTTTTCTTTTTTCAAACTCTTAATGCAAATCTTAATATTGCTTTACATAATTAGAAACCAACAAAAAAAAAAACAACTATAACAATTTGTCAGTTTAGAAAAGATTCTTAAATTTTAATTAAAAAAACAATCTTCGTTTTGGCTTTGGGGATATGGGAATAAACAGAAAATTGGCAAACATCAGAGTTATTCCTAACACGCGATGTTATTTTAAGTTTTTAATTAATTAAAAAAGAAAACACAGATTTTTGTGAGCATTTCAATTCTGGTTTAGTTTAGTTTGTAGTTTGAGTTCAGGGAATGAGGAGAGATAAAAACTAAAACACGACAGCTTGCTGTGAGCTGTTAAAGTCACCATTCGTATCTTTGCGTTCATTTATGCCTCGAGGACTTAATGGTAGATTTAGTCTTCGCTTATACTATGTCCTTCTTAATCCATATCTGAATTGAGCCTTCTTATATAACTCACTTTGGCTAATAGCTTTTATTTTCCCTTAAAAGATATAACTTGGCTATGGTATGATGGTGCGAGGCTCGTCAAGAAGTCGTGCATAATTAAAAATCTAACAAATATTCCTCGGATTCCTAATTGCTTTGATGTGGTGACTTGAAGAAGCCTTTTTCTTAAAGGTATCTAATGGATTCCAGGATTCAAAACGAGAAGACATTCTTATAAATATCAAAAACGAGCTTGAGCGAAATGTGACATTTATTTTTAGCCATGTTCCTGCATCCTTCTGGTCTTTGGTAATTCTGTTCAACTTTTTTATTATAAAGGATGCATCAAAATGCATAAAAGAAAATAAAAAAGTTGCATTCAACCATCATCGAAGTGTTTTTCTGTGCTTATATTCTTCCTTGTGTTGTGGATCCGTCTGGGTTGTGGTCAGATGTCCAGCGCCATGCCGGTCTTTCTCATTATTTTTGTGGTTTTAATTTCACTTTTTCTCCTCGGTGCAGACGCAACACAAAAAGATATCAACAACAACAATGTCCACAAGACAGACAGATAATCTGCGTACAAATCACTTCTTCAGATGCAAGTCTTATAGTCTTTTACGGGAAGGGCTTGAAACAGGCTAAAAGGAAGGAGTGTATAGGTATACCTCAACATCATCGTCGTCGCTGGGATATGTCTTACCTATATATTGTTTGTCGGTAAGATTTTGGTGACTTTGGAGATTTCTGAAGTTGTTGTTTTTGTTGTTGGAGTTGCAAAAAGTTAAATGCGGGGTTCTCAAAGATGTGGTAAGATATTGATATGGGGTATACTATATGCCTGCCTAGGTTAAGGTGTACAAGTCGAGTGTATATGTATACTCGTATACAAAAGATCAAAAGAATGTGGTATTTTTTGAAAGATGTTGTTATTGTTATTTTGTTTTCAAGTTTGATGAAGAGAAAAAATGTTTTAACCACAATACTTAAATGGAGGAAAGATGAGACTTTTGTGATTTATTTAACAAATGTTTTGAGTTATTTTATTGACATTTTTAATAGATTTTAAAGAGAAGGCAAGGATTTAACCAAATATATTGAAAAATGATTTTTATTAGCGTTTAGAAATTATTTGTGTGTGGTAAACAACTAAAGTGAAAGTTTCTAGAGAAATCTAAGATAAAGTTTTTGTTTAGAAATATTTTAAGCATTAAAAATAAATTTTGTTCTGGAA
The DNA here is from genome assembly GCF_945859685.1 of Eupeodes corollae. NCBI lineage: Eukaryota > Metazoa > Arthropoda > Insecta > Diptera > Syrphidae > Eupeodes > Eupeodes corollae. Next base: position 126,304,718 of record NC_079149.1, read on the forward strand.
AGATTCTTGATGGATTTTTGTCCAAAATGCTGGTAAAATACTATATTGATTTTAGCATACGCGTTTTTAGCTGTATTTGCAAAAACATTCATCCCGAATTTCTAAGAATTCTGGATTATACATATTATACATTATGTAACATTTAAAACATAGTCTACAAATTAAACTTGGTTAGGAAAGTTGCTTTTAGTGTTGTTATAGTCGTTTTAATAATCAATACAACTGTAGCAAATTTAATGCTTATGTGTTTGAAATCGAAATTCTACGTCCAGCCTTTTTAAAACTTAAAGCAGTGTGCCTCAGGGTTGAATCTTAAGTCCAATCATGTTTAACTTTTTTATTAACGATTTTTCCGTTGATTTTCTTGGGTTTGTCAGACTTGGAAATCTATTTCCTTCCATTTAAAAACAATTTCTTTTATTGAAAGCTTGTTTCAAAGGTCAAATGAAAATCTGTGCAACTGAAATTAAATATAATATGACATTCAGTTTTTAACAATTTTTCAAATTTAACAAAATCTTCAAAGACTTTATTTTTCAAAGAGCTTCCTCGATCATAAGCTTTTCAGTAAAATAAGTCTAAAATTTAGCAAAAAAATATACTAAAATAATAATTTTTGTTTTGTTAAATTTGTACCAGAATAGCGAGCTTGGCATTAATACCACAACTTGAAATGGCACGATTTAGCTCGTCTCTGTTGACACTATCATAAGCTGTTTTGAAATCGAGAAAGGGATGATGTGTATTGATGTTGTATTCTGGGATGATCTCCAGAATTTGGCGTTAAGTGAAGATTTAGCCGATTGTAGATTTTTTCAGGCCTAAACCCATAATAGTGCCATTACCATCCTATTCTAATAATACATTTGATGGGATCTTGTATGCGATGATTAGAAGCACAAAAGGCAATAATCTTATTTATGGATTAGCAAGTAATGTTTAAGTTTAACTTGTCGGGGACACTTTCTGCCCAACAAATTTTGGCTGCAAGTTCGAATGTGATATTCCCTACTAAACCTCCGGCAAACTTTGAAAGTTCCGCATGTAGCCCATCATCACCGGCAACTTAGTGTGACTTCAACCTGCGCAGGGCTATTTTTATATCATTTAAGTCGTTTGTGTGGAATGCCTGATCATCAACCTTAATCTGTTCGCTAGCGGAATCCTGGATTTCATCACTGTTAAACAGAAATTCCCGGATCTCTTCGACTTGACGCTGGAAATGTTTTTTTTTTCTTTTGAGCAAGCGGTTTTTATCTCTTCTCTTTTTGACGTAGAACTGATGGGAAGTCCTTGTCCTCCCTTTCTGCCACAATCTGTATAGGTCGCAATATTGGCTTTGTTTGCCTGAGTACGTTTGGAGTCAAACCAGGGATTCTTCGATCGTGGCTGTGGGAATCTTATAAACTTCTTCGAAAGCATTTCTAATGATATTGTTGTAAAAGCTACCATTGGACTTTTAGATACAACTTATAAGTAGAAGAGTTTCGTGACAGCTCTAGGGATACTTTGCTGGCAAAGACTTTCGCAGTCTCTTCCTGCTGCGTTGGATTTTGTTCTTGTAATATAATACTCAACAAATAATAATATCAATGATTATCTTGCTAGAAGTTGTTTAAAATTTAATTTTTTTGTTTTTAAATAAATCTCGAGAAGTATGTTAGGATCTCTTTTTAATCGAAGATTTTCACATACCTACTATATTTTAACTTAACTACAATCGAACATGCATTGAATGGCAACATGCTCCTATAGACACTTGAACGTAATATTTCGGACACCCATGGCGTTTGGGAATTCTTGTAAACGACAAGGCACTTTATTTACATTTTTTTCTTAACTCTCTTAATCCCTTTTAAATAAAATAAAATAAAAGTAATCGTGTAAAATCGTTGTCAGATATTCTTTCTTATCTACACGCAATTTATATGTAATACTTAATTTTTCTTAGGTAGTCATGTTTTAATCCCAAACACACCTATCAGTTACTTAAGATATAAATATATTTTTATAAAAAAAGAGAAATAAATAAAAACTATAAATCCACATTCGATTTGATCTTTTGTGTTCAGAAAAATATTATATGTTAGCATGACACATTACACAAATTCCGCAAGGGCATACATTTATTTAAGAAATTAAAAATAAAAACAGCAATTTCAATTTCTGACGCTGTTATAGAATTTCTCATGCTAAATGTAAATTATTTTGTTTTAAAATTCAAATTCATTCATTCGCATGTGTTCCAAATTTATTCTTATAAATATTGAAAACAAATCATTTGCAGTTAAACGTTTGCCATATTTTAATTAATTATACATATATTAAAATTATGTATTTTATCGCTTATCTTATTTTTTGGAATATTTGAATACTTGTGTTACTCAAAAATAATATTTAAAATTAATGTAAGTCAACAAATCGTTCTTATTTACTAAACAAATTCATTCGTCTGTATTTGTTATTTTTTGGAACCATTAGGTAATTCGAGATCGAGCAGGTAAGTCATCCATTATTTATAATTTAAAACTAACAACAAAAAGAAGCAACACCTAACTAATTAATCAAATCACTTTTAAGCTCCTAACAATCTTACTATTTGGTAATCGGAAGAAGTTTTTTGTCGGCCAAAACTAACTACTTATTTAAAATGCATGCTCAAAAGCACTTTTGAAAAACACAATAATTTAGTCTTCTCTTCGTTTTTTTTGTAGATTGTTTTTTAAAGCTAAACATACAAATTTAAATAAACAATAGATCAATCAGTGGTAATGACTACACCAGCTCCTATTTGTAAACAATACTGCACGAGCGCGCGCACTTCTTTTACTTATTACTCGACTTGCCTCTTTGATATGTTAATTAATGCCAAAAATAATATTATGTACAAATATATGTTTTGTCTGTTCTGTTCATACTGTACTTATTTATACAACAGCTATTAGCCTTGAAGGTGTGTATACGGTTGCCTTAATTTGTTTTTTTTTTTTTTGGAAAAAGGCAAACAAATTATATTACTGTTCAGAGGTTCATGATGCAAAATGCAAATCGAAAATTATCGTGATTGAACCATGAGCAAAAAGTGTTGAAATATCCGCCCATTTTATGTGGTAATTTGGTGTTGGGTTCTATGATTTATATTTTAAAAGAGTCTAGAAAGTTTAAAGAAGAATTTCAAAATAAAAATTAAATTTACCCAAAATTTAAAACAAAAGAGTTGATGCACGAACCTGATACAGTCATATATTGCTTTTTACTCGATTTTTAAAATATTTACGGTGACAAATTTTGTAAATAAATATTTAAATCACAGAATTAATGAGTTGGGTAAATGTTTTGTATGAATTCAAGGCGATCATTGGTTATAAATTGATAGGAAACCGATATATTGCATTTATTCGTCATCAAAACACATAAATCTTCGGAACTCCTGGTTTCTTTTTTTGGTATAATATCAAATTCCAATCGAAATACCCAATTTATATTTTTAATGCTAAAAATAAGTTTTGGAAAAAAAAAACACTTGGCAAAGGTACAGCAAGCCCCAAATGTTTTGTAGCGCTTGTGTTTTTTTTTGCACGCGATTTATCATCTCCTTGTGTTTCGTATCTGCCATGACTGACTAAGGCTATTATTGAATGTTTAAAAATGCCTCAAGCATAGTTTTTTTTTTGGCTTGATGAGCACCTTTAATCAGATTATTTTTGTGTAGAGCCAATGCCAAACTTATGTATGATCAGGTGAAAACAAATAAAATAAAAATTAACCATTGATGTAGAATTTGCTAAATCTAAAAGAAATCCATTAACAAAAGATAATTTTTGAGTTTATTTAAAGGAGTATAGTCACGCATGGGTTTTTATTTTTTTTTTTTGATTTGTTTTTTGATAAATTTAACTACGAAATAAAGTGCCAAAATTATACGGTAGTTTTGTAGATGCTTCTTTAGTCTTGAGTTATCCCAAACTTTAACTTTTTTTTGTTGTGGTCCACTTTTGGGAGATGAATGTTCGTTTTAAATCATTTGAAATTTGAGAAAAAAGGCCAATGATCTTTGAACCCAAATTATTGTGATTTTCTTTGTTAGAAGACAGATTTGCTTAAAATGAAGTGATTACTTAATAGCCAAACATTCTAGCACGAAAAGTTGCAGACACACAACAAGATTCTAAAAGAAAACCAAAAACAACAGAAGTTATTGACATTTATCTCTTACCTCGATTCTTTTCAGAGAGTATTATAAAAAGAAACCATTTTAAAAAAAATTCAACCTAAAGATTGCATTCATAAATTTTACTTTGATACTTTAATTTTAGATTCTGTATTCATCAACCGTTAGTTATTTAAAAGATAAACAAAATTTTTCAAATTCTTTATGAACCTAGCTCATCTCCCTCATTGTTTCTCACTCAACGTCTTTTATCCCCATTCATCCTCATTCATCCTAATTCATCCTCATTCATCCTCATTTATCCTCATTCATCCTCATTCATCCTCATTCATCCTCATTCATCCTCATTCATCCTCATCCATCCTCATTCATCCTCATTCATCCTTATTCATCCTCATTCATCCTTATTCATCCTCATTTAACCTCATTAATCCTCATTCATCCTCATTCATCCTCAATTATCCTCATTCATCCTCATTCATCCTCAATTATCCTCATTCATCCTCATTCATCCTCATTCATCCTCATTCATCCTCATTCATCCTCATTCATCCTCATTCATCCTCATTCATCCTCATTCATACTCATTCATCCTCATTCATCCTCATTCATCCTCATTCATCCTTATTCATCCTCTTTCATCCTCATTCATCATCATTCATCCTCATTTATCCTCATTCATCCTCACTCATGCTCATTTATTGTTCATTTTTTTTCACACATATTCAAATTATCGTTTGCGCTTTTTTATTTTTCTTTATTTTAATTCTCAGTTTTAAAATTCTAAAATTTTAACAACGTTTTTAAAGTAATGTGTTAAAAAATTCATAAAATAGACTTTTTGCAAAAAGTTTCAAGCTACAATATTTAATTGTAAAAAACCTTCGTTGTTTCATTTCAGACACGTAATTTTTATTAGTTCGTAAAGTACAGAAGCCTAAGAAATGTAATAAAAGATTCCAATTTGTGTTATTTCTGCCTTCTTTATTAAAGAATAACCCTTCGGACAGATTTCTAATTAGAATAACTCATCAATTGCTTGACCATCATTTTGCAGGAACATTACGATAGGTGTTGTAAACTAATAGCCTCATCATTTATAATCTACTTTATTTTGTTCTTTTGTAATATTTTCCATACCATCACCCATCGATGTTTTTAAGTTGTTACACCTCCAGGACAGAAAAACATCACTTCCTGGTATTTTAGGATCCGTCAACAAAAAAGAGCTCTTCAAAGAAACCTCTATTCGTCTTGTATTGGTGCATCGGCAAATGTACCATTAGCCTTAGGACAATCCAATTATATGCACAAATGAGTTACTTGGTCATTAAAAAAGCAAAGTGTTATCGTTCACCTATAAGACGTGGTGCATCCTCCATGGCACATTGCATTCAACATCGTCGTCGTCATCTTCATCATCTTTGCTCGTAGCGTTCTTTTTCTCGTCACAAATTCTTAGACTTCAGGTTGTTTTAATTTCTAACTCAAAACATTCACCACAAGATTTCCGTGTCGAGGTAATTAAAATCTCTCTAGCTTAACTTCGACAACAAAAACAACTTCGCTGGGGGATTAGATTTAACGTCAATCCAATGTCACGTTCAAATTTATTTTTGCATGGATTGAAATAAAATCATAAGAAATATGTATCTTTGCATGACTTCTACCGCAATTCGTGTAATTGAGTCGTTAACCACCATAAATTATACTCTGTGGCAAAAACAGACTCGTTACGGAAAGAAAAGTAGGTATCTTCGAGAGAAATTCACACGCGTATTTCAAAAAGTGCGATCTCAAGTCGTCTATATTTAATAATTTCGAATTAACAGAAACGGTGTTTGATGATGATGATAGTTGCGATTAATAAACGACTAACAACATTCTATAAGAAATATAATTTATACTTTTACCTGTTACCATCACAATCACGCCACGCATCGATCTAATTAAATTGAACAAGCTGTGAAGGAGATCAACAACATGTTGCTAAGGAATTTGTCAACAATTTGTGGTGATGACATTTTTGTGTGCGATGTGATTGTGGTTTAATTGAAAGTTATAACTATGGTTTTGATTTGTCAATTTTATTTTTTATCACAGAGAGCTTGGAAAATTTTTTCTCATAAGTCTGATCATTTAAGGTTTATATGCGTCTAAGAAAGTCCCTTTCACATGAGGAAACAAGTTGATGTAGATTTTTTCTGACGTTTTCTTTTCGTACTTTTTTCAAGTGACAGTTTTTTTTAATTGTTGTTTGATATTTGTTACTACACGATCAGGATGCAATATTTTCGTAACAACTTTTAAGAAAGCTTAAAAACTATACTTTCTCTTAAGCGAGATTTGACCAATGTGTCAGTGTAAAAAGTGACAGCTATAAGACTTTGGAGATTTGGAAACTGTCAAAAGTGACAGCTTAGAATTTTAAGAATTTATAAAAATTAATTGAAAATAATTTAATAAAAATGGAGACTTAGAGCTTAAAAAAAATAAGAATGAAATACTTTGATATTTTCTTCATGAGTTTTCATAGTGACGTTTAGAGTAACTTCAGCACTAATTGAAATTAAAAGTTGAAAACTAAGTTTGATCATGTAAAAAAGGGGTAACCAAGGTTCATATCAGGTTTATGGTTGAAAAATGTATATCAGTTGATTCTTTTTATGAGCATGAGAACTTTAAGTACATACATTTTATTGGAATGAATTTTGTATTATTATAATTTTGAAGATCCAAGGCTACGAAATTCATAGGCCATTCCATCAGTCAAATTTTTCAATAATTCTTCCATTGAACCTGGTTGCATTACGTTAATTAAAATGGCTACTATGGTAATTCGTAATGGCTTGAGGACGGTCTCTGCTCAGCAAACGACATTATTGTTTATTGAATAATTTGTAAATAAACTAGAAAAGAGCTTTATGACAGAAAACGGGGTGAAATGGACGAAGTGATCTTTCTTAGCAAAGCTATATACTATTTGACAATCTCAAATATCAAACCACAGAAAAAAATAATTAAAACTAACAATATTTTTGGTATGACCTACCAAGTCCGTTGGTAATCTCTAGTGGAACATAGGGCCTAAAATACTCCTACGCGGTAAGGTACTTTGTTTCCCCCAACGTGTTTGAGGCCATTCATTAATCTTGATTGTTTCCACGAACTTTTTGGCTTCCAACTCTTCTGCTTTCTTAAATGATTGGATTTTACTGCATTACAGGACAGGAAAAGTAGTGGAATCCATTTTTACCTTTTCGAAGCGTTTGTCCAATTCAGTGCTTTTTAAGCTTCGTATAAGTATAAAAAAACAGTTAGATGTTTCTTAGACACTTATTAATGAAGATCTGAAATTTTCTGGTAATCGTTGCTGCTATTTGTCAGGTGCTGCAAACGTATAAAAAAATTCCACATTTGAGCAGAACAGTCGTAGCTTTGTCTTCTCGCTAAGGGAGTTATTCCTCCAAACATTGGACAACATCCTAAATGCAACCTTAGAATTTCCGATACGGCTGGCGATATCTTGCACGGTTTAGCCTTCAAAAAAGCAATACTTCAAAGATACTGAAAACTGCTTCTTTTGTACTTTAAGCAATTTATATCATAGAGGATAAGTGGGAGGTTTTGGGACTAAAGGCCTTAATTTTTCCAGCCCCACGATGTCTGTTTCTCTATCAACCCTTGTTGCCATTTGATGATGATTCATTTTCCAAAAAAAAATGGCAAAGACACATCGTCTGCTTAGTCTAGATTCTTTAAGGAGTGTTGTCAGAGTCTATCTAATCCCTCCGATTCTTGTCAAGGCTGCCAAAAGAACATCACTGATTACCAAGAAAAAAAGAATGAGTGTTAGTATGCAGCCCTGCCTGACTCTGCTTTTGTGTAAGACGTGGAATTTGGGTTCTCATAAGTCACTCTTTATAATTAAGATGAGTTTATTCTTGACGCTGTCAAAAGCATTCCCAAATTTCACATCAGGTGAAGTGCTGATCGATATTTAACGCACTGCGTGATAAAGATCCACAAGGTGTTGATGTGATCAGGGAAAGAGGATCCAGTTCTGAATTCTGACTGTTTAAAGTCAAGTGTTGATTCAAGGTGACGTTCTAAAACAAACTTCGCAAATTCTTTTCCACTTTATCAGGTCTCCTTTTTTGACAATAATTTCCTTTTTCTACTCTTCGGGGTAGTGTTCAGATACTCATGTTGCTTCTATAAGCGGTTGCAACAATTCGTGCTGCTTGCAACAATTTTTTAAGAATGGTTATATTAAAGTTTGGAAATATTAGTCAAATTTCACAACTAAATAATAAGAAATCATTAGAAAAATCTAATCTCCATGCAAAATTCTTTAACATTTGCTTCGAATATTTGTCATTTGAAAAATTTACACTGCTAGAATTTTAATTCGAAAATCTGCATATATTACCAAATAAAAAAAAAATAAATAAATAAAAAGCTTTCCTAATTGAATATGATGTTAAACAACATTAAATCTTGCTTTCATTACTCCAAAAATAGAAGCTATAAAATAATTTCAAAAGAATATGAAATTTGAATAAAAATAAAATCGTCTGTCAAAATCCATTAATCAACCTACGACTTTCAAATATAGAGCTACCCATGAGCTTCCCAAAAAGCAACAAATCCATAGAACCGTTTGACTTTAACGCCCAAAACTCAACTTCATATAGTTCGTACAATAATCATCCGCCATATCATCGGAGATCAGACAACCGGAGACAGCAAGACGAGTCAGCAAATAAAATATAATGAGTAGGAGTATACTTTTTGCTTTAACCAAATAATTTATTAAATAAACAAAACACGTCCATATGGATGCGGGAATTATAAAACATCTTTCTTAAAACACATCAATTCATTTTAATTTTCAGACTTCTTATGGAAAGACAGTTAAATCCGTAATGTGTCAATGATTGCAAAAAATCAAAAAAGAAGTAAGTCTGGTACGATGTCTTGAAGGTTCTAGATGCTTCTCAAGTTAACTGGTTTAAGAATAAAGCTCCAAATTATAGAGACTCTATACTAACTTGTCAACATAAATAAAAATGTCTCATCTTTTCTAATTAAAAAAATATACTTTTTTAAAGGTGCAAACTTAACAAACTGGAACTTGATATATTTAAATCTTCTTTATCTGCGGTAAACTTGTATATCAAATAAGTTTTGAAAAAAAAAACCAAATAAAAACCTAACAACTGTTAAATAACTCAAGAACTCACTTCATATTTATTTATATGGCAGAAAAGTAGAAGTTACGCTGCGGTGAGTAATCATTTGGACTGCAGAAGTACAGACCGCTGCTGGGCTGGAGTGCTGGCTGAGGCAATTTACACCATCGATGGTAGTGACAATGAGAGTAGATATAGCATGGTCCACCAAAACGGAGCTCTTTAGCTATAAGTGTGTTTATGGAACCTAACATGCAATTCCCATATGCAGACGGAACCATACCATACCTCGACGGAGACGACGACGTTACGATTCCAGACTAAAACTGAACAAACTGAATAAAAGCGACAGTTCTAACGTTGGCGTATCGTATCGTATGTGAAGATCACACGTAATTGGATGATGCAGTTTATTTCTTATTTTTTGACTGCTGCTGTTGCTGCTTCCCTCTGATGCTGAAGCTAAAGTTGTTACTATGGCAAACCCACTCACGCCTTCATTTGGCACCTACATTAGACGTTGATTCTGCTTTTTTGTGGTGCTTACCTTGGTATGTTCAAACAACAAAAAAGATGCTTTTGGTGGGTTTTCAATGAATTTGGGAGGAGTTGTTTTGTTTTTCTTTCGGTCTTAAGTGAATAAATCAATTTTTACCTGTAGAATTGTGAAGCATGTTAGGTTAGTCAAAGGAATTTAACAAAATGCACGACTGATAGAGAGCACGATCCTGCTCTTGTGGTTTAAATTTTAATGGAACTTAAAGAGTTAACACATTCCAAATACTATTTGATTCTCTGAAATAAGTTATTTTGTATAAAAAAAATTGTATACTAAACCATTTATAAATTCTTGAAATATATGCACAAGGTACATAGATTGGGCCAGGAAACACAAATATGATAATTTATCAGACCGATACAAAAAATCAACGTCAAAAATTGTATTTTTGCAAAATTATTAAAAAGTCTATGATTGCAATTTTATATTTTTTGTATTACTTAACAATATTTTTATCAGAACTTTAAAATCATTCAAGCAAAAAAAATATATTTAGGAAATATAATTCTCAACAAAAATGGTCGCAATACATTTTTGAATTTGACTTTTCGCTTTTCTGAAGAAAAATCCTCAACACAATTTTACATAAATTAAACTTTTTAAAGTTATTAACCATTGAAGTACACTTTGGAACTAATTGACCTTCTTAAATACACTTTTAAAGGTCAACATTTCGGTGCTAATTTTTATATAATTTTGAACCGTATTTTATAGGTTGTGATGAAACAAAGGACTAAGTGTAAAATTTGGATTGGTCGGACATATCCTTTATAAAACTAGACCAACAAAACTTTTGATGTTAATGAAATTCTAAATATAATTTTTTTTAATTACTTTTTTTAAGTGTTAGTATTAATTTTTATTACTTAAAATTCAAAATTTTAAAATAAATAAACTAGAGCACTTACAAAACTTGACTTTCACTTCACTCTCTCTTTATTTATCAATCATATACATATTTATTTTATCAATCAAAAAATAAAAACTGAAAAAAAATATAATTTACCTCGAAAAATAAAAGAACAAAACACGAACTTATCTCGAAAATAATTCTGTGCAACGAAGAATAATGTTTTTAATATCTTTCAAAAATTTGAGAAAAAAACTAATTGACAGTAATTTTATAAAAAATAAGAACCTAAAACATATACATATTATTAATAAAAGTTGGTAAAATTTTATTTTCGACTCAATTATCTTTTCAAAACTTTGAGATATTGGAATTAAACTAATTTCTTATTTTAAAAAATATTGTTGTAAATATTCGGTCAAATTTTGAGAAAAATGGAATTGACAGTTTTTTTACATAAAATAAAAACCGAACAAAAAACAATACTAAAACTTAATACAAATTTATTTTCGACTCAAATATCTTTGCAAAAATTAAAAATATTGGCTTCAAACTTATTTTATCTCACAGAAAATATTTTTTCGACGTTCAGTACACTTTTTATAAAAATCCAACAGTCAGTTTTTTCATACAAAAATTAGTACGCAAATTGGTAAACATTTATGTTCGGTTCTCAATGCCTCGTGAATAATAGAAAATATTGACTTCAAATTAATTTAATTCATCTTACTTACTTACTAAGGTGGCGCTACAGTCCTGTGTGAACTAGCGCCCTACCCAACAAACTTCTCCATCTAGCTCGGTCCCTAGCTAGATGCCTCCAGTTTCGCGCTCCAAGTTGGGTGAGGTCACCACTTGTGCGCGCCACCTGATCCGCGGTCTTCCTCTACTGCGCTGTCCTGTGGGTGCTGATTCGAAGACTTTCCGGGCCGGAGCATTGGTTTCATACACTCTACGTGACCCAGCCATCTTAGTCGTTGGACTTTTACCCTTCTGGCTAAGTCTACGTCGCTGTACAGCCCGTACAGCTCGTCGTTCCATCTTCTCCTCCACTCCCCTTTCATGCATACGGGACCGTAGATCACACGAAGAACTTTTCTCTAGAAGCGACCCAAGGTGCTTTCATCCGCTTTTGTCATGGTCCATGCTTCTGCACCGAATAGCAGGACGGGGATGATAAGGGTCTCATATAGCAACACTTTAGTCCTTCGAGAGGGGACTTTACCACTCAATTGCTTTCTTAGTCCAAAGAAACAGCGGTTAGCAAGAGTTATTCTGCGTTTGATCTCAGCGCTTGTGTTATTTTCTGCGTTTACAGCGGAGGCTAGGTAGACGAAGTCCTTGACTACCTCAAAGTAACGTCTGTCAATGGTGACGTTTTGACCAAGACGTCGGTGTTGAATGTCCTTTCTTGACGCCAGCTTGTACTTTGTTTTACCCTCATTAATCGTTAAACCCATTTTTGCCGCCTCTGCCTCAATACTCACAAAAGCCCCATTGACATCACGCTGAGTTCTTTCGATTATGTCAATGTCATCAGCATATGCCAGTAATTGGACAAACTTTTGAAAGATAGTGCCTCTAGTGTTGACACGTGAGCTCTGTACTTTTCTTTTAAGCACGATGTTAAAAAAATCGCATGACAGCGCATCACCTTGTCTAAAACATTTTTTGACATCGAAAGGTTCTGTTTAGTTGTTTCCAACCTTTATGGAGCAGCGTGAATTCTCCATGGTCATCCTGCACAAACGGACGAGTTTGGCAGGGATGCCAAAACTAGACATGGCACTATACAGCCTTGAAATCGATGAAAAGATGGTGGGTGTCGATTTGGTGTTCTTGAGTTTTTTCCAGGATCTGCCGTAATGTGAATATTTGATCAACTGTGGACTATCCTGGTCTAAAACCCCACTGATAAGGACCTTTCATGTTGTTGAACTTAGATATGGCAATCTTTACTTCGTCTAAGTCGGGAGGACGGGATTGTTGGCTTTCGTCGTCTATATTGAATGGATCATCCTGCCTGATAGCGGAATTCTGTTCTTCATCGCCGTTATACAGTCTGCAGAAGTGGTCCTTCCATATCCTCAGCATTGACTGCGGTTCCACTATGATGTTTCCACTTTCATCTTTGCAGCCTTCGGTTCTAGGTTTATGTACCTGTGAATTTCGTTTCACCTGTTCATAAAACTTTCGAACCTCATTCCTGCTTTTAAATCTCTCAACATCTTCGACCGCACGCTTCTCATGCCCTCTATTTTTCCTTCTGAGAAGTCGGCGTTCCTCTCGCCTCTTCTGCTCATAAAGCTCACGAGCAGCTCTCGTCCTTTTTTGCAGCGTAGCTTTGCGTGCCTGTTGTTTGGCTGCATTTGCCTGCCCACATTCCACATCAAACCAGGGGTTCCTTGTTGGTGGCTGTTTGAAACCCAGCACATCAAAGGCGGCTTCTCTGATTGCATCTTGGCAATGTTGCCACTAGTTTTTTACACATTGTGTTGGCGGCAGAGAACTTCGAGAGAGGTTACTTGTAACTCGTTCGGAAAAGGATTTGGCGATGTCTGGCGACTGTAGCCGTTCCACGTTGTACCTTCTCCCAGCACCTCCCTGTTTTGTCTTGGGTCTGGAAGTCCGAAGTGCTACCTTGGCTACAACGAGGTAGTAGTCCGAGTCGATGTTAGCTCCTCGGAAAGTTCGTACATCCATGATGCTGGAAGCGTGTCTGGCGTCGATCGCAATATGGTGATTCTGGTTGACGGTAGATTGATCTGGAGAAGTCCAAGTTCCTTTGTGGATGTTGAGGTGTGGAAAACGCGTACTGGCTACCATGACGTTTCGCGCCGCAGCTATGAGCCTCAATCCGTTGTAGAAAGTGTCGTCGTGCACTGTTCTTCCCGATTATTCCACCAAAGATGTCTTCCCTTCCTAGCATGGCATTAAAATCGCCCAGGACTATTTTAATATCGTAGCTAGGACATTGCTCATATGTTTTGTTTGAGAGCTCGAAGAACGAAGAACGTAGGGGCGTGCGCGCATATCAGGCTAATGTTGCTGAATTTAGCCTTGATGCGGATGGATAAGGCGTTCGTTGATGCACCTATAGCTCAAGACCTGTTGCCTTAGTCGGGTTCCAATGACAAAGTCGCATCCAAATAAGCGCTGTTGGTTTTGTGGTAGCAGTCACCATAGTAAATATCGCAGTTTTTCATCCTCTTTTTGCCCCGCCCATCCCATCGTATTTCCTGGATGGCGGTGATATCTGCTTTAAATCGTTCTAGGGCCTCCGCTAATTCTTCGGCCGCACGTGGTCTGTTAAGGGACCTAACATTCCACATGCATATCCGAAGTTCGTTGTCCTTTATTCGTTTGCGTTGGTTGTCAACAGTAAATCCGTCCGTATCCGAGGCTTGTTGGTGCTTCGCAACTTTGAAAGCTTTTACGTGGCCAGGAAGTCACCCCGACGCACAACCCCCAACCTGGAGGGCCAGATCCTAAGTATAACTCCAAGGATGGGGAGCCGGATAAAACCGCTCCTTACAGGCCTGGGCTCCGAATAAGTCGAAGAAGCCCTATAAGGTGTTCACTAAGTAGTTCAACCTTACTGGAACTGTAGACGCCACCGTTGATTCCATCTCGGGAATTCCTAACCTGCCGTCTGGATAAGGAGAGGTGCCTTAGTGGAAACACCTCTCCCCACCTCTCTCGTTTGCTGCCCCCAACAACTTTTCACTGGGGTTGGAACCCAATCTCCAGTTGAGGTACTAGGCACCCGATGTTCACCACGGGGAGGTGAGAGTAGGAGTTGATAGACAGAGGTTGGTTTTGAGAAAAACCTTGTGTCCTCTTGAATGCACATGTCTACCATTTGAACATCATTTTTAATTCATCTAATTTGTATTTATTTATATAATAAATAATTGTTTTTAAGAAATACTACTTAAATAGATAAAAATTGGTTTTCAACCAAAAATCTCGTCAACAAAAAAAAAAAAATTTGAAAAAAAAACTATTTTGTTATATGCGAAATATTATTGGTAGTTTTTAAATTTTTAAGAATAATTGAACTGAGAACTTTTTTAACAAAACTCGAAAACCTACAAACTTTTAAGAGAGACAAATCGACAGACGGGATGGGAAGTTATCAGTGTGGGTCGCATCCCAGCCTCTTTTTTAATGTATTGTTATCCTTTCTAGTTCTTAGGGCTTGTTGCACATCTTCAATTATTTAGATAGGATAATGCAGTTTTATACGAGCTGAAAACAAAAATTGAATTTATTTTCAACAAAAACTATATTCAAAATGCAAATTATTCATATTCCCAAATTTAACTAGACAAAATAATTATATATTATTATTTTCTTGACGCCACCAATTTAAAATAGATATATTATATTTTCGATTTTTGATGGGATTTTTTAAATACTAGATTCTCCTTCTGCTCTCATCTCCACTTATAATTATTTTTAAGACAAGTACCTCATGAGATCACTTATAAACGTGCTACTAGGTATTTTCGCCTTAAAAAAGATGTGCAGATGTTGCATCTTTCTATTTATAGACAAATTGCAATGCTTTTTAGAATAATTATGACAACTCTTTTAAGTTATTTCTCTATCACATATTGTAACAGCTACTTATGGCGTATCGTTCGATGTTGCATCTTTTTTCCTTTTATTTGTATCTTTCTTTTTGTTGTTGAATTAAACAAAGCAACATTTAAAAAGTAATTAGATGTGGTTAAATGTTTTATTAATTCTAACAACGTGCCAGGTGAACCGAATGCCAAGCATTTGTTTTTTTGGTTTAGATGATGATGTAGATCTTCTTAGTCTTATGGAATATACCTAAGTGCGATGGTACTTGTACTTATACCATATAAGATACCAATTCTCACTTAACACTTCACCAACCAATCACTGATGATTATGATAGAATTAGAATTCTATTAGCAGCAGATTTTTTATTTTTGTTCTCTTGGCGTAATGCGCTTTGCGCTTGGGTTGATTTAATCTTATAATTGATGTAGGTACAAACTTTGATGGTTTTTATGGTAATTTCTATTTAGTTATGCATGACTTCATTGATGATGAGATGACCTTTAAGTTCATATACGGTTGCGGTAGGGAAAAAATTATAAAAATAACATCGCATTGAAAATAAAGATGCATGACTATTGACTGTATTCCAAGTTTATACAAGTTAATATTGATTTATTTGTTAAGGTCATTGTCAAGGCCATATAATAATTGCAGTCTTTTTTATACATAAAGGTATATTTTACTGTCACTAATAAATATAATATATTAAAAATATTATGACACTTAATTGATAAGATTAACAATTTTATTGCATTTGTTATGCTCGTAGTTTTAATATTCATTCTTACATCCCAAAATGTTAAGGCAAGTACCTTTTCAATAATATTTATTTTTAATTTAGTTGATATGTACAAATTATTTAATTTTTAGTATTTATAGTAAGAATTTTACTATTTTACTGCCAATATTAAACATACTTTTACATTTAAACATTTTAGAATTAACCGGTACATTTATTTACCTTATTAACAAAGTTAATTCTGCCTTTTTTTTTAAATGTAAATAATTAAAAACGAGATAATATTTATTTATAACAGACAGTGATAATTGAATAATTAAATTTACGATAAATTTACCTTGGAAAATCCCAGAGAGGTATAAACTGTGGCTTTACCTTACCTTCAATCGTACAATTTCAAATTAAAGTAAAAGAGGCTGGGATGCGACCCACACTGAAAACTTCCCATCCTGTCTGCCGATCTGTCTTTCTTAAAAGGTTTGTAGATTTTTTTTTGTTAAAAAGGTTGTCAATTGAATTTTGATAAAAAAAATTAAAAATTAATAACAATATTTTGCATATGATGAAATAGTTTGT
Source organism: Eupeodes corollae (assembly GCF_945859685.1). Classification (NCBI taxonomy): domain Eukaryota; kingdom Metazoa; phylum Arthropoda; class Insecta; order Diptera; family Syrphidae; genus Eupeodes; species Eupeodes corollae. Next base: position 126,321,404 of record NC_079149.1, read on the forward strand.
TTTCCATTTAAGCCAATTTTTACTAATTTTAGTAGCATTTATTAAAAGTTTTTATTTCGTATAACACGAATTGGATGAATGAAATAAATTTGAAGTCAATACCTTCTATCCTTCACGAGAACCGAACATCATTTTAATTTTTTTTTTAAAAACTTTCAATTCTATTTTTCAAAAAAATCATCTAATGTTCAAAACCATAATACTCATAATGTCCAGAAGTTTTGAAAAGTTATTCGAGTCGAAAATCAATGTTTACAAACTTTTATTAATTTCTTGTAGGTTTTCCTCAAGTCTTTACCGAATATTGAAAACAAAATTTCTTATAAGATAAAATAAGTTAGAAGCCATAAACACAAATTTTTGAAAATTTTGATTCGAAATTCAATTTCTTCAACTTTTAGTAATGTTTTTTTAGGTTTTTATTTTTTATAAAAAAAAAAATGTCAATACGATGTTTCTCAAAATTTGACCAGGTGTTAAAAACGTTATTTTTCGTTGTACGAAATTATTTTAGAGATTTTTTATTCGTAAAATTTTCGAGGTGACAAATTTTGTTTTCAGTTTTTTGATTTCTAAAAAAAAACCTTTAATTGGATTTTTTTCCAAAAGTATATTTGTTTGGTATCACAACATATTATATAAAATCTAATTGAAGTCTCTAGTGTTTTTAGTTCGTGAGATATTTAGGGTTAGCCAAAATGTTCAGCTTTTTTTTAAACGGCTATGGTAAAAAATCGACCCACGCAATTTTCTTGAGAGCCCTTTCTGCATTACTTCTTTATCTTTACTGGTTCTTGATGACGAAAAATACTCCGCACTCACGCACGCACAGACATCTTTCTAAAAATCTCTTATTACGACTCTAGAGACCTTGAAACGTTGAAATATGTCAAAATGTTCAATTTCACCCATTTAAATAACTTCCTTTGGGAAGTTAAAAATAGAATCCAGGTGTGACTCAACTGATAACTTACCAAGTGGTAAGTTATCAGTTGAGTCACAAGGCATATTTCGAACGTTTGTACAATTTTGATGGATTTATTTTTTTCTAAAAATCTGTCAATGGATTTGTTTTAAATTTTATTTTAATTTAAGAACAATATTTTGTAGTTGGTAAAATACTTTAAGAGATAATATCTTTACTTGTTCTCAAGATATTTTAGTGTGTACTTTTTTTTCTTATAACAAAATTGATAATTGTTTTTTTTTTTTTAACTTTACTAAATGTTGATAACAATAATTTTCCATAAAATCAAAAAAGTTTGAGGTTCATACATACATTGGTTTTTCAAAATATTCGAATCGAAAATAATTTTTTTTTTAATTTTCAGTAGTATTTTTTTAGGGTTTGTATTTTTTGCCGATTTGATTTCCTTGAGAATTATTTCAAATGTCAAAACTTTATTGTTTGTTGTACAATTTATTCGTGTTCATAGATTTAAATTAACTATCATAACCAAATAAATTATTATTAATCAAATTTAATTTTGATTTCAATGATATATAAATCAAATATGTAGAAAACTTCAAACTCGAAAACACTTTCAAACTAGTTTTATTTTAAATTTTAGTTTGTAACAAAATTTTTAATTATGACCCTTACTTTTTTCAATTGTTTTTAAGTTCAAACTTATTTTGAATATTTAAATATTGATTTGAATCGATAATCGAAAGCCTTATTGTTCGTAAAATATTTAGGGAACCGAATTTTTGAGTTTTCTTTTCATAATAAAAATAAAGACCATAAACTTGTTCCTGTACCCAAAAACTCTGTTTACAAAAAGAACATATATTTTTAAATCTACCAATAAAACAATGTTGTCAACAAAAATATAAATTCCATTTTAAATATCTAAAAACCTTTATTTATACAATTTTTTTAATTTTAAATTGTTAAAGCAGTTTTTTTTTTCAAATTAAATGTTTGAATGTAAAACTTTTAAATTTCAGTTTAAAAATATTTTTAGTATGCAGTTATGTAAATGTTAATATAAGTTTTAATTTTAATTTTCAATAAAAAATATTAAGCGGTTCTTGAGATATCGAATTGTAAATTTGATGTTTTTGTCATTATTGAAATCGGTTCATAAGTTTTTGAGAGAACTAACAAACAATGATGGGTAACCTTCAAGTACAAAACATTTTAATATTGCAAAATAACAAATCAAGAAAAAAATAAAAAAAAAAAAAACATAATAAAGATCTATCGGTTCGTTTTTGAGAAAATTCGAATATTCGATGTTTGGCCAAAAAACTTATTGTAATTTTTCGTCAAACCCAATCCATTAATTTTCAAGTTTGAGCTCAATAGACCTAATGGTTTGGGCTGTAGGGGCCAGAAGAAACGGACAGAATCGGGGGACTTACTGTTTTAGACTTCTCTATCATCGTAATGCAAAACTTGCCATATAGTTGCTTTCGCCTTAAAAATGTAGCTTTGCTCTTCCTGAAAATATTGAATCTTGAATGAACTTTTTTGAAAAACATTTTGAAATTTAAGTTTTTCATATTTTTATAGGCATAGTCAAAAAAGTCTCCGTACAGCAGCCTTATTTAAGTGTTGATTTGAAAAAAGTACTAGGCATAAATGCAAACACCAAAGTGGTTACATTGAAAAAGGTTAGTGTCCATCTTCATCTTTTTACTAAATTTCAATAAAATGGTGATTGTGATTTTCAAAATACTTGTTTTTAATACATTGTTATAGTGAATATTTTATATCAGAATTAACAAAAAAAAAGCTGCTGTGCGGAGACTTTTTGGAATAAATGTTTAACTAAGATTTCTTCAAAATAAAAAAAATAATGTCTTCAATATTTTGAGTTAAAATTTTAAAGCTTATATATATATATTTGAAATTTTTAAGAGTTATGGCTAAGTTCGTTGTTGAAAGACATGCAGTTTGGATACCCGTCAGTATTTCTCTTTATAAAAATATTTAACATTTGTTGAGGTCGTTTACAATTTAGTAAAACACTAAAAATTTTAAAATAAGCAAATCAGCACAAAAATATCATCATATAACCATTTTCGCAATATCCAGACCATGACACATTATCAAAGAAACAGCTTCAAAAAATTCTTATCTATTATCAAAATGCCAACGGACTACGGACAAACATCAATAAGGTCTACAAAAATATAACCATTTTACCACACGATATAATCATGTTGACTGAAACTCGGCTAAACAATACATTCTTGGATACGTAACTCTTCGATTCGAATTATCAAGTGTACATGACGTGATAGACACTGCTTAAACTACATCAGCACTGTAGGAAGTGCTTGATATGCACTGTAGTTGACGACTTTCATCAATCTGATGTAGAAATGATTTGCATAAAAGTTAAAACTGTGACAGGACGACTATACATTATCGCCACATGTATAACTCCAAACTCTCTTAACAACGTTTATGAAATTGAGCCAGAAGACGAGTTACTAGTCTTAGGAGATTTCAATCTTCTAAACTTGATCTGAACTAAACAGACGCATAGAACTATCTATCTCCTATTAACATATCCTCTTCTAACGAATTCTTGACAATTGATGATCTTTCCTCATGTGGACCAAGCCAATTTAATGGGATTACCAACAGATTTAACAAAATATTGAACCTTATATTCTTCTCGGACACACTCAATGCTGATATTGCTGTAAATTCAGCCAATGCCCTAATTGTCCAAGAAGACCGACATCACCCAGCATTAGATCTATCTTTTAATTTAAATGTATGTAATGTTCCTAATTGCTCCAAAGAAAATCTTGAATTTAACTTTGAAAAATGCGGACTTAATGAACTTTTCACCCTGTTACGTAATGTTAACTGGAATCACTTCTTTGAGAACTGTGGCATTAATGCTATGCACTATAAATTCTACTGTGATTTCTGTAACTTTTTTTATGAGACCACACCAATGCGAAAACCACGCAATATTTCTAAATCTCCTCCATAGCTTGACTCTTGCCTAAAAAACTTTAAAAAAAATAAAAGAAACAAGGCCTGGATTAAATATAAGAAACGAAAGCTGATAACGACTTGGTTATATACAATGAGCTTAGAAATATGTTTATTGAATATTCAGATATTCTTTATAATGACTTTATTTTAAGTACTGAAACCGACATAAAAAATAACCCAACAAACTTTGGAGCTATGTTAATAGTAAGAGAAATACTGACGGGTATCCAAACTGCATGTGTTTCAACAACGAACTTAGCCATGACTCTGAAAATTTTAAATATGTTTGCAATTTTTTTCAAAGATGCTTTCGAAGTAGCGAACTCCTGTCAAACGGATGAGTCATTGGACCTCTCACAAAATTTCCTTATTTGAATTCAATTAGTCTTTGGATCTCTGAAGATAAAATCGTTCGCAAAGCCTCAGAACTTGACGTTTGTTAAAACCCTGGTCCAGATGGTATATCTCTTTCATTTTCTTTTTAATGAATCGCTTAAATCTTCAATTTTTCCTCAAATTGGGAAACCTTTATTCATAACACCGATACATAAAAAGGGTAGTAGGAATTAAATCTAAAATTATCGTCCCGTTGCAAAACTGTCCGTCATCCCTTAGTTATTTGAGTCGGTTATTTGTAAAGTCATATCGTTTAATTGTAAGTCTAGAATTTTTGACAGTCAACATGGTTTTGTTCAAAATAAGTCAACAGTTACTAACATCTATAATTTCACTTCCTTATGTTTAGATTCGTTTGAACAACGGAAACAAGTTGACTGTGTCTTCACAGTCTTCAGTAAGGCCTTTGATAAATTGTGTCATAAAACATTAACTTCCAAACTTAAATCCCAAGGCTTTAACGTTAAATTTATCAGTTGGGTTTCGTCGTACTTATATAATAGATCATACAGCGTAGTTTTTAGGAATGAGCGGTCATCATATTTTTATACAAACTCTGGCGTACCACAAGGTAGCCACTTAGGACCTTTACTGTTTATTTTGTACGTTAATTACTTACTTTCTATTATACAACACTCATCTGTCTTAAAAAACGCTGATAACAATAAAATATTCAAACGTATTGACTCACTTGCCGACTCTTTACTCCTACAAGATGATCTTAATAGTTTTCGCGAATATTGTTTTATAAATAAGCTTTTACTTAACATAGACAAATGTAAATCATCGTGTTTTACAAGCAAACAAAATGTTTTGACTTTCAATTATAAATTAGACTCTTCTTATTTGACTAAACTCTCTCCTTTTTGTGACCGAGGTATTTTTCTTGACTCAAAATTAACTTTTACAAATCACGGATTTATAAAACGGTTTTCAGATGATTTTCGCGACCCTTATATTCTTAAACTTCTATATATATCATTTGTAAAACCAATATTGGAATATGGCTGCATAATATTAGCTCCTTTTTATTCAGACCATATAAACATTATAAAAGGAGTACGAAGAAGATCCATGCGCTTTTTCTTACGTTTTTTCCCATGGTCCAATGGGCTCCAACTTCCACCCTATAATCATAGGCTTACGCTCATAAATCTTCCATCGCTCTCTAAACACAGAGAGTAAATTAAACTGTGCTTTATTAAAAAATTAATCAATGGGCCAGTCATATCACCATAAATTTTGGAACAATTAAACTTTATTTAAAGCCGTTCAAGTATTAGAAGACAAGTTCCTTTACGTTTTACATCAAGCAGACCGATCTAATGTAAAAAACAGTCCCATCAACCAATTGATTTCAGTTTACAACAAGCATTACTTTTGGGTGTATTCCGTAAACGATGATTTTAAAAGTAAAACATTTAAATTTTACAATTACAATTACAATTTTTCAACACTTCAGTTTAGCTTTTTTTTTGCAAATTGCTTAAATCTATTTATCTAAGAAAAAATGTAACATTAGTCTTAAGGCCTGACGTTAGTTTGTTTAACGAATTCAAATCTAAAAACGTCTAAAAGTTACAGTTTTTGAAAAAAAAAGTAAACAAACTTAAAATTGGGGAACAGACCTATTTATTTAAAATGTCAGATATTCAAAAGCCATATGAATTTTATCTTTAGTAAAATGTCAAGAGATAGTAAATATTTGAAATATTTCAATAGGACGGCTTTGAAATTTTACTTAATCCCTTAAAAACCTGGTGTCATTGTATTTACGTCGACTTATATTTATTTGTATTACAAATGATCATACTTAAGTTTAATAGTTTAACTTTCCTAGTGCCTTATAAATAATAGCCTTGAAGTTTTGTATTTCTTCTATGAATTTATGATCTATTTAACCACTAAACTGACAAATGTTGCTATTCTATTACTATTCAAATGACATTCCTAAAAACTATACTCAACTTACTAAAATATAACTCTAACTCAGGTATTCGAATATTCTTACCTCATTAATTAATATTAAACTCATACCTATACCATGTACATAGGTACTTATTGTCAATCAATATTTACTCAATATCAAGTGTTGGTTGGTGATATTTTTCAAGACCACACATCCCGAGAGGGAATTTACACATAATTTAAATTTATCAACTAAATTGATGATCTAACTTTTGTGCAAACTTAGTCACATTATTTTTGTGATTTTTGCTTATTTCTATTCAAAGAATTTAATATTAACACAAAATAAATGATTAGTAATTTCTTCCCACTCAAAATTCACTTAAAGATATTTTAATGAACAATGCGGGAAGACTGATTACTGATTTAAAGAATTTAGGTTTTTGGTCATACTAATTCCGAATTAGTGGAAAAAGTTGAATGTTCCTAAAATATCAGTTGAAAATTATGGAGGGCTATGACTTGTGTAAGAAAGTTGAAACTTTTATTTATAAGTGACAGGCTCAAGGTGAGCTAAGAATAAGACGCCTTTATTCCAACTGCAAGGGTTCCACGCCTTTTAAAGGAAAAGAAAAATACTTACTCGTCAGGTTAGCATTTTCAATTTTCTCAGACTTCCTTACCACAGTAAGCAATTTTTTTAATTTGCTCACAATTCGTAAGTCCCGTGAAAATCAAGTAATAAAGTGAAATTATTTTTATTAGCGTGTTTGATAAGTTCAAGAATTTCTCCTTTAAAAAACAACTTTGAAGACTTACAGCGACGAAGATACGACTAAGTATACGCACTTTAACTTCCTGAAGATAAATGTCTCTCGATCAAAGATTATTCCCGTTTTCTTCTCAATGAATATGTGGCACACATCAAATAGCCTTAAGTCCACAATAATTACGCAACACTGCACGCTGAGCTGCTTCGCCCCATCATCATGGAAGAAAAATGTATACCATACTTCTATCAGGTTAGACTGGCATTTCTGGATGGACAACATAAGAATCAGCAACAACAACAAAAAATAAGGATGATTGAAAGGAATCTTAAAGTGGGATAGAATTTGCATTTCAAGTCTCAAGCCTCCTCTCTGATCTCTGATGGTGAAGATGAGAAAAAACAGGTATTTAGTATATTGGATTATTAAGTGTGAAACAATAATATTTGCAAGAAAATGACTTTATTTAAAAGAAAGGAAACATCTCGCAGGTGGCGCTGATGCTACTGCTGCTGCTTCAGTTTCTGCTGAATGGAAAAGAGGAAGAAGCTTTGAATTATGTGTTTCCCCACTTACGACAGATTTTCATACTTTAATGCATCAACGAATAAGTTAATTGAATATGAGATTTTTTTTAATGGAATGATAATGCATAATCATAGAAAAGTATCAATCACGTTTGATCAACCATTAAGTTACATGCTATATGTTCTTGAACTACGAACATGTTGATCGCTGATGGGAATATCGAATATCCAAGCATCGAAGTGTGACTGGGACACTTGGGCACAGATTTCACATAGTTTTGAAACTTTTCTTACGAATATTGTTTAACTTCTTCAAAGAATCAATAGGTTATACCCTTGAAAAAATAACTTCCCACATCATTTTTGATGATCCAGCTCCATAGAGTTCAGGTGTTAACTTGCTTTTAACATCATGCTGATAAACGAACTTGCACAAATGCGGAACTTAAACGTCCCAACGTCCTACCAAACATCTATCAAGGACCTTTGGATAATCCAAACCTCATAGCTTAACTCTTTGGATTTGCACTTAAAATCCCCCAATTTATCATCCTTTACGTTGACTTCAACATTCCATTTATTTGCGCACTAGCTTCAGGTCAGCGTTAAGCAAACAAAAAACACACATAATTCTTTAACTCCACGCGCAAAAGTATGGTAGGTATATAAAGAACCTGCGTCAATATAGATAGATACAAAACCACCCAAAGAGGGAAGTTCCTTATGGCATTCTAAAAAGGTCACAACTATCAATAACCCACCATCAACGAACCTACGTTACCTAAATCTATAGACATTTGCAATGACACAGCAGCGTGTGGGTGCGTTTCGCAATTCCATTCACCACATCATCGATGTCCATTCCGCATGCTCACTTTTCTTGTATGTATAGCCTCCTCAGCCCTCACCTTAGCCCAGTACAGTATATTGAAATATGTATGAACATTCAAGACACGGAAAAAACTCCTTGGCAAGCCCTCAATATTGCATAAGGCACGTTGTTCGAGTAGGTACGATTACATACTAAGAGTCTATGTCCGCGATGACGACGACGACGACGATGGTTGGTAGGTTGCGGTCAGCACAGTCAACTTACGCATGCATACCAGCACTTCTTCCCCGGAATTCAACTGCAGATTGTCCAGCACAAATATTTGCCTAACGTTATTGTGTAGCAGAGTAGCTATATGACTATCGCGCGCTTTAACTCCTTCCCTTCTCTTTTAACTCTCAGAACCAGCAAGTAAACCTTCTTAAACCATCATCAGAGCAGTGCCCATCGCACCTGGATGAAGCCTAAAAAGCCTGCGGTTATAATACCACCACTGACCGCGACCACCATACGAACAACTCGCACTCGCTTAACTATAGATAGAGATAAAGCTTCAAGTATAGCCCTCTTAATCGTTGTCCAAGTGAATTTCCTTCTAACACAATTATACGGCTGGCAGCGTGTCCATCAAATTCGCGATTTAGAAAATTCTAATGGACGCACGTTAGTCTCTGATGGACCTGGAGCTCTGCGTCCGCATACAGCAAGCGAACGAGTGACTGACCGACGACGGCGACGGCGACGACGCGTTGGACGCAGTGAGCTCTCATATAGTGAATTGCGAATTTGCGAAACCCCTCCTGCTGCTCATCAACGTCACCGCAACCAGTACTCATTTGACCATCAGAGAGCTGACACTTGTGGGGAATTATGCAGAAAATGAGAAACCAGACCCAGAGTAGCCGTCCAGCCGGCTTTGGTTCTGGATTTGAACTTACAACTGTTATTATTGACAGCAACAGCGCAGTACGGAGGTGGTGGTGGATGGCGCACTGCACTGTTGCACGGCGCAATATACCTACAGCAAGTTCACGCATGAAGAGTTCCCATCGGCGGTGGCTGGCGTCCGGTCCCCTCCCCGGGCTCGATATCACATCATCGTCATCATCATCCCAGCTGAACTGACTTTGACAAAAATCTCACAGATTTGCTGCTCGCTGGCATCTTGCAACGCAACACACTACTTTTTTGTTGGACGTTTTGCTCTCTATCGGTAGAGCATTTAGACGACAGATATCAGGGTTTGGAATCCATGGAAATAGACAGCCAGCGACAACGTTAGACGTTAGAGATGCTATCGGAATGGCTGGCGGCAGAGGCAATTCGGCCAGCGGTAACGGTGCGGCGGCAGAGTGGCGGTGACTATGACTGGGGTGGTGGTGATGGTGGCATATTAGGTGTCCGAATGTGCGAGACCTTCACGGTTTGTATCCGATTCGGAGAAAGATTCCGTGATGCCTTCCAAACCAGTTCTGGTCTGCTATGCATTTAGAAGTTTTTGTTTTGTTCTATTCTCTAGGTACCTTCGTATAGAAGCGTTAGAAGCCAACACGTTCTGGATTGGATGGCAGCTAACAGCTCACAGCTCATGATCTGTTTGCAGATCGTGTGTGGTTTTCTTTCTATGATCTTTTTAAAGTTGTTCTCTAGTGGCAATGCATTCAGGAAGAAAACATCTGAGTACTTGGCTGGGGTCGTGTCGCTAATTGTTGCAACGGTGCGCGGTGCAGTGCTGTATGCGGGATTTCTTTGACTTTCGGTCGACAATCGCCATCGTAATCACACCACCGCCGTCAGGCAGCCAACTTTCCCGCACCAAACTAACTTAAACCGCGACCGGTAGTGCCGAGCTTCTCAAATTCTCGCGCACCCAAATATGGGGAAGTGGATTCTATTGCGCCATCATCTCGCATCGTCATCAACGCGCTAAGTTAAAAGAATTCGCTGAGCTACGCTGCGCTCTGTGGTGGTTGATTATCTTTTGTGACATATCAGCCGTCAGAGCTTGGCAGAGTTGGCAGTAGCCGTAAAGGCGTCAGATAGTGTGTTGAAACTGAAGTAAGAAGAAGTAATCGTTTGTCGCGGCGAGAGAACTGAAAGAATGGTTGTGTTTTGTTTTTATTCTTTAGGTATTTAGTAAACGTTTCCGCAGAAGATGTCAGGATATCAATACATTTTTTAGATGTCTCTCGTGATGGCTTAAACATGAAACTTCTAAGGCAGGAAGCAGTTTTTGTAGACATAGATTGAAGAATTGAGTGAGACAAGTCATTTGAATATGGTGATGGATGTGGAGGCTTTCTTAACACTTTTGGTATCGTTTAAAAAATACTTGCAATTTTTTTTTATAAAACTGGAGAGATTGGTGCTGACAAAAAAATCATGGCATTAATTACTGGAATTGTATGTATAAAGCTCTTAAAAAAGTTCTGCAGCTCGTAAGTAACTGGTTCTAGAGAGTATTGAGAGAGAAGCACTGTCTTATCTTATCAACAATTTACTTTTAGAGAGGTATCTGCTTCATGTTTCTTAAGACTTTTCTCCCCATTCGGGCAGCAATTTTGTTGGGGAATATCGCATTGTCTTGTTCTCTTAATTGTAGGAAACAATATTTTGCACATCACTTCTTGAAGCACCTGAATGCGACGAAATCCATCATCAAACATATAAGGCATGAGGGTAAGTTGATAACCCTAGACGACGCACTACTAGCGACCTCTGTGATAAAGAAAATTTGATTTCGTAATTCATATGCATTTGGAACAGAATGGGTGATCAATTTTTTTGATTCTTGTCTCAAAATACTTGGATTTTGAAGGTTTTATGTTTTCGATAGTTTCTATGAGCTGTACGTTTATAATTCTTTGAGTTTAACAGCTTTTTCTCGAAATATTCAAAAAAAACTCTTGCAGGCTTGCTGAAGAAACTATATCGCTGATAGTATCTAAGATATAGAGAGTTAAGAACTCGTTGAGTTTAACAGTGCTTTCGAAATATTTTTACCTCCTCGATGTAGAGTCTTATGAAACCAAAATCTGAGTTGAAATATTATTGGAACCCAGCAAGCTGTCAAACTGGTAACTTCTTGTCTAAGATCACTAGAAATTTAAAGGTATTCCTGTTGGTTTCTTCGAGCTTAAGAGTACGAAGCTCGTTGAGTACAACAGTTTTTTTATGATATATTCAATCAAACTAGAAACTCTTCCAGGTTTTTCGAAAGAAACTAGAAATGAAGTAAGATATCTGGCATCGATGCAATTTTTATACAATCTCAGGCATACTGCCAATCATTGAGCCCAAGAGCTCTTCAGTACACGACGGTTTGTTTTCCCAATTAAAGTTTCAGCGATGGGTGATTGTGCTTGGTATTGCTTGTCAATCACTTAAAAACTATCAAATTCTTCTTGTTTTCTCTTAAATCGAAAGTGGGAAGCATTCGATACCGGATCTGTTAAAGAAATTGTCTCCTTGTGTAACTTTGTAAAAGGTATCTCCTTCCTTTAATCCTTCTAACAATCAGAGACCTTAAATCAGTATCGGGGAAAATTGTCGAAGAGGAAACGCTCCCTTTAACAAGACACTTCATTCTCTAGAACATGAGACATTGATTTTTCTTGCTTGCTTGCAAAAAAATGAAAGAAAACCCTAATGATGTGTAAATAACATCACACTGGCAGCTCAAGAGGATAAGACCATACGAAACACCATCTAACACAATATTACCCAAGCATTAATCACATCAAAGAACAACTTTGTATCATTCGGATGGCTTTGGCTTGTTATAAAGTTAGATACTCCAAGAAGAAAAACACCTCCAATTAAAGTTAAACAAACCACACGAAACCGGAAAAGGTAGCCCTAGCGTAGGCGTTCCTTATGGTCACACCATCTATCCTGACACTGCGATTTATCTTTCTCCTGTTTCACACCATCTCACGGAGATGAAGATTTGTTTGTTGTTTTTTTTTCTCTGCAGTTCATCTTCTTCTTCATTATTTGTTCAAGTTTTTCTATGCCCTTAGATAGCTTTTGCGCGAAATTTCATCTAACAGCAAGCGTAAGATTTCAAGCAAGGCGAGTAAACATTAATCAAGTTCCTAACAACAAGCCAACCCGGGGATGGTTGGGACCGCACGCAGAAGAAGATCGGAGAGGAGAAGACCGAAGCTGAAGTTGAAGTTGAAGCTGATTTCTGAGTCTTGTTACTTAATTCTGCAAGCGTAGATTACTTAGCAACATAATCCTCCCGCAGTGTTGCTGCCTGGCACCTAGATAGTCCTCTGTATACCTTTAGCATCAACTACTAGTATAGGGAATGTAATAGGAAGAGATAACGCCAGCTTGTTGCTGCGACACTACATTACCAGAAGAAGACTGCGACCGACAACGCCACCGCTGCCGCCGCGCTGATGACGACGATGTGTTTTCTGAGAAAAAAAGCAAACTAGTCGTTTATTTGTCCACCGTGTCGGCGAACTTTGACACCACACACAGCAAAATTGTAGATATATTTACTTCTATATGAAAGAATAAAAATGTCGTGCCACAAGTTCTTCTTTTGTCCGCCGCGCGCTGCCTGACTTTGACTTTTGTTGTAAGTCTGATGTCGGTATAGTAGTAGTTATGGCTCTTGGCATCCACAATCCGCAAATCCCATCATGTAGACTACAATTGAACGTGCTGTAAAGTGGTTTATGTTTTTGGTCGTAGGCTGCATGGTGCAACTTTGTTGAAAATACACCAAAACGTTCTTCTTGTTGTTTTTGGTTTTTTGATTTTCATAAAATCTATTTGTTGAAGAGCACTGCGCGGACAGACAACAACAACAAAAAAAACACTAAATTAGCTACGAAGTTCAAAGACAAATGGCCGCAAGCAATGCGAATATTGAAATTATCGAGATGGTGGTAATATCTGTGGGATTATAACTTCACTTCTTCAACTTGTCTTTTAAAGTTAAGTTGGTCGTAGGTTTGATCTTTTTTCTGTGTTGTTTTCTTTGAGTTTTTTTAGTGAAAGAAAACGAAATAAGTAAATCAAATATCACGGCCTGGGTGTTAAGAAAAAAGTCCCTACAGCCGCGATGTATTTGATTTGCGAAATTACGAATAATTGCTGCATGGGAGTATGTAGGAAGAGACATCGTAAGGTATTTTATGTTTTTTCTCTGGTTCTTAATTTGATTCGACATGAAATAGCCGAATGTAATCGTACCTTTAAGTAACAAAAATAGAAAAGAAAGCATGCACTCTACAGATGAATCATTCCCTAATATAAAACTTGGTCACATAGTCTGAACAGTTTGTGACAGCTCACGGCCGCCATTTTAATTATTTACATGTAAGTTGCACCTTAAAATTGTTCTAGAAGTGACAGGCGAATGTTGCCTGTTGTTTATCGAAATCATTTTTTATCATTTTATGAGGTTAAATAAAACTACACATGTATTTGAAAGTTCTCAAGTGAATTTTTAGGTGGTGACAGTTGGCAGCCATTTTTATAATATTTCCATGTAAGGTACACCTTATTCCGTAAAATAGACAGGTATATGTTGACTGCTTATTACAACCATTGTTTTCAAACATTTCTTATCTTATCTTAATATATCTATCTTTTTTAAAGATTGCAAGTGAATTTTTACGTTTTGACAATCCACTGATGCTATTTTATGTGACGTTCATGTGAGATTCACAGTTACGTGTTTCTAACATTAAAATGTATACTTTGACCCTTTATGACAACCATCGTTTTTTATCTAAGGTGAATTAAAACCATATTTTTCAAAGGTGACATTTGAACTTTTTTAACTTAAATCTGTTGTTTTTTTTAAGGAGAATTATATATGACAGTTGTCCTATAATGACAAATAGAGTCTCATCAAAGCCATGTATTTAATCGTTTCTATAAAACAGTTTTCTAATATCATTAAGGTGGTTTTGACAGTTTAAGGCAGCCATGTTTTAAGTCATTTTCATCTTATAGGTGTAACTTATAAATATTTGTACAAGATAGATTTTGACAGTTCAATGCCATTTTAAAAGAACCGTTGATTTGTGACGGTTTTTTTTCGAAAATGACAGATAAATATTCAATTTCTAAAAGATTTTTTCTTCAATAGTAACAAGCTAATTTTTAAAAAAGAATATGAATGTTATTTACTAATTTCTTCATTTCTTAAAAGTTGCCAATCATTTAAATTAAATTTTGACATTCCATTTTAAGATCTTTGTATAAAAAAAAGGTCTTACAATAGTAAAAGATAAATTTTGACAGTTCTTGATGACCAATGCAAACCATGTCAAACTCAAACTGATTTCAATCTTACGAAATTTACCCTGAATTTTATCACAGAATTACATCCATTCACAAATACTTATTGCTAAAAATAACCAACTTCCCTCTGAAACTCACTCTCTACTCCTTTGACACATATTTGCCCCGCGGAGACCTCCAGCGGAGTGTAGTCAAATTAAAAAATAAAAATTACCTTAAAGCATAAAAATGTCAACATAGATCTTGAGTGTGTTGCGATTATTATTCACCTCGTCGTCTTCGCGTCACAATTCATTGATTTCGGTGCATAAAATTCAACCTTATCCCCCCGCTGCACTGCGCAGTCTCCCTTACCCGAATGTAGAGACTGCAACAACGGCCGTTGCTGCCTCAGCATTGTCACATATTTGTTCATTGTGGTTTTGACTAGAGACTTCGAACTTGGGACTATGCTTCTCAGAGCCGTCTGTATGTACATCGCCAGCAGCCAATGCGGATAAACCCACGTGCGGATCGATCGGCTAATTCCATTAATTTTGTGTCGGCTTCGTTTGGGCATGAAAACACAAACAGCGCGCGTTTTTATTCATCTTTTGATCATCGACCACCATTGATATTATGATGCGATGCGGACGAGTCTTATTATTATGAATCGGAAGTCGAAGTCGCCTTATTCTTTCCATCGTCAACATTTTCATAGTTTTGTCGTTAATCGTAGTCGTCGTCATCGTCGTCCGCTTCATCGTTGTTGATCGCCTTCGTTTGCTTGTGTCATATCGCAGGTGTACCTACGTATAAGTAAATTCTGACAGCGAATGCAATCAAATACGACTGATGCGCTCACTACCGGAACTTAACTTGAGGTAGCTTATTGGTAGAATATAGTATCTACCTTACCTACGACTATAACAATTTAACTACCTATGCGGTCTGTTGACAGGCGGCCAGCCGCCATCGCTGCCATTGACAGAAAGACGGAAACTTGACATAATCTCATAATTTGCATATTTAACAAGATTTTATTTCGTTTGTTGTTCGGATTCACTTTTATTTTGCATTCTTTGTTTTCTTTGTTTTTTAAAGTTGTTGTCTTTTTGCTTTATTCGTTTGAAGGATATTTGAAAAAGTAAGCCGCCTGTCATAATTCACTGTTTATTTATTAAAAGAATCAAAAAAGAGACAAACGGAATTCAGGAATTCAAATACAATCTAGAGGAAGTTGTATCAATCTAAATTTGAATGGAGGAGACAAATTTCTTAGAAACTCTGTTGTGACCAATGAACATAGCATGACAATTCAAACTCAGAGTGCTTGAGTTCTTTTACATTTTCTTAAAATGACATTTGTATGACAAGAACTTTGACAGTTCTGTTGTGTGCAAAACAAAATGGCGAATGAAACGTAGATGCTTCAGCAATCTTTAAGTGACAGTACTTTTACCGTTCTATTGTGGTTAAACTCCGATCTTTAAGCAAATTGTTGATTGTTTCGTAAAGTGACAATTCTGTCAAAAGAACTTCAAATGTTTTGATGAACAAACAAAATTGCAGACTTTCGGCGTACATCGTTTTAAGAATTTTCAGAGAAGTCTCAATTTCTTCCTTCAAATGACAATTCTGTCAAAAGCTAACAAAAAAAGTTAGTTCTATATGATATATCGAGAACTTTGACAGTTCTATTGTGATTAAACTTAAATTACATACATCGTGTTCAGATTTGTCAGAAAACTCTTAATTTCTTCCTTCAAATGACAATTCTGTCAAAAGCAAACAAAATGATAGTCCTTTAGGATATATCGAAAACTTTGGTAGGTCTATTGTGATGAAACTCTGATCTTTAAGCAAGCTGTTGATAGTTTCGTAAAGTGACAATTCTGTCAAAAGAACTTTTAAAGTTTGATCTACAAACAAAATGGCTAACTTTCAGCATACATCGTGTTCAGATATTTTTAGAGAATTCTTTATTTCTTCCTTCAAATGACAATTCTTTCAAAAACAAACAAAATGGTAGTCCTTTAGGATATATCGATAACTTTGACAGTTCTATTGTGGTTTAAACTCTGATCTTTAAGCAAACTGTTGATTGTTTCGTAAAGTGACAATTCTGCCAAAAGAACTTTAAAAGTTTTGATCTACTTCTGACTTCGGGCATGCATCGTGTTTAGATATTTTCAGAGAACTCTTAATTTCTTCCTTCAAATGACAATTCTGTCAAAAGCATCTTGACAGTTCTGCAAACAAAATGGCTGACTTTTAACATAAATCCCAACCGATATTAACGATTTCACGTTAGAGATGTCTTCATGTTTTTACTTTCATTCCATCATTCACGCATAACTCTCTCTTTCTCTGTCTATCTACTGACAACCGCCTCGACTCTAGACAGTTTTTCCCTGACATCGAAAGTGTAACCATCAAAACATCTTTGTGTATTTATGATTATCTACCATATGCAGCGGCAGTGCATATTTTTATTCGCATAGACTAGGTACTAATTATTATCCAGCAGCCATCTGCACTGATGGCTAAAGTCAGATACACTTTAGTCAATATTCTATAGAGCTGACAATTTGCTAGGTGTTCATCCGATTATACATTTATAGCCTCCTGGGATGAGAGCAGTGCGGCGTATTATATGAAAAACAGAACAAAATAATGGTAAAATTAACATCTTAATTGCCACATGCAACCAAAGGCATTTTCTTAATAATTACTAAGTTTCTCCCGCATCACCTGTGCCAACACTAAACAAAATAAAATACCCCCATCGCCATCGCATAGCTCGACCTCAATCTGTCAGCTTGTGTGGCATCTTAATAAATATGCTAATTATCTGTATGTTTTTTTTTTTTTCGTTTTTTCAAAGTGAGCCTATGATCGCCGGATCATGCTACATGCCGGAACGCATCAATATGTCTACACAGCACCAGCTCTTTGCTCTGTGATGGCTGAACTTAATCGCTACTCTCTTGGCACCACCCACTTTGTTGATGCTGATGAGATGCCCTATTGCTTTTGACTGGAGGTCTTAGCGTCGTATAGAAGAAGAAATTAAAAATTATTTGCGGTAGGTAATTAGAAACTGCATCAGATCGCAGCCACAGCCAGCAGACCTGTCTAAATAAATACCCCAAAGAGTGCTTCGTGCTTGCTGGAAAAATGGAGGACCTTGGACCAAGTTCCAAAATAGATTAGGAAGGAGCAAAGTCTTGGGATAATCTCCAGATAAGATAATATAATCCAATAAAGGTACATACCTTGTATATACATTTTCTTTATTTCTCCATTTCCCTTGCTGACCAGATGTTTACACGAGGGGGTGTGCTTGATCAACCAAAAACACACAAACAAAATTCCCCCAACAACCTTCAGTTGCAGATAGAATCACGGAAGTAAATTGTTGCGCTCTTGCTCGCTTTTTTTCAAACTGCGCATAATATAAACATTTAACAGAACGTTCCATAAAATGTTTGTAAGACCTCTATTTAGGCACCATCGAGCAAGGGGAGTTCCTTGTATTCTTGTACTTTTATACTATGCCTTCAGTGCATAGTTCCCATGACGTTTACACTATGATAATGGTCACTTTGAATTTGCTTTCCATATCAAGCTTATAACTCCTCGAGAGCAATGCCCGATGGAGCATGTTTACAACCAGCATAACAACGACTCTATGAAGTTCTGTGTTCTGACGATGACGAAAATGACGACAAGCAACAACGACTATGACGATGAAGTCGACCTCAGCATCATTAGAAATGGTCTTGTTCCCGTCGTTCGTCGTCGTCGTTATGCTGATGCTGGTTTCAGTTTAAGCTCTAACTCCCACCATCACGAACTAGTGCACCAAGAGTCAGAGTCAGAGCCAGAGCAAGAGCATGAGCAATCACAAGTTGCAACTGATTCCCCCAGGTGCCCATTTGATGGTCATTTGATGCTGCATCTATAGCAGAATCTTTTGCATTCGTCCTAGCCTCCATAAACATTGTTGAGTTGGAAATTGTGTGTTACCTGCCATTATAATTCTGTCGTCGTCTTCGTCGTGGTCGCAGGCTTCGTTGTCGTGGTTGCTTTTCCCCACTGAACTAAGAACTCTAAGCTGCTTTGTGATGCTCTCTTCTCCAAGGAACACACTAATTTGGCGGCCATGTGTTCACATGCGATGTTCAAGGAATCCGAGTGTGTGATGCAGTTCGCAGTTGTGCAGTGTGGATGCAATGATGAAAATTGATCTAATTACATGACCATGTAAACAAGTCCGAATGATAGCACGTTCCTTGGCAATGAGCATCACTGACTTTTCATAATGGCACAACATTTCTTAGCACGATTATAACATGTGGAAGAAGCGCAGTGGCGGCGGCGCGGCGCGGCTGTGCAGAGCCCCATGGTTCAGGTGGTCCTGGACTTAAATTATTTCCATTTATTTCAACTTTATATGCGACCCCTGATGAGTTAAGAGAATGTGTTATGGTGATGCTCCTAACGATGTTAGTTATGGAAAAAGAAGGAAAAAACAACATGGCGTAGGTGTAGATTTAGGTTGAGTGCGCACCTAGCACTAGAAACCGCTATGAATACTTCGTTAAGGTAACACCACAAGCAGTTAGTGGCATGAGCACGATTTTGAGGTAATAAGTGTTGGATGGATCAAAGATTTGGACCACTTCTTTAAGGATGATGATCTGGACATGAGGAAGATACAAAATAATTTGAAACAGTTTGAAGCAGTTTTGAAAAAGTTTGAAGCCTGTAAAGCAGTTCAAGGTTGTGTGTTCAGCAATGTACCACATTTTTACTAAAAGATCGAAAAACTTCATCAAATATGTTAAAAACTTCATTGTTGCTCGACCAAACTAAGTCCATATTTTAAACAGAAGACTGCTAGAGTAGAACTTGGGGCCTTAGGAAAAAACCAAACAAAAAAATTGTTCAACCTTATTTGAAAACCTAAACAAAATTGAAGAATTTTAAATAGTTCCAAGAAAGGATATATAAAACAACATACCTACACTCCTTCCGAGTTGTTATGGACACCAACTAAGTCCTGGACTCTGGTAATTCAGACCTACGATCAGACATCAGGCCATAAACTACATTCTTCACCTCGTTAAATTTTATGTTTGATGTTTTCCTTAACAATCTTACAACTGATCTTATATGTGATCTTGTGTTATGTTGTTAAAGGTCTATACCTATCTGCCAGTGCCTACCTACCTAAGTTCTTTCTCAATTTAAATTAAAAATAGAATCAAAGTGTGGACTTGGAACAATATTATGGGACGTCTGAATGCTGTTTTTATTTTTGCTTTACAAAAGCTCCATAACAATATATTGCATCGTGAAGATCACATGTCAGTGCGTTGCTGTCAGCAATAAATCATTAATCGTGATAGAATGATGTCATGTGTGTTAAATGGGATATTGGAGCCCTTAATTGTCCAGATTGAGGGCCAGAAACAATAAGGATGTATAATTGAGGTTTTGGTGTGCCTTAACTAGGACATTATAAATCTTTTTATAATTCATTCTTGGAATAAAAAAAAATTCTGTCGGTCAAAGAGAAAAAGTTATGCGATGATGGCGGGAAGGTTCTTAAGATCTACCAATTAGACCAAGGGCAATGGGCTTCTTTTGTTGCAGTTTATTTCAATATTTTACCTCAGCTTTGGACTGTAAAAGTTAAGAATCATCTAGGAATTTATAAAATTGTAAAGTTGAGACATCTCTTTCTTTTCACTAAGAAAAATTCGCAATCTCTCAAGGAAATGAGTCACTTCCAGGCAGACAAATTTTTCAACTCAAATCATTTATCAGAATTATATTTTAGTCTGTCGCATCGTCATTGTCTTAATGATTTTTTCAACCCCTTTAGCTTTGTTTTGTAATTTTTTGTTTCTTATTTTTTAAGTTTTTACTACAGCCTTAGGATTTCCGCTTGCTCGATTACCATGACTTCATGTCTGCGAAAGCATTAAGATGTTTTTTCTTTTTTTTAACGTGTTGTTGTTCTTTGAATTCTTTACGGATCGATGGGATTTACATTCACATTTATTTGTTTTTTTATTCTTTTAAATCTAAGATTTAATTTCCTAAGAACGATTTTGTAATCATCAACGTTAACGCAAGAAAAAAAATCAAAAAGAATAAATCTTAATTTCACACTTTGCCACCTCTTTAAGCATAAACACCTTGCTTTGAGTGTCGTTCTATCAGAAAAAACAGGGAAGCCAATTTGTTACTAAAGTAGTAGAACTACTAAGCTCACAGCTTCTTTTAGAGCTTTTAATTAAAATATCGTAATTTCTTGAATGATTTTAGTATTATGTTCTCGAACTCAAGAATTATAAAACATTGGAAAAAAAATACTAAATTTCAAAATATAAATTTGACAGCTTTTTATTATTTTGTCACTCTTTTACAACTTTTGAAGATCGTTCTTAAACTTCCTTTGAACTTTTGGTAGCCACGAGAAATGTATTAGCTTTAAGGTTAATGACGATTTTGTAAACCTTACTTAACAAAATTGCCATAAAAATTTTGATATATTCAACTGTCAAACCATAGACAACAACCTTCTCAAAAATAAAAAAAAACATCCTTATTATTGAAAAAAAAACACACAAAACTTTAACCAAATCTTTTTATCTGGCAATCCTACTATTTTTATAAACTTGATGTTTTTGACAGATGCAAATCATTCTTTTTTACAAAAACCATGCAAGCCTTAGGAAAATAGAGACAAATTTACAAATTAAGATGACCGGTGCACATTGGTCTTAAAGTTTTGAGTATCAAAATGGTACTTAAAAACAGTTGGGTAAATAATTCCACATTCTTGATGTGTGGTCAAAAAAATAATATCTTTGCTTGACAGTATACATACGAAATTGAGATCAAGGTTAAACTGATGAGCAATTCTGGAAGTTTAAATTCTATTTCTGAATTCTTTGAGGGGGGGGGGGTTATGAAACTGGCGTTTTGTAAAAATATCGATAAATCAACATTTCGGCGGAGTTCAAACAAGTAAATGCTTCGGTTCTAGTTTTATTTTCTATCATTTTTATAGCTATTTTTCGGATTCAAACTAAGAGACTTATTATTGTAGCTATCCCCTACAATAAAATTGACAAACAACTTTCATGCATAGCCGAAAAGGCCTAAGCACTTAAAGCCGCATTTTTAGCGATGTCGACAAAAGATTGTTTGTGATGGACATACCAAACACTGAAAGTTTTTTAGTCTTCGCTATGCAACCCATGGATAGTGTCATTGAAGGAGAGTTACGCTTTTGCGACATAAGCCAGCATTGTGTTTTCGAAACATTAAATTCCACACGGTATTTTATTTCCAATTCGAAAATGCTGTCAAGATCAGAATTTAATCAGTTTTGTATACGCTGCCGTTGGTTGGTGGTCTATATCCAAATTACAAACAATATGAAAAGCTGAAGGTAAAAACATCAGCGAAAAAATAACATGTGTAATAAGATTCAGACAAAGGGTAAGTTATAAAAATAAGGAAGAGTTTCGGAGAAAAAACAGAGACCTGGGGCACACCACCGTTTATTCACAAAGCTTTTGAATTAAACTGTTCAGAAGGTGAACCTGATGCCAAAGTCTTTGAAATGCTTTTGAAATATCAAGTGAGGAATATCATAAGATCACCGGAGAGCACCTTTTGCTAGGAAAGTCATATTGTCGGTAATTTAGAAGCTTTCGTTCTTTTAAAATTTACTAGCGTTTTTATGACCTTGGAAAAAAGGAACGTAAGTGCGATTGGACGATAGTTACAAAGGTTGGTTGGAGGTTTCCCCTTTTTAGGTACAGACTGGACAAGTGATGTTTTTTTTATCGACTTGGTATGGAATGGAAAGTTTCACCGACTTGTGGCAACCAAATGTCGTCAATGTTTAGCTGATTAATTTTTTAAAACAAAAAATCTGTTCTATGAACTTTACCAACAGGTGTATTTGTTAAAGCTAGTCTAAAAGTGATGTTTTGTTATACGATTTATGATGAATTTGCCAAAACTTACTAAACAGAAATGTCAACACAGTTTGACACTCTCAGCTGTCAAACCATGGACAACAACCATCAAAATTTCCCATGCAGCTATTAAAAAAAAAACTTAATACTATTTTTGTAGACTTATTTATTTTTTTTACAGCGACTTAGTTAGTTGAGAGATGGTATCTATCCTACTACTATTTTTTTATTAGTATTTAAAATGTTGTAGTTTTCTTACCATCCCTGTTCATTGTTCACATCAAGAGTTCATTGAAGTTGAGCTCTATGTATACAACCCGACTCGACTCTTATTCGTATATTGTAAATTGTGAATGTGTAATTAATTTCTATCATCAATGCAAGTTAACTGTTATAACATCATATAACATATGAGATATGGGAGGAATAACAGGAAAGCTTAAACAAAAAAAAAGAAATAACATTCTCTAATAGCATTCGAGTGTTAATATTAAATGAACGGTGAAAAGTAATATAGTGAAATTAAGTTGTAAACAGAAAAGGAAACATTCTTAACACTGTTTTTGTTCGTCACTATACATAGTTTCTTTTTAAATTTGTCTTTGATTGATTTGAAAGTAATTTCAAAGAGGAAGAAGTTTGTGCAAAAATTTTAATGGATCCCACATCATTACCTTGATGAATACATAAATTCAGTCATAAAAAATATAAATGAGGTCCGTACATTAATGACATAGCAAGCATAGTTCTCTGATGTTTTATTTTTTTGTTTGTTGAATTTTATGGAAACAAAAGAGCTGAAGTGAGAACCTTGCTATTATAATAATAAACGATAAATGATTTGCTATAAAAAAAAACACATTTACGAAAATAGAAAGGTAATGATAATGCAGTTATTTTTTTCTATTATTTTTGCAAATTTGTTTTGCGAATTATTATTTTATTATTTATTGAGGAATTCAATTCTTTTTGGACTTTAAAAACTTTGAAAAAAAGTCATGGATTATTTTTTGTTTAGTTAAACAATTTTTGGTCTTTCAATGTCTTTTCGAGATATCTAACAACTCAACCAACAATCATTTCATTGAGTTCGATGATGAATATAAAATTTTATAATACTGTGAAATTGTTTATTTTTTAGTGTGTTCAAAAGTGTTTCATTAATTTATGTGGGATGAATTTTTCCTTTTTTGGTAAAGTGATCCCATTAGTGAACAAATTCAGTGAATCATCTGATTTTAATGCTTTAATCGTCATTGATATTTTAAATATGTCAAATTGTTATTATTACGAGATATCCATTTTGCGGTTTCAAACTAATTTGTTAACTCAATTTTCTTCTTCAGTTAAAAGTCTGACATTTACGAAAATAGATCACTGAAATATCGCACAACGCATACAAATTGTTTAAACCTACTACAAAATTGCAATTCTGCTGCAGCCACATATCGCACCTTAAAGGGTGGTTAAGGTTTACATAATCCTCCAACTACGCAAGCAATTGGTTAAATCGTTAAGAAATATGAAGAGACTGGATTGGTTACAGAAGATGTCACTGCTGTATGTGTAATTTTTGCCGAAAACACGAATTTTTGGATTCCTCGTTTTTCTCAGGAATTAGGACTACACCTAAATCTGTATAAAGTCTAGCTTACACAACAACTGAACGCAGCTGACCAAACATACGTGGGATATGGGTTCTTAAACAACAGGCGGTGAACGGCGATTTTTCGAAAAAAAAATTCCTCAGCGACGAAGCACATTTCTCACTCAGGGAGTATGTTAATAAACAAAATTGTTGTAATTGGGGTTCTGAGAGTCAAGTAATTGAAGAAAAGCCATTACATCCACAAAAAGTAGCTGTTTGGTATGGTCTGTGGTCCGGACATGTTATTGGACCTTACTTCTTCTACGACGATGGATTTACTGTCACGGTCAATTCGGAGTGTATATTTCTGCACCACCATCGAAGATCAATTCTCCTTTAATATCAACACTAATACAAAACAAATCCAGCAAAAGTGATGAATCTTACGCTCTCAAACACACCGATATAATTGTTAACCGTATAACGGATGAGCTCTCCAAAATTCGCTGTGTGACGAAGTGCTTCACACAGAATGTCAACCTCCTCACTTTAAAACAATAAAAAAATATCATACAAATTATATTTGATTATGTTTTATTTATTTTTACTTTTGCAACCGTAAAATGGATAACCCTGTATATATTATTAAAGTCAAGACAACCACATACCCCAAAATATTGATATTCATTCTTAATCAACTTCAGATTTATGAATTTCTCAGAGCATCTACCAGTTTTAAATTTATTTACCCGAACACATGACAGCTGTCAGTTTGACAAGAATTTAGGATGTCAATGTAAGACAGAACCTATAGGCTATGTATTGAACATGGGGTAATTTAGGAGACCCTCTATTCGAACTTGCATACCACATAATCAGAACAGTAGGTGATTAAGATTCTTCACTGCTATCGATTTGTATAACTTGTACTAGACACATTTGTCTTATGGTTAAGACTTCAGAACTTAACGTAGTAAATTTTGTACTTTTTAGCAACAACTACTGGACTTATATAAGATTCCATCGAAGAACAATCGATACGTGCTTTGATTGCATTATTCATATAATACATTATTTTGCGTTATTCCAGTGCAGTTTTAATATTTTAAGTGCATCTTTTCTCAGGTAAACTCAAAAAAAAAATAAAGAAATAAGGTGAAGTGTTTTGGTTATTCTTCTTCGGCTTGCGAAGAATTCGATAAGAATCTACTTGTGCACGCGCGATCGTTTGTCGGGGCAGAAATAAACCGCTGCTGCACTTACATTTCGAATGAGGTGTTATAAAGAAGCAATCAGCGAGACGCGACAACCAAAACAATAACAAAAAGTGAACAGTGACCCTTTGGTTCGAGTAAAGTGTAACAGTTATTTGAATTTGTTCTATAAAAGAACTTCTGAAACAAGTAAGCAACTGTCACTGAACAATGTTGCAAGAGTAACGGAAAAGAAAAGTCACAACGTCATTGGTTTTGACTCACAGTCTTAGGCTTGAAACTTTTTGACGAAAAAGAATTGAAGAATGATTGATTTTCAAAATAAGTTCAGAAAAACTTTAAGTATTTGACAACCAGTGGTTTCGTTTAGTTTCGTTAAGTTTTTCATTGTTCACTTAAATTAAACTGACATTAAATGCGGTAAGGTTATTTCACTGAAATCTGATCATTTTAGAATCTACATTAAGATATGACATTTGACTTCTCGAGATTCTCAACGATTTACATAATTTTAGTGAACATCGAATTATTTGACAGATTAATGACATTTCGCCATTTTTCTTTAACCTTGTAAGTGTTTCGCATGGTGCTGCAAAGCGAAATGGTAATCTAGTTCTGAATATTTTTGACAGCCATGCGTAGCCATAGAACAATTACTTTAGTCCTAAATATTTGACAGTTCAAATTGATAGATAAATCATTCAAACAAAATTGTAAAATAACGCTATCTGTTCCGCTTTCGCAATCAACTGACTTACGACTTCGCTTCAGATGTCGGCGATTCTTCCGATCGCCCATTTACATCTCCTATTGATTCAATCTTTCAAGACTGAACAAATGAACTGGGACTAAAACTGGGAGTGAATACAACTTACTGCCTTTGGTGTGTTCCGATTTCAAAAACAAATGCAAATGAACTTCCTTATCGATAAACATCCTTGAAATGTTTTATGTCCCATCAGATGGCCCTTATGGTATAGGTACCTTCATTGTACACTCTTTTCTCTCTCTCAAGGGAAACAATTGAATTTTTAAGTTCCACCTCTAAGCGTATCCCAAAAAGGTGTTAAACTTTTCTCGCCAAATATGTTTTCTTTTTATTTTATAACTTATAACAAACTATGTCAGGTTGACTTGAAATACTACCGCAATCATACCCACAAAGCCTGCAAGCAAGCACTGCTCAACCGACGACGAAGACGAAGACGAAGAAGACGACGTCAATGACGATAATCCTTATGAAGTCCCTTTGGGCCCAGCAGGGCGGATAATTGTCTTGCTACAAAACCGCCAAACCGAATTCCCTTGCATCACTTTTGCATGTTTATACCTCTTACCTATTGGTCTCTTGCATTATTTATATATTTTATGCCATCGGTATTTGCTAAGGATCCAAAAGAACACTAACAGCAACAACAACAAAAAAGAAAAAAGAAACAATGTTGAACTGATAGAGTCGCACCATGAAAGGAAGTTTTGTACAATGTCCAATATAGACCGAGTGCTCCACTATCATCGACTAGAATGGCACCATCATTCTTTTCTTCTATGAGTTGTTATAGGTTAGGTCCTAAAGTTGTGACAGTAGATTCCCTCATTAAAGTTCGAATTATTAGAAACATAAATTTGATTGAGACTGCGATTAAACTTTTTGGCTGTTGTCTGTCAAATTTGGGTGCGTTCACCAAACATTTTTCTTTCAACTAAAACCTCACTGAATGAAATAATCTTTGGCTCAAGAATGTATATGAATATTTTCCGTTTGTCACATGTTAGGCACAAACATTTGACACTTAACGAATGTTAGACTTCTGTCAAAAAAAACGTCATTTTTTAATTTTATGATCTTTATAAGGTGTCCAACAGACTTCTTCGGAGGTTCTCAAGATCTGTGAAGATAATACCTTACCTTTTTCAAATAAGAGGTTTTTAAAGGGAATGGGTATGTTTTGACAGTTTACGGCGACTCGGTGTCAATTAAAGTTTTTTAAAGAAACCTCACCACAATTATAGTAATAATAAGATGTGGATTGTGGTACAAAGGGTTTGGTAGCTAAAAATCCTTCCTCTTCGAAAAGGTCGACCAAAGCAGATAGTGATAGATCTTTCAGAAAAAGTGAACTGTCCTTTAAGAGAGTTTTCACTGTGTATTCAAGCGCATCACCTTAGAATTCCGTCAGCAACTTTCGCGCAGCAGTTGGTTCGAAATCGTGCTCAGAATATCGCTTTCAAATCAGTCTTAAGAATCCCAGCCATGTGTTATTGCATGAAGCATGATGTGCTGGTGCTGAATTGGATGGTTGCTCCGCTTGTTCAATGTGGCTGCCAGCGGTAATGGTGGTGCTGGTGGAAGGTGGAAATTGCAAGTTGGAACTTGGTGTGGATATCGGGAAGAGTGAAATTTTTGTGCGCCTGCGCGCGCCCGTGTGATGTAATGAAGAATGTTATTTCGCGCGCCGCTGTGCTCCCGATGAGGCCAAAAACTGGCCCCAAAACTCCACAGGGAGAATTTTATATGCTAGTTGTATTATAAGCGAGCTCAAGACAGCAACAGAGAAGAGCAATCTAAGCTGTGATATGGGGCTATAGGGATGTGGAGAAGAAAAAGAAAACAACGCCAGCTACAACTTGGTTGAGTTATAGCGCCCAAGAGTGGATTCTGGATTTGATGGTGTTTCTATACTGTTTTGAGTTTTGGTTTGGACCGTTTGTGATGTTTTTTTTTTTTTTTTGAAGAGCAGCAAGGCCGCGCTCGTTGTTTGGAGGTAATGAGGGCTCTTTGTTTGATTTATTGCCGCAATTGCTGTTGGTTTGAAATTGGTTCTGTGTTTGGCAGAGAAGAAGACGGCCGGCGACATGGCAAGTTATTTCTGTGCGACTATCTAAATATATGGACAGTCGTTAGGCTAAGGATACTTACAAGTACATAGATGGACGGGATGTATTGGATGATGGTATTTTGTTTTTGTTAATACTTTCTTTTTAGACCGCTGCACTGGACTGCGCTGCATTCGCTTTTGTTCGACGTTGGCTAATTTTCTCGTTTAAATGATCGATGTTTCGGTGATATATGTTATGATGCAGAGATCCTTATGTGAAGTTATAGATTGCCGTGTGTAGACTTGGTTGGTTGGAGGAGGGGAAGGTTAGTGCACACATAGACTTTAAGTGTCAATCAGGACCGAAGGCAAAATTGAAAGATTTGTAGCAGGTACTCAATAGAAATTAGTTTTGTGCGTCTTCTTCTTCGTTATCGGTGTCGTTGTCGGCGACAATAAAAAGGAAGACAAGACAGTATTTTAGAACATCGTTGTCGTTGTTTAACTTTTGAAAATAAATATGACAGCTTTATTGAATTAGTTTTCTTTAAGAACTGGACAATAAGACGTGTGTGTTAAAAATGAGCTTGCAACAGCAAGAGAGGTAAAGAGTAAATGATTACACCAAATCAAACTGTCATTAAAATACTCAAAAAATATATAAAAAAGTTGGTGATATAGAATGCTTAATTCAAAGAATTAAGCATTCTAGGAGAGAAATAGCTGTGGAGAAAGTACGGAGCCTTGTGGCACATCATTCTTTTTTATAATTTGCAGACACATTAGTTGCGAGGCACGAACAAGCATCGGATACGGACGGATTCACTGTTGACAACCCAAGGAAACAAAATAAGGACAACGAACTTAGGATCTGTACGTGGAATATTAGGTCCCTTAACAGACCACGTGCAGACGAACAATTAGCGGAAGCCCGCCACCCAAGAAGTGCGATAGGATGGACCGGGCAAAAGACTGCGATGTATACTACGGCGACTGCTACCGAGAACAAAGAAAGCGTCTATTTGGGTGTGGATTTGTTGTTGGAACTAGACTCAGGCAAAAAGTCTTGAGTTTCAACAGTGTGAGCGAGCGCATCACGACAATCCACATCAAGGCTAAACTCGCCATAATAAGCGCGCATGCCCCAACAGATTAAAAAGATGAAGACATATTGTTCGAGCTCTTTTACAAGACTTATAACCAGTGCCCTGGCTACGACATTAAAATTATCTTAGGAGATTTTAACACCAAGCTAGGAAGAGAAGACATCTTTGGTGGCACAATCGGGAGATACAGCCTGCACGACGCCACCTCCGATAACAGATTCAGGCTGGTCGATTTCGCCTAGTACCTAGTGCGCAGTTCACACACCTTAATATCCACTAAGGGACATGGAAATCTCCTGATCAATCACCTGTCAACCAGATTGACCGGATTGCGATCGAAGCACGACACTTCTCTAGTATACAGGTTATCTGAACTTTCCGAGGGGCCAACATTGACTCGGACCACTACCTTTGTTGTAGACAAGTCACGGCTACGGATACCCTGGTCCAAGCCAAAACAAGGAAGTACTGTGAGAAGTTTCGACGTTAGGCGGCTTTTCCTTTCCTTTTCCTTTTCCCATCGAGTCTCTAGTGACCGCTTAATGAGTTCTATGCTGCCTGCATTAATCATTGGAAACCAGTGGCAATATTGCCTTGCAGCCATCAGAGATGCCGCCTCTGAAGTGCTAGGTTTCACACGTCCACCACAGCGAAACCCTGGTTTGACGACGGGAAACGCACGCAGCGGTAGGGAGCATGCACCAACTCATCTGAAAAATATGGTCGGAAGAAAGCATGCCCGATGAGTGAAATCTCGGCATAGTTTGCCCAATACATACAAAATTGCGCCAACTACAGAGGCATCGGTCTTCTTAACATTGCATATAAGATCCTTTCTGCCGTATTATGTGAACGTCTGAAGCCGTACGTCAACAACTTTATCAGGTCCTTATCAGTGTGGCTTCAGACCAGGAAAATCAGAATTAAAGTCCAACGGCTTAGATGGCTGGGTCATGTAGAGCGAATGGACATCAACACTTCAGCCCGGAAGGTCTTCGAATCCAATCCCGAGAGACGGCGCAGTAGAGGAAGACTGCAACTCAAGTGGTGCGTGGTGGAGACAGCTAGCTAGGGACCGAGCTGGCTGGAGACGCATGTTGGTTGAGGCCCAGGTATGCCCCAAACTGTAGCACCATCTTAAGTAAGTAAGTAAGTATGTTATTTGCAGAAACTCAGAGACACACCATTTGGAGAGAAGGAAATTTGAATTCAGGAATATTGCAATACCGTAGAGGGACGAAAAGCGTGGTGGAAACTTCTCCTTTTAGATCGATCCCTAACTGGATGGCTCACATTACTCACTCCAAGTTTGGAGAGGTCATTTTCCACTTTTCGCTCTGGCCCAGAAAGTCTTTGAATCCGCGAATCAGGGGATTTAAAGACTTTCTGGGCCAGAGCATTGGTTTCCATGTGCTCTAAGTAAAGCAGCCATCTTATGCGTTCAAGGGCGATGTAAAAGGAAGGACATCACAGAGTAGTAGTACCCGTGACATGGTGGTTAGTGCGATGGACTCTCATGCCAAAAGTCTTGGCTTCGATCCCTGCCTACGCCCTCTAAAGTTTATTTCACGGGTACTACCTCTTGCGAGGGATTGACGAATTCTCCAAGAGTAATTCTTGTCATGAAAAAGTGCTTTCTCAAAATAGTCGTTCGGATTAGTCTTAAAACTGTAGGTCCCCTCCATCCCTGACAACAGTACTCACACACAGGAATGGTTCAGAGTTGTAAGTTGCTAGGCCATAGTTCTCAACGGACTGTTGAGCAACCCAATTTATTTTATGACAGAGTATCACTTTTTCTTACCCCTTTTTTCACATGAAAAAATTCGGTTTAGTTGTTTCCAACTTTTATGAAGCAGCGTGAATGGTCCATGGTTATTCTGCAAAAGTAGCGTATACATAGTTCAACCCTTTAGATGCTGTCCCTGTCACCTGCAACCTTAAAATTAATAAAAAGATGGATGGTGTTCATTTGATTCAACATTTAGCTATGAAATAGATATGGAGATAAAAGTGAACCTTGTGGCACCCCACTTATAAAACTTTCTTCAAATAACTTTAAGTATATGATCCGAACATTAATGCGAAAAAAACCTAAATTAAATATACCGAATTTTGTTTCCAATAACAACGAGCGTAGGTTCATATCCTAGCTATGATTCACAAACCGTAATAGGTACAATATCAAGATCATCACACCATAAAGGGAGTTCATCATCACCGTAACACCAACTTCAAGTAAGTTTCGTTCAATGACTCCAAGACTCCAAATCCAGCCCCAATTAATCAGTCTCAGGTTTTTAATGGATCACATTTATAAATCAAAATGATTGATAGATATGTTATTCGTACGAAGGTATCTACGAGGAAAGGTTTGTCATATGCGTGAAACTTCTACCTCTGACATTATTTTTTTATTAACGACGACACTCAAAATGGGAATCTTCTCTGTTTTAGCAAACTGCTATGTCTGGGTTCTTAATTAATCACCGTGAAGTTTTGAATCAAGAGTTCTGGATAATTTCTTGTGATTTTCAACTTTGCATGTTTTGTTTTCTTTAAAGATCCGGATTGAGCTTTGGTGTCGGTTTGGATGACGGGATTACAACATGAACTTGAACTTGACACTTAAATCATGTGAGAACCCTGTCTTTGTAAGGTGCTTAAAGATTCAAACAGGTTAAATAATTGTTAGGCGCCATGAATCAGGAGATCATGTTTCCCATCATCATTTTTGATTGAAGGAAAATATTAATTATTATCTTAGTGTTTTTTTTTGTTTTAAACTGACCATCATCATCGATACATAAGTACGTTCATAATTTGCATAAATATATTTTTATAACAAATTAATTATTATTTCTACATACAATCATTATTCATCATCATACTATAAACCTAACTTACTACGGAGAGAATCTTGAGAATGATTTGTGATTGGCTTGCAACTGCGATGTGCAATGAAATTTAAGCCTTGACATCTTATTCGTGAGCATTTTTAAGTTTTTTTTCAAACTATCAAACAGATAATTAAGCACACCTAAGGGCTAATTAGACACAATTAATAGATTATCTTGGCCTGAGATGAATATGTTTAAGTTTATTCAAAAACATAGAAAAACTAGTTGTTCATCAGTTTTATTAATACTAAACGAACTCGAACTAGTATTTTCGGGTCATAAAGCAAACGGTGTTGTTAGTATATCAGCATAGTTATAGACAGTCACGCTTGGATTTGTTTTATTGTTTGATTATATATTATTGTAATAAAATATTGTTAATGTTTTTTTTTCTTTTCGTTTGAAATTAATAGAAATAAAAAATTAATTCAGAAGCGCATCATAAATTGAATGAATTTCTTAATCGTCAAGTTTAAAAAGTTATTATGTTCGAAGTATGATGTTCAAAGTGATAA
Source organism: Eupeodes corollae (assembly GCF_945859685.1). Lineage (NCBI taxonomy): Eukaryota > Metazoa > Arthropoda > Insecta > Diptera > Syrphidae > Eupeodes > Eupeodes corollae. The sequence continues at coordinate 126,354,204 of NC_079149.1, forward strand.
AAATTAGGTAGGTTAAGTCTTGAATGCGTTTATCTATATATGAACTTCGTTAATCTTTTATAGGTGAGTGATTACATAAACAGCTATGGTATTTTGAAGATGAATTCACCGTGAAAATAGAAGAATAATCACATGGATCCAAACGCATAAGTCAGTCAAAATAAAAGCGTTGTAAAGTTTCAAATTTCAAAAAAATATATATCAAAGCTTAACCTTAAGTCATAGACCAACCAGTCTTTATCTTTAACTTATTGTGGAATGTATGTTCTTTATAAAGTTGACGTTATCTCCCCTGATTTCAGTAAAGCCTTTCACAAAATATACTTTAGACTTATATCCCTTGTATTCTTGGTTTCAAACCGATTTTGTTGAATTGTTTTTTTTTCTTACTCCGAGTTTACAATATTGGCATCAGATACCCACTCTCCTACAATTTTCTTGCTATATTTTGGAGTACCACAAGGTAGCCATTTAGGTGCTCTTCTTTTTAACCTAACAATTAACGATATTGTTTACTAACAATTCTCTTATGTCACTTACCTCTCAGGACAAAAAGTGTTTGAAGACCATTACGTGCGTCGGTGCATGTTTCTTACCTTATTCAGCTAGGCTTCGATAGTTGACAAATGTAGGTCAATTACTTTTTCAAAAAAGCGTGTAAAAACTTATCCCATTCAAAATATGTTCCTCATAATTACCCATTCCCTCCATTTCATTGATTTTATTTGCAACTTTGGACTGTTATGTGACTGAAAAATTAATTTCCTGGCCAATAAAGGCAATAAAATAAAAACCAATTCAGCCTCCTTGAAAACGCCTTTTAAGTATGATCTCCTTACCAAAGCGTACACTCTATTCACGAATTGAGAGCGTTTGAAACGTTTCTTTCGATTTTCCCTTTGGTGCCCACCATGGCGTGATCCACTGATCCTTCCGCCATATCAAGAACGCGTCCAATAATTAATCTCAAGACTCCATCGCCTCCTTTTAAGCTCAATGCAATTTTTAAGTCTAGACCCTTTAACACTAAACCTTTCAACTTGAGCAACACTCATCTTTTTATCTGGCCACCCAACGTACTTGTTATGGCTCAACTGATAAACTCATTTTTATCATGATCCGAAATGTCATTTTAAATGAAAGCACTGTCGATAGCCCTCCAAACTTTTTTTACCAGCCTTATCGTAATCTCTAAAGGTCTATAATATTTAAGGTACTTCCAAACTATTCCTCACATTCTGGTACTCAAAACTTTTAAAGGGCGTCATCATCAGATCAGAAACCTATTGACTTGAAATATTTCTTGGAAAATACATTCTCTTCGGAAGATCGTCTCATTTTTATTTTGAAAAGTTAATCTTTTACTAACAATTGTAAAACGATTTTGTAGTCAAACTTTTCAGTTTTAAAGGACAGTCTTATAGATTTATATTTAAAAAAAGGGTAGTAGATCATTATAACTGAGAAATTATAGGAGCCGTGAACCTTTTACTATTTTGAAATAAATTGCTTTCAAAAAAATACTACAAGCAGTGCCAGCGTAATAAAAACTCAATTCTGTATATGCCATTTATGTTGTAGAATTTCTGTCAAACTTAAATTGACATTTGCCACCATGTCTAAAAAACTATGGCGTCTCTCTATAAAATGGAGACTTTTGCAATGGGTGACAATTCTTGAACCACGTTATGCATTACCTTTTTTTTTGACAGGAGGAAATCTTTAAAAGACACTTGGCAGTATTCGACACCAAGTAGTGTGGGACTCTTAACCACTAAAACCACCTCTTCATCAGGACCAATCTTAAAGGATCGACTTCAGATTTTTCTTTCTTAACTTTGTACAATCACTTTGGGGGAAGTTTAAACTTTTAATACTTTCCCATGTTTTTTTTGTGAGACCATAAGCTCACGAGGCTTGGTTTTTCTTAATCTCCGGACATGGTTTCTTATATTCAAGACGGACTCCATTTCAGAATTAGTATTATTTTGCAGTCTCTGGTTGTGCGATACAGCGAATTTTTTAACAACTTCTGTAACCATTTCTATTTGTAAGTCACGATGTAGATCGGTATTTCTTATGTACCAAGGTGCATTAACTATTCCCAGAAGGACTTTGTTTTGGAATTTTTGGATGATTTCGGTATTTTTTTTCTTTGTACAGCCCCATAATTGGATTCCATAGGTCCAAACAGGCTTCAGTACTTGATTATACAGCATTATTTTGTTTTGGATTGATAAATTAGAGTTGTTACCAAGTAACCAGTGCATTTTTCTATATTTCAAGTTTAGTTCTTCTCTTTTCTTTTTGATGTGCTCTTTCCACTTTAGTTTTGTATCCAAAGTCATTCCAAGGTATTTGGCTGTACTGGAGTAAGGTACAGCTTGATTATTAATGAATATTGGAATGTTGTTTATCTTTTGATTTGTAAAGTTTATATGTGAAGATTTTGTTTCATTGAGTTTGATACGCCATTTTTCGTACACCGGCTTCTATTTTCTTCAATTCCGAGTATTCTTGATCGTACCTTACTCTAAATAATCGGTCTGAGATGTACGATTTTATTATTTCAAAGTACTGCCTGGGAAGATCCCTTTGCAGTTTTTACTCAAGTCCCTCATGCCAAACCTTGTCAAAAGCTTGAGCAACATCTAAGAAAATAGCTGAACATACTTTTCTTTCTTCTAATGCTTTTTCTATTACATTCAATATTTTATGAACTTGGTCTATCGTGAAATGTTTATTTCTTAAGCCAAACTGATGGTTTGGTATTAACCTTATTTCTTCTATGATTTTGCTAAGCCTCTTCAGAAGCAGTTTTTCAAAAGCTTTTGCTATAATTCGTATAAGCGATATTGGTCTGTGAGCCATCACTTCTGTATGACAATTACTTCAGCAATTTTTTAATGGTGCGGAACATACCCGTGATTAAGGCATTATTGGAGTTTTATGAAGGCTTTCAATGGCATTTCTTTCACAACCTGAGCAGTAATTAGATCGTAACCTGGTGATTTTTTATTTGATAGTTGATGTTAACACATACTTTTTATTTCTTTAAGTCTTACAATTGGTATTTCACTTTCATCTATCTTATCAACAAAATGTTAGCTATTTTCAGCTGCGTTTGATGGCTTAAAAACATTCGGAAGATGTTTTTCTTTAGGGTTACCGATCCATTTTCCATCTTGAGATTTCATGGGCGAGTTTTGTAACTGCGGTCTTTTCAGGCGCTTTGCTGCTTTCCATAGCGAATCGGTTGAACCATCAGTCGTTAAATTCCTTAGGAATGTACTGAGTGAATCATTTTTGAATTTGTAAATTTGTTTTTTAAGATTGTTGCTTATACGGTTAAACGTTGTTTTATCCTCTGGAAATCTGATAATTTGCCATTTTCATCGAGCTTTTCTTTTCTCTATTATCAACTCTCTTATCTCTAAAGATTATTTTATTTCATTTTGTTTTCTATTAGAAAATGTTGGAGTACTTTCTTCAGCGGCCTTTCAAAGCCTTTCTCTAAAATCACTCCAGTTTGTTTTCTTATTTACAAGCTTTGGATTACTTTTTTCTAGTACTTCCGATTGACTTAGTGATAGAATCACTGGAGTATGATCTAATGACAGGTCATAATTACCTTCGACACTAATGTGCTTTCGTTTGATTCCTTTAGCTACGAAGAAGTCAATAAGGCCTGGTATTTTGTTAGTATCGGAAGGCCAGTAAGTTGGAGACCTGTAGGAATAGAATTCGCAATTGTATTTACGGCCTGCTTGGAAAAGTCTTTTGCCTTTTGTTGATATAAGTCTTGAACCCCAATGAGTGTGTTTCGCATTGAAGTCTCCGCCAACAAGAAAGTTATGCCCAAAAAGATTAAATAGATCTGTAAAGTTATCTTCTGTCGGGGAGCGCCTTGGTGGGCAGTATATAACTGCTATCTTAAACTCTTTCTTTTTCATACCAATACTAATAGTTGTTACTTGCATATTTTTACTAGTAAACTTGGTGACTTCATAATGTTTTAAGCTTTCTTTTATAAGAATCGCCGACCCACCTCTTGCCTTGTCAGCTGGATGAGGAGCATGGTAACATAAATAGTTTTCTATAACATTATTTAGACTTTGCCCATTGGAGAAATGAGTTTCGGACACCAGGCAAATATCGATATGTTCTAGATCTAAAAAGATTTTAAATTCGGATGAATGCTGTATAAGACCGTTTGCATTCCATGTAGCGATTTTAAGTGTTCTGTCCATCATTGTTTTTTAAGAGCAACTTTTTCGCTTAGCTGTTTGATATTCAAATCCTGTTTATCAATTCTTTGAAGAATAAGTTGTAGCATTTCTTTTATGGAAGTCACTTCATACTTCCGCACATTTTTAACAATCTGAGAATAGGCTTTATTTTCATCACTTTTACTTTGAACAGACTTTTTAGGCGGTTCCTTCTTAGTGTTGTTTTCAGCAGTTAAATCGGTATTGACTGTGTTTCTGGGTTTGTCTCTAGCAGATGTATTTTTCCTTCTGAACTCTTGGAATTTTTTGGCAACTGGGCAGCCTCTATAGCTTGCCGGTTGATTACCCTGGCAGTTCACACATTTTGCTTTCTGATCTTTGCTCATAGGACAATTTTTAGTTGCATGTTTTCCTTCGGAATTTACACAAACAAACTCTGGTTGCAGTATTTTTGGGTATGACCAAAAGCTTGGCAGTGTTTCCACTGCGGAACAATTTTAGATTTTCGGAGTGGTTCAATTTCAACAGCTATGCCCAAGATTGATCTTACTTTATAATTCTCCTCGAGACTTTGTTCGCTGTCAAAAGTAAGCGTGAATAAAGGTTGTAACCTCTTACTTGTCATCGATTCTCCAGAGGAGTTTTTTGCATCTTCTTCTACTACTTCCTCGGGAGAGCACGAGGAATGAAGACCTTTGGCTACTACTTTTCTTGAACTTGTAGCTTTGTTCTCATATGAGTGCCATTGTATTTGGTGTTTGCTCAGTTCTTCAGTGACAGATCTATACTCGTCAGCTTCTTCGACTGTGACTTTCCAGTTGTCTTTGTTGTACGATGTGTATTTGCAACCTTTTTTATTACATTTTTCTATTATTTTCTTAAGATCTCCAATAATGCGTTATGTCACATGAAATTTTGAGGGCCATGCACAGCGCATGAGAGCAAACAACGACTGAACGAATGGACTAACAAACGTTATTTTACGCTTTTCAAAAAGTCAATTTCAAATAAAAACATATTTAAATTATAAGAAACCAATTGACACTTACGTTAGGATAATAAAATTTGCATTCCGTTCTCTAAAACAAGACAATTTTGTAAAAACAATTTGATAGTAACGAATTGTAGTGTGGTTGCTACGAACTGTCAATGTCTACGAACTGTCAAACTCTATTCGCGTTCCACATACCATCCACACTGCAACGAATAAATTGTTCGCGCACAACTTAACCTTAAAATTGTACCACTCTTGTTTATTTTGTTTAAAAGGGTAATTATACTTTGAAAATTTTTCGCTATCTGCGAATAGAAATGAAGCTCATGTGAAAGAAAAGTCAAAATATGCGATCATCCACAGTTTGCAGTTCGTAGCTCATGTGCAAGATGCTTTAAACTCAATGCAACTTAATCCATTAAAAAGGTATTTTCATTTCAGTGTCATATGTATATATTTTTTAACATTAACAATATGACTGGATTTGCCAAAGAAAATACTTGAAATTTCAAGGTCAATTTCAAACATTTTCAGTTATAAACAATTTTTGAAAAACGACGTTTATTTAGTGATATATACAGTGATATTAAATTTAACGTCAAAATTCTTCTGACGTGTCAATCTTATGATTTATTCCCAAGCTTTGTTATTGGTTTTTGTTTTTATTTTTAAAACTAACTATTTTGATGTCATTTTGACAAAAAGCAAGTACTACAAAAAAAAAGAGTTAAAAAACATGAATATTCCCATTAAGAGTTATTTCAGTTTTTTTGATTTGTGTGCGGTTGGATGCAATAAAGTAAAAAGATGATTTAGTGAGCGAGTTGTATGTTTTAGAAGAAAAAACATTAAACATATTATCACTTTTTAACAAACAAATCATAAATCTTTTGTCTTTATTTTATGTTTCGAAATACTCAAATACTCGTAACAAAACAAAATCAGTTATCATAAATCATTTAAGAAATAACTAACTCATTCAAGAAAATTGAAGAAGAACAACACTTAGTATAGTAAAATAAATAAAACTCCATGGACAAACTTAAGTTACTCGCAGTTATCATAAATTTAAAAAATAACATTTGTTGAAAACTCATAACCTTGAGATCAGAGTCCTAGGCAGTGATTGGAGATTATATAGGAATGTCCCATAACAACCAATTTTCCTTCTTTTATTATTTGTTTTAAAACCTCTCAAGCGTCGAAAAGATTTAAAACTTGATGTGATGTGAATTCACCGATAAAATCAGGCAATTCAAATAAAATAATTTTCAATGAAACTGCTGAAAACATCGTGTTTACAAGGATAATGAGCGAATGGAAAACAAACATTAGCAAAATTTGTTTTGACCTTAACGAACATGTAACAGTATTATTATTGTGTTCAATAGTCGGTCAGGGCAAAGGGTGGAACGAATGGCTGTTTGTATCACCTCAACAAAATGTCTCCACTGACACTGTCAGTGATTATGTATGTCAACTCAAATAAACCGAGTCAATCCGAGTTGGGTTGAAAGCCAGTTGAAACGGTTTATATGTTTTTCAAATGGAAGAAGTTACTAGATTAAACCAATTCACTAAACTGAACACAAAATCGACAAAAGAATTCTGAAATAAAGGATAAAACTTTGAATAAAAAAACTTTTTCCATATAAAACAGTGTCCCTTCAATCTGTCAACTCATAACTTGTCAAATTGAAATAATTTCATCTGTAGTCATAAATTGACATTGAATGATGGTTATAGAATGTTGAGTTAAACTTCAAAATATTCTACTTTATATGTGTGTTAAATCTGCATGATAAAGTATTACGGCCTAAAATAGAATTAAGCTCTTTTACACGCGTACATTAAAGAATTAAATATGACAGCTCAAAGAGAAAACAATTTTAACGCATGACATAAACACTCAAATGTTCGTTCACTTTTTGACATTAGCTTGTGTTTGACTAAAATATTCTCTCTGTTATATCACTGAATGCTGCCACTTGTCAGAAACTGTTAAAGTCTCCACCATATTTTATTTTGTTCTATTTAAGTTAATTTTATTTATATTTTTTTTACCACACAACATTGTAATCTCATTCCTTTATTGTGTATCTAGTAATCGATTTTATTAGGTTAATTATATGCTTATTCTCTTACAAATTATATACAATCTATTTTTAATTCAACATCGAACGGTTTTTTTTGTTTAATTTATTACTACAACAGTTTGTTTTTTAAATTAGTTTACAGAAATCAATCTTAAGCAGAATAAAATAGAATTCGAAGTAATTTTCTTCTTTAATCAAGTCACATTCATGGGGATGCGTGCAATTGCCATTAGTGTTACAAATTACTTCTTTATTCACAAGAACAACTTTTAAAAGGTATAAGAGCAGCAAGTTGAAAAGAAGATTATGTATAGTAAGTAATTAATTAGTATAATCTGATTTGTTATAAATGTGATAGAATTATTTCTAACGATTCAGTTAGGTTTTAAGTGTAAAAGAGCCTTATAAAGAAATGCTTTGGATACAACTACGGCTTTATGTATTTTATATTGTTATATGTTCCAATAAGAACATCAATTACTAATTATAATATCGTTTTGTTAAAATTGTAGTTTCTTTCAAGAAAATAATGATGTTTTTTAAACTTTGATCTAGTGAAGTAAGTTGCAGTTTGTTTTGCTATGGTGACTTCTCATGTACGGTGGCTAATAACATTTTGACAGTGATATGGTTAGCTGCCACAGGAACTGTCAAATTGACTTCAACCATGTAAATAATAGTCATTAATTTACTTTAACTTTTATTTCATTTTTAATTCTAGAATTAATAATAATTAAAGAAGTACAATTCCAAACGAGTTAGGGTTAAAGAATGAGCATGTGGCTGAACGTCATAATGTTGTTTAGTTTGGTAATAATGTAGAATGGTGTTTCATAGGTTGACAAGTAGGAGTAAATGTAAGACCTGTGGGGTAGGCTACATTACATCTCCCTTCTTGAACCATCGGGTCATCTCTGATGCTAGTACTTCAAACGATCTGGTGGCTTGGAAACTCTTGATGGTGTTGACATAGTTGATGATACCTGGTGAAACATTAGAAACGTTAGTTAAATCTGAGAATAAATTTTTTCTATGTGTTTGATTTGAGGATTCATGCGACATACTTGGAACTAGCTGTGGGTTAGCTTCAGAGTTATTCAAACTTGCGGTCGAGTTTGAGGGTGTTTGTATAATAACCGGGTTTTGTTGGGAAATCTATCCATAGTAAAGTAGGATTTTAGACGAATAACAAAAACAATATCCATAGTGAGAATAACACCGATAAAAGTTAGAGTAGAATCTCACTATTAATAGGTTTTTGACATTTATACGAGCCTCGAATGGATTTTATGTGATTTCGTTCTCAAATGTTTTTACGATTGATATTGCATTTGTATCTCGATGGTTGTGTTCGTTGAGTAGTTCTGCATTTGGAATCATGTGTGTTTTCCATTGCGGAAAAAACGAATCTATTATTGTTGATATTATTAAGTTTTGTTAGTGAAAATGGACCGACTGGGCTTATTTTGCAACAAAAACAATAGAAAAGATATTTATGTGTTGCTATATTTCCAAAAAAGGTTTATCTCAGTTTGGAATAGATAAATCTCAACTCGATTCAGGTACATAAAGAATTGAGGCGAGCTTCAAGCTCGCTTCAACACCACATGTTAATGTAGTAGTCTACGAACAAACCCCCTTTTTGAAGTTTTTTTTATTATTATTTGACAGATCTTCTTTCAGTTGTACCAATTTTTAAATACAAAAGTCTGGCCACTGCGGATCGTTTTTTTGGGAATTTCTCACTTTACTATATATGAAATGCGAACAAAACGCACGTAATGGCTTCTGTTGGTTTGATGTGACTGGAGTTTCTGCGATATTTATTTCCGTTGTTGTCACTGAGAATGTTTGAACGTGGCTGAACACTGCTCTCTATTACAGCTGGTTTCCACTTGCTCTTGGAATTCGTTCTTGTTACGACTCGTTGACCTGTTGTGGACACTCTCTCAATCCTCTGTTTGAATATTGTGCTTGTTTTAAACGTTCCTCTTGTAACTCTTTACTGATGTTGTGGTGAGGTTGTTGTGTTACAAGTGACGACAAAGTTGCTGGAACAAGGTATCTCAGAATCCTTGAGTATAAACGCTGAGCTGGACTTCCAAGGTCTCCTCTAGTCCAAACATCCTTGCTTCGGATGTTTGGACTGCTTTCTCTGCCAATCCATTTCCCCTAGGATGATAAGGAGAACTAGTGACATGGTAAAATTTTCCAGTTGGATGAACATTTTTTTAATTCGCTGTAAAAGTACTGACGTCCATTGTCGGTCTCTAAAACCCTTGGGATTCTGTTTAATGCGAAAATGTTTTTTAGAAATGTTATCACACTTCTAGCTGTTAGTTCTTTCAGTTTATCGAACTTGATAAAACCTAAGTAACTGTCTGTTACCTTTAAACTGGGATAGGTCCGAAGCAATAATTTCAAAGGTGTAGTTGGGTATTTCTTTCTCGCCTAGACATATGTAGTTATTGTTTCTTTGGAAGACTTGGCAAGCAGCGCATTTTTGAATTTAATCTTTGATGTCGCGATTCATTTGTGGCCAGAAAACACTATTTTTTGCTCTTCGTACGCATTTAATATAATTAAAGTGACCACTGTGTATGTACTTAAGAACATCAGCTCTCATAGCTGAAGGTATAAGCGTTGGTGCAGTTTCGGCTTAGGAGGTCAGCGATGAATATCTGTTTGCCTTATTTGTATATGACTTCGAGATCGTACGTCAGAAGACTTAAGGAAATTCGTTAAAAACGGGCTGGGGAAAAGTAAAGAGATTTTTGAAGATACTTTCTAGTGGTTTGTGGTCCGATTAAACGACCAATTTCTTGCCCCAGACATATTGATGTAATTTTTCGCAGCCGAATTTAATCGCTAGAGCCTCTTTCTCCAATTGGGAGTATTTTTTCTGGCAATCGGTGAGGGCTTTTGATGCATACGCGATTGGTTGTTCCTTTTGCAGGAGAACTGCACCTAACGAGGTAGAGCTAGAATCCGCTTGTTGCTTTACGTCATATAGTTTTAAGACAGGAGTGTTACAAATAGCGGATTTAAGTTTTATGTAAGCTTGCTCATGGACATCGTTCCATTCCCATGGGGTCGATTTTTCCAGTAGCGGGCGTATAATTTAGTAGTTAATGAAGACAAATTTGGAATTAACTTATTCAGATAAGTGAATTTTCCGAGAACTCTCTGTAGTTCTTTTCTGTTTGTTGGTGACTAAAGTCGGTTTATTGCCTCCGTCTTATCTAGATCAGCTGTCATTCCGTGCTAGCCTATGATGTGGCCTAAATATTTGACCTTTGGCTGCTCGAACATACATTTTGATTTGTTGAGAGTCAGGCCATTATCAAGATTTTGATCACCTCGGTTGTGGTTTTTTGTTGGGCTTCCCTAGATCTAGAAAAAAATTAAAATATCGTCAAATGAAATTTTTGCCATTAGGTAAATGTGATAAAAGGGACGCCATAACGCTTTGAAATACTTCAGGGGCAGCAAATATACCTAAAGGTAATCTTTTGCAGGCATATCTACCCCAAGGTGTTAAAAACGTTAGTATTTTCTTGGTTCTATCGGAGACTTGGATTTACCAGAATCCACGTTTGCAGTCTAGCAAGTTGAATACTTTGGAACCGTTGATTTGAGCTGATATTTCTTCCATTGTTTGCATAGGATGATGACGACGCAATATATTTTTGTTGACGAATGTGGGCATTTTGTTGTTTTTTCGAAGCACGACCATGGGCGACACGGAGAGAACAGCTTCTATCATGGGCTCGATGACTCCTTATTTGACTCCTACTGTGTCAATACTTTTGTAGTATTTTTCACTGTTTTTCCTCTGCAAAATTTTTCAAAGTAATTTTTCTTATTGAACTTTATGCAAATATGGTTGTAAGCTTAACATTTACGAATTTCATGGTCTTTACCGCGATTGCGGCAGTAAAATTTTTTACTTTTATTGGTGTTACCATTTCTAACAAAATTTAGGTACTGTCTTATCGCCTTCATTGACGATTTCGGCCTGACATAGTTGGATTGCCTTTTCGAGATCTATGTCTTGGGGTAACAGTTTTGTGCAAAGAACGTCGCTTTTGATACCGAGTATGAGTTGGTCTCTGAGAAGGCTGTCGTTGAGCCCTTCAAAAACACACTTCTGCGCTTGTAAACGAAGTCTTGACACGAGTTCGTCTATGGATTCGCCATCTAATTGAGCTATTTTGTTGAATTTGTACCTCTCAAATGTGGTGTTAATTTTTGGAGTGACCTCGTCGGGCTTCCTGCCAGGATTCGGTGGCTGTAAGTTGTATATTTGGAGGGCAGAGTATCCGATTGCGGACATGAACGTTGCTACTTGAACATTTTGAGGCTTGGTGTTCATGCCTGTAGCAGTTTCAAAAAATTCGTATTGCTGCTTCCAGAGTTTCCACTCGTTTGCCATGTCCTTGTCGTGTTTGATGACGATGCGGCTGAACGTCATAATGCTGTTTAGGTTGGTAATAATGTAGAATTGTGTTTCATAGGTTGACAAGTAGGAGTAAATGTTACACCTGTGGGGCAAATGTCAAATTATTCAAAGTTCCGATGAACATAAAATCAATATTTTCTTTAAAATAATCGGTATTTCATTTTCATTTTCATCCAAAGTAATGTAAAGTATTTCAAACTGTCACATGTCAATATTTGTATTACATTTTAAAGCATTTTAAAAATGTTTGTACATAAAACCGTACATTTTATAACGAACGTCTTTTATCGAAAAACGGAAAATTAAAGTAGAAGAATTTAATATCCCCACATTTAATCTATTCGCAATAAACTTGAAATACCAATGAGTTTTTTCAATAAATTGCAATCAGAGTTTACATCTTCTTCCAGCTATAATTTCCAACCATTTCAAAAATCAACAAACGATGCTTGGTTACCTATCGAAACACCTGTTTATTAATTCAATCAAATCGAGAAAAGAACTCGCAAATGAAAATTACATTGCAATCAAATATTTTAGATAGTTTAAAAATACTGCTACCAATATATTTTACGACGACGACACACGATGGCGTTGCTTAGATTTCCATATAAAAGGGGATCATCTTCTCACCAGGAATCGAGTTCATGCTCCAGATTAGACGCATGTATCCTTGGTTGATTTATCAAATTACCTTCTCCGCCGACTGCTTTAAAAGTCATTTAACTTTCACAGAGAAGGTGGTGTGGTGTGGTCGTTGTCGTTGTCGTGGTGATGGTGAACGTGTTCCATTTAAACTTCCTAATGGTCTTTTGAGCTAAACAACACTGTATTACTGGCCATGTTGTGTGGAGTCTCAATAAATCGGGTCTTCTTGTTCTTGTCGGCCGTCCAATATTGTAGTTGGACAAAATTACGACAAAAATATCTACGCTCTTATGGTTACAAGTTGTTAAAAAAAGAGGTGGTGGCAATGGCGGCCGGTCTAACCCAGCCAAATGCATCTGAAGGCCAAACAGAGTCTTAGAATATTAATCTCAATTCTATGAGTAAACACATTTTCATGAACATCCCAAAGAGTAGTTAATAAATGATGAGAAAGACTTCCTAATCTAAAATATGCATCAGTATCATGCAGCTTTTATCTTTTTTTCATTAAAGACTCTTTCTTCTTCTCAGATCCGCTGATCTTGGATGCTGACGGTGCTGTGTTCCGAATAAATTTTTTTTAGTGACTTTAGCCTGGGTGTTCGGATGAATAAAATCGCCAGAAGAAGGTGACTATAGGTGAAGATCAATTAATATTAGTTCCACTTGGTTTGGTTACGCTCCCCTATAAAAATTGTATAACTTACATTGTAGAAATATTTATGACATTTTTTTTTTTGGCTGTTGTTCGTTTTTATTGAGAGTTAACGATTATTATGTTTAATCTTGGAACGATAATCTAGTGGCTTATAAAACAGAAGACCAAGAAAAGATGGAAGGATAATAAAAAGTGATTTTGTGCTTGCTGCAAAATGAAGCAACACAACAAAAGTGGGCCGGAGCATGATCATATTGATCACCTAGAATTTTACTATAAACAAAACAAGTTTGCTCAACACAAGAACTGATATGAATTATTATAGAATTAGTTCTTCAGAGTCAGAAGATGACCTCAAAAGACAGTGGCAGAAAGTTAAAGATTAAAAAAATAAATGGAAAGAATTGAAGCTCTAGGAACAACAATAGTGATCTGCATACTGAAGAACAAAAAATCTTTTGAAGCAGTCTTTAAAACAAAAATTGAACAGATTTCAGGATAGTTCTATGAAAACATAGTTCTAACAGAAATATGAGGAAAAGCTTGTCTAATGATTTACCAGCGAAGTTCTTCAAGAACGAAGAGAGAATTAGCTTTGAATTTCTAGTAGCAGTTTCCTTAATAGTCTTCTTAGAACTATAAAGCCTTTGTTTGATTTGTCCCATATTATCTAAGATTTAAGCAGTTTAGTGGATGAAGACTTTTGACACTTAAGAAAACCTAAGGGAAGACCAACGAATTTCATTAGGAGTCAAAGAATTTTGTCAAGCTAAGAGCTTTACATTCATAGAAGCATTTATCATAGTATGACTTAGACTGATCTTTAAACATCGATGAAGTAGCTACTGAAGTGGCAGAGTAAAGTTGAAGATTAAAACAAAAATACAGAATCCCGAATCGGATAAACGGAGACAATTAAAGAAAGGAACTGCAAGCCTCTTGAAACAACGATAGTAGTCTGTATACTACGAAGAACACTGAGTTGTATATCTTTTCAAGCAGTCTTTAACACATAAATAGAACAGAACTCAGTACAATGCTATAAAAACCTAGTTTTAACAGGAATATGAAGAAAGCTTTTAAGAATATTATTGGTGCAAGGACTAATGATTTATCGGTGAAGTTCTTCAAGCACGCAGAGGGAATTCAGCTTTTTGCAATATCTTCATTAAACCTTTAATAACTATTAAGGCTTTAAACATGTGTCCTAAATTTTTAAGTATCGAAGACGAAGAAACTGGATAACAGGCTTAAATTTTTCTTGAAAGAAATATTAAAGTTGCGTATTTTTGGCAAGGTTTGATTCAATAATTGTACTTGTTTTTATTTCAGGTGCTGACAGAATAGTCGTTGGGAAAGAAAGAAGCATCATCATCATCAAATATCACTTGGCTTTCAGAAGAATCCTGGTCAAGGATCAACGAACGCAAGGGATCGAATAACTGGTGCACAAGAGGAAGAAAGAAATGAGCTAGAGTCCTCGTACCACATGAAAAAGAGCTTTAAACATGTGTCCTAAATTTTTAAGTATCGAAGACGAAGAAACTGGATAACAGGCTTAAATTTTTCTTGAAAGAAATATTAAAGTTGCGTATTTTTGGCAAGGTTTGATTCAATAATTGTACTTGTTTTTATTTCAGGTGCTGACAGAATAGTCGTTCGGAAAGAAAGAAGCATCATCATCATCAAATATCACTTGGCTTTCAGAAGAATCCTGGTCAAGGATCAACGAACGCAAGGGATCGAATAACTGGTGCACAAGAGGAAGAAAGAAATGAGCTGGAGTCCTCGTACCACATGAAAAAGAGAGAGGTTCAACACACTGTGTGCCGCGCCGTGGCAAGCGTAACTACATCGAAGCATTGGCGCAAGAAGCAGAAAATACTGCAAACAGGTGAGACAGCAGGACCGTTTACAGAATAACCAAAGAGATGACCGGTGCACACAGCTCAAAGAAACACTTGGTGAAAGGCGTAGTCGGTACTGTGACAAGTTTGGTGGATGAGCAAGTCAGAAGGTGGAAAGAACACTTTTCCGGGTTTAAACCGAGTGCTTGCATACAACGTGTACAAACTAATCCCCGAATCCGCACCGCACCTCCTAGTAAAGATGAGAACATTACCGCAATTAAAGCACTTAAAAACAACAAAGCGGTAGGGCTTGATGGAATTCTCGCAGAGCTTTTACAGGAATCGCCAACGTCATCAAGCGAACTGCTTCATTCGCTAATAAAAGAAGCCTGGACAACCAAAAGCTTCCCCGATGAGTGGAAGAAGGGAATTTTAGTCAAGGTCTTAAAAAACGAAGATCTTACAAAGTGCGAAAATTGGAGAAAAATTTGCGTTCTACCTGCCGTTGCCAAAATAATAGCAAAAGTCATACTGGAACGCATCAGAGAACACCTTGAGGCCACACTCGATGCCGAAAAAGCAGGATTCCACGCTGGATCCTCCTGCATCGATCATATCAACACCCTGCGGATCATTATTGAACAGTGCGTTGAATATTAATCACCACTTCACCTGCTCTCCATCGACTTCGAGAAGGCTTTTGACAGCGTTAACAGGGAGTATATCTGGTAAGCTTTACGGAGGAGAGGCATCCCAGAAAAACTAATTGCTATTATTAAAGCAACATATGATGGCTCCAAGTGTCACGTTCTGCACGATGGTAGTTTGTCAGATGATTTTGAAAGCCGAAGTGAAGTCAGACAGGGCTGTATTGTTTTGGTTGGTTATTGACATCCTATTTAAAGCGCTAAGATCTCTCATAGGATCATGGATCTCCATGAAATGACAAAAAATATGGAGAGGGAAGCAGAAGTTGTGTGGCTGAAAATTAATTCCGGCAAAACAAAAATGATCAGCCTCGGAACCCGACCAGCCTCCCAAATAAATAATTCCTCGCAACCAGTGGAAAATACCTTGGAAGTATCTTCTCCATCGAAGGTAAAACCGGACAAGACGTCAGCGGCAAAGCAAAAGCGGCATTCGGTATGATGTCGAAAATTTGGAGGAATAACTCTATAAGCTTAAGAACAAAGCTACGACTGTTTCGTACAAATGTCTAATCTGTGCTTCTTTATGGTTGCAGCACTTGGAAGGTTACTTCAGCCATTACAAGAAAGCTGCAAACATTCGTGAATAAATGGCTTCGTAACATGCTTAGGATTTTCTGGTCAAACCGTCCTTCATAGAAAGGCAGGCCAGGAACCTATATACTCTATAATACGAAGGCGTAAGTGGATTGGACATACGCTTCGGAAAGGCAACGACTGCATTGCAGGCTAAGCAATGTAGTGGAATCCGGTCACACAAGAAGGACAGTCGAAGCGGAATCAGTGTCACTAGCGTCAAAAGTTGAAGGGAGCTGAAACACATCGCCGCAAACTGTACACGATAGCGCGTAGGCATAGTAGAGGCCCTATGCCCCTTAAGGGGTTCCCAACAGACAAAGTACTTGGGATCTTCAAAGATCGAAAGCATCAGACACTCTTCATTTTCATTCATCTTTAAATAAAGGAAAAAGTCAAGCAGAAGATGAAAACTCAAGATTGTTCTAACAATAAACGTCAGAAAACACTATTTACACAAGCTGTTAACGAAGATCAAGCATCTATGATGGTCTTTAAACATAATGAGTTTTTCCATAAAGCACGACATTAATGAACAATAAAGCAAATATTTGTATTGCAATAATTGAATAAGACAATGTTGCAAATTGTTCACAACTTAACTTATTCCGCGGTGTCTGCGAAAACATTATCTATGTATTATCACAATTAAAATTATGTTTACTTTTATTTAAGGCCAATAAAGTTCCGACTACGAAGCGGGAGCCTATATTCTAGCTTTATCTAGGATCTCATCATTTTATCGTATACCCATCATCATCTATTTACAAAGCTTTTCTGCGGTCGGTATACTCTTTTCGGAAGCTTAATTATTGAAGATTGATTTCGTGATTAGAATATAATTGAATGACGTGCCTTTAGACAGGTGGGCATTTTTAGTTTTTACTCAATTTTGTATTCCATCTTGTTCATAGCGCGACGACGACGACGCGCCGACAAACCGTACAGAGGTGATTTTGTATTATGTAGCTATGGTGTGAGGGCCGCTGTCACACTTGTTTCTACGACAACGACAAAGACGACGCTGAAATTGACAACAATGACAGATATTTTTAAAAATGGTCATTTTAATGTTGGTTGTTAGATATGGAGATATATTTTTAGAAATGCACTCATCTTTGATAAAATTCTATCTAGCGCCCTTCGGTGTCAATTTAATTGCATTTGCCTTTTGATGACTTACAAAGCCAACAAAGATGACGAAGCAACTATGTATCTTCAAATATAATTCTATAGAATTATAGTTAGCCATAGAAGAAGCCATTTTAAATGCGCAATTGCAGTGTGTGGATATCCTTCTCTCGTAAACATGCCATTTTCATTACGTCATTTGAATCTGTCATCTATTGGCTTTGTTTATACACGGCGCGGCGGCGCGACGGCTGTGCATATAAACACCACTTACATGCCCATGCACAAGCACACACACGCCATCTATAAACTCAACAGCAAAGCTTGATCGTTGTTTGGTCGCGTTGTCGTTGCGTCTGTTCGGTCGCTGGCGGAATAGGAATTGGCCTTCATTAAACTATACCCCAGATGGCTACACTTAGAATTTCCTTTTTTTTTCCCTGATGGCAATGCTGCCGGGCCGCCATTTACTTGAGGTGCCATCGGAGATTCAATTGATCTTTGGCCTAATAGATCGGAATTACCCGGAAGTCAATTAATACTTTTGCGTACATGCGAGAAACACAAGTGAGCGAACATGGTCCGCGTCGTCGTCGCCGTCGTTGTCGACGTCTTCGAAGTCCTCTGTGTACGTCTTTGTTTGTTGCAAGTTCCATTGGGCTGTCCCGCACTAATTGAACTTGAAATTAGTTTAAATTACATGGACGTGCGTTTGAAGATGCTGAAAAGACACAAATACCGCTGGCGCTGGCTAAGACACAACAGAGACCTCTGTGGTGGGTTTAGGAGTATAATGTGCATGCATTTTGTTTTATTATCAAAGTCACAGAAGCATTTGCAGATTGCACCAACAATCGATGCAACAATCAAGAGCACGAAATGTTGATGCAAAATCTAAATTGTGATGAGGAGGACTTTTAAATTAACTGCCTTGAAGATAAAATCTTGCCAAAGTTTTAAGTTTTGGAACCGGAGTCAAAAATGAAGGAAGAGTTGGAAATTATGAAATCATAATAAAATTAAGAATGCAAACAACAAATTGTTCGTACAACATTATGGATGGCAGAAAATTTTACATAAAGAAACAAAATGGCACCTCTTTAACTGTCAAAGCTTTAATTTAACAACACTTTAAATTCACAGAACACTAGTATAAGGCTGTCAAGATTTAAAACAAGCTAAGAGATGACAGCTGACAACAACCAGCAACTAAATACCTACATTGGAATATGTCATGTGAAGGGACACTGCATCCGCCATTTTTTCGATTTTGATAGATGAACAGGGCTGATTAAAAATGAATGAAAACGCTTTTTAACTATCACGTTTACCAAGTATTACTAGCTTTGATGCAAAACAGCTACAAAAATAAAAACAAACATCAAGTTGAAGGGTATTAAAGTTTTGTTTAAAGCGATTTATGACGTTTTGTTTGACATTTGAATGTTGGTCGATTTTTTTTGACGCATTGCAAGTGCTCATCGAAAAAAAACATTTCCATTTAACTATTTTGTTTAAAACAAAGTGACAGATAAGGAGTCAATATAATTTGGATATTTTTTCACTTAAGGATGTGCTTTACTTTATAAATGGCGTCCCAAAATTAAAGAGATTTCTGAATTTTTTAAGAATTTTAAACTGAAATCTTACAAAAAATGTAAATTTCGAAATCTAAATTTGTCTGTTTTTAATGGGAATGGATGACAGTTGTTTTTATTGTTTGACGGCTATCTCAGTTTAGCCATCGAACTCGTTCAAAAGGAAACTAAAAAGTCAGCTTTTGAAAATACCGTAACTAGCATAAGAATCAATGCATCTAATGACTGATTGATTGATTTATAGAGATGACAGCTGAACTTTGATTCCAGCATTATTTAATTTTTATTTGACGTTTTGCATTCTATTATTTTGTGTATTTGTTTTTCTTTTACAGTAGAGGAAGTGTCAAATCAGTACGCGCCTTGACTTTTAAAACAATTCCATTGAAGTCTGATGTTTATAAATAAGTGAGATTGAGGATAAGTGGAGTACTTGAGTCAACAATTGAAACTCGTTAATTTTGTCTCCTCTGTTATAAATTGTCCTTTACAAAATTGGTCAAAAAACAAAATAGACATTTTATAATGTCACCATTTATGTAATTTAGTGTTGCCAAAGCCCTAAAACTATATTTTGACAGCTGACAGTTAAGCGTTGTTAAAAAATTGAGCATTACACGCTTTTCACATTGAATTCTTTTGAGGGGACTCACTTAATGAAGATTTTCTACTAAGCAAAATATAGGGACGTTTTTTAAATAACAAAATTTGACAGTTGAAAGTTAAGCTTTATTAAAAATTGAGTATTAGTGGATTTTTAGGCGACTATCTGTCACGAATTTGTAATTTGTTTTCTATATAAAACGAGTTACGGACTACGGTAAGATACGATGATGGAACGTCAAAATGAGCCAACTCAGAAGAGTCCACAATTTAACTGAGCGGGTATTGGCATATTTAAATTCTTGCGTCAATTTCAATACGACAGTTTGAATTTACGTTTAAGGGAAACACTGTCAACCAAAGTGAGAGTTTCTGTCAAATTCTATTAACCATAATTCCAAAATATGTATCATAAAGATACATTTTCTTTATTTTCTAACATTGTGAAATTCGCAAGACAGCCTTCACACAATCATCAATGTCATCAACTTTTATCATTTAAGTTTAATAAGGCCCACGACTAAGTCGCAAGTGTTAACACATAAAAAGTTGACTCAGATGACGCTCTTAAAAATAAGGCTACATACACATGTATGTGAATTGATTATTGTTATTTAAAAAAAATCGAAATTAAAACCCCATAAGTCCTAAGGCTCATTTTTATGTTCTTTATGTTCTATTTATAAAAGTTCTTAATGTAAACTTATTACACTTTTCATTAGCATCTTATTTTTTTACAAATCCGAAAGCTTGCTTTTAAGACAAGTTTGTAAATATATATCAAATCACTTCATTCCTTTATTAAAAGCCTGAAAGCGTGTTAGAAACTTCTTTCCTTTTAGGGGGAAACTTGATTAAGTTGAAGCCACAAAAGTCTCCATCAAACTTCCCACCTGATTTGTAGGTGTACCAGACTGGGTTTGGCTTTTTAAAAGAGTCTTTCACCGACTTGAGTCCATAGAATGATTCATATCTAACCAATATTGTAGCAATCAGACCAAACCTAACCAAACCAGCAGTGTTATGGTACGGTGCGGTGTTGATGCCGGTGCCGGTCGGTGGTATCTCAAAAATAAGTTATTACGGGGCATTTATGAAATCCGAAATAGACAAGGTTATCATTATAAATGCACCCACTCCATGTTCTGTCAGTTGGCCAACAACCGACGCCACTCGACGACGGACTACAACGTTCGTTGTGGTTCATTATTTGTCATTCCTTTAGGTTAAGATTGATGTTAATATTGATGATAGACAGTGATTGGAAATATTGAATTTGGTCTTCAAAAAGTCAAAACATGGCTCAACCATTAGTCAAAAAAAAAATGTTGTTTTCTTTTTACATATTTTGATTAATTCAATGGTTTTAGGTTTATGGGAATAAATTTTCATACATAAATAAATCGACATATGAAATTGAGTTATCCAAAAATAAAATAAGTCGTGAGAATGGTATTAATGAGCTTTATAGAGTCTCAGGGCAGCTCTTGAGCTCCAGCTAGGTTTAAAAGGCTTTTTATCTAGATTTTTGATCAGGACATGCTTTTTGGTTAGTTCATTATGAATTCAACATAACAAGCTAATTTTACCATGTCACGAATATTATAGTTTGTAGCCCACATGGTGTTTTAGGGGTTTAAGCTTTGATACTTTTGTTTTTGAATAAAAAAACAAACAAAAATATGAGCTATGGAGAATGTGTGTCAGAATTATTCGCGAAGCATACGCCTAGTAAATATAAACCAAAGTTACGTAATGCCTTCAATTGTTGTAGACCATCACGGACAAATTGCCGTTACCAAAAAGTAAACAGAAGTGGAATCGTGGTTTAAAGTTATTTCTAGCAAAATTGTACTGCTAACTTTTTTTTTATCTGTCAAACTGACAGTGATGGGTATTTTTCTTGTATTTAATATTCAAAACAGGTAAAAGTAAATGAAAGCATGATTCTGGCATGATTTATGTACTTGTTACATAATTCAAGCGATTTTCTGTTTTACGTAAAAGTTTTGCTCATAAAGTATTTCGCAGTTATTATTTATTGTACATGTTTTGAATTTTTCTATATGCGTTTTGTTGAAAAAATATTTTTGAAGTGAGACTTATTGATGGATTTTACCTAATGAGTCAACTTGAGCTTGTTGGAGACTTTTGTCTATGATTCAATAATACTTGATTTGAAAGGTAGATAACTACATTCATAGTGAAGTGACATATTTAAAATAACATCTTCTTGCAACCATGGCTTGCATTCTTTGAGAGTTACTTACAGTCTTAAGCTTTTTCCTATAAAAGGTTTCAATTTGATATTTAAGCACATGTAACTTTTAAAGTTGTTAACTTCTAGCTTTTAAAAGTGTCTGATAGATAGATAGATTTTTATTTACTTGCAATTATTTGTACAGTTTCATTACCAATCTTTAAAGCATGGTTTTACAGTCTGCCTGATTGACAAAGTTTTGTAATTAATTAAGTTGCAGTTGTGTTAACTAAAAATTCTCATCTCTAACTCTGCTTCTATAAATAAGTGCTGTTTTGTAATATATAAGCATTTTAGACACATCTACTTCATTTAAGAGAGCTAAAGTTTCGTTTTATGATAAAAAGTCTTTACCAAGTACATTTCTTCTAGATTCTCTCAGGATTGGACACCTTCCGACAAAATGAAAAATATCCTCTCGTTGCAAATATCACATAGCAGTGGAAGATCTACGCGATGTGGAACGTTATTTATGTTTAGCAGTTCACCTCTTAGCGGAAACAGGTTGGAGATTTGCACTACAGTATTTATGACCTGGAAGTAGTTTCTTTCATTAAGATTCAGCCTGCTATAGAACACCCGATGAAGTGAGCTTGATGCCTGTTCTGTGAACACATTTCTAAAATGTTCATCCAGACGGCTTATTTCCTGGTTCAATTACGACTTCCATGTACTCTGTTCACTGAGGTTTAAAGTTACACCTGTATCTTCTGCTAGCCCAATCCTGTTTTGCTTTGTATCGCTTGTAAAGCGATAAGTTTTGGTAAGTATTGTTGTTCATATTCAGTACGTTCAGAATGTAGTCGACTTGCAGCTTCAACGTTTTTATGAAGAGTGGGGATAGTCCTGTTTCTATAATTATCACGTAGTTTGGGATGCATGAAGAAAGGTGGAATGATCGTTTTAAATAAAATCTCAGGAGTTTTTCCACAGCCTTGAATTTCTTTTCTCCCCACACTTGGGCTGCGTGGAACAGGATTGACTGGGATACTGCTTCGAAAACTTTATATTTACTGCTATGAGCGATGTTTTTGTTGATGAAACATTCTTTCCATGCCACATTAATCGCGGTTTTAGCCTTAAGAAGTTTTTCGTTGAGGTGTTTTTCTATACTTAAGCTTGGGTAAAATATACTCCTAAGTATTTGTATTCTTTCACTCTTTCTACGTTCTCATTGTGAAGAGCTTAACCTTCCTACACTTTTCTTGATAACCATCACTTTCGACTTGTTCAAGTTCACTACCAAGCTCCATCGTCTACAGTATTCCGAAAATAGATTTATCATAAGCTGTAAGGATTGCTGTAAGTTTGCCACCAAGACTATATCATCAACTAAGAGTAAGGCTTAAATGTCCTCTCCAGCATATCTAACACCTCCTGGTAACTCGTCAGTGATGTCATTTATAAATAGTGCGAACAAGCTATGACTGAGAGCACAGCCCTTTCTTACTTCCGACTGCGTCTGAAACCAACCATTCTGGTACCTGCTTTCCATACCGCTGCTGTGGTGTCTGCGTACAAGCTCTGAATAACTCTTCCAAACTTAGACGACTTCCCGGATCCAAACAACTTGAACATCATCCGCGTACGAAGTAATGGCTGAAACACAAACACGCTTCCGCTTCGGCTTCAACTGCGTTACGTTGGGCCTGCTTCGAGGTTGCTTTGAATGACACTTCCAATATGACATTTCTACAATGGCACATATGGACGAAATCTCCGTATTATTATCTCATTAAACGTATTAAAAGCTCCAATAACAATATTTAAGAATAAAAGAACAGACAATTGCGAAATATAAACAACATGCTCTAAAAATGACCCATACAACTTCTCACTTATATTCTCTTCGTTCTTGAATGCATTCATTCTTTTGACATCTTATACAAAACTAATACGTCTGGTATCTACAATTCTTATTCTTTTAAATAAAAATAAGTCTACCGTTTAAGTCAGGTTGAAATATTTGCTTTTTATCATCAGAGAAAAAAGGGTATTTTGTCCTGAAATCTCAGTTCAATTCTCAAGCTTAAATTCAGCTTATAGGCTTTTCAAACCAAGTCGTAAGCCCGGTTTCTGCGCAATTATTGGTTTTGGCAAAAAACCTACATCGAAAACTCAAGTTTTCCCATACATTTTTGGTAAACCACAAGTTTTCGTAAACCATAAGCTTTATATAAAACCTCTCGAAAACTAGTAGCAATTCAAAGTTTAACTAAACAAACAAACCTTTCAAAACATTCAGCGCTCAAATTAATGTAAACAAAACAGCTGATGGCTGCTGTCAAAACAAATATTTCATTTTGATATAAATTTGGTAGTGGTAAGTAATATTATTTATACAAAATAAGAATTATTGCTTTTTGTTTTTTAAGTACAGAATATGGAAGAGAAAAAAGGAAACTTTCGGGGACTGCGTGACAACAGAAAAAAATAGTGGGAAAATTTGCCAACGTCGAGAATAAAAGCCCTGGTGACTATTTGCAGCACTGGCGGTTCTTTTATGATCCTCCAGAGTTTCAAACGCTCTTTGTTAAGCGAGGAACCGGAATTCACTATGGCTACTGGCGTGACTACCCCAAGGACGAGGAAGACTTTATCGTAATGACGTTTTCAAGGGATGCGTTTTCGAACTCGTCGCCACAAATACGTTGGACGCTTTCGCTTACTACCTGGAGAAAGACTTTCCAGGAACTCCGTTTAATCACAAGGATTTGGGAGATATGAGAAAGGCGATAAGTCCATTTGTAGAGGAGAATAAGTATGAAAGAAAATTTTTGGTGAAGGCTAAGTCCCAGCGGGCTATTAAAATTTGCGCCAAAACATTCCACAATGTGGGAATCGTTCCAGTGAATAAAACCACAACAGTGGGCTATCGCAACTTAATGAACAGCCTGCAAATATTACCAGGTGAGTCCTCAAATGAATAAGCCAAAGAGATAGTCATGGAGAAATTGCATATATATTTTCTAAACAATTAGCTTCTCCTTAGTGAATTGTTCGGACCTGTTAAAGTAAACAAAGAGGATAGCTGCAGCCAAGCAAGTTTGTAGTTCTTGTTGGTTCATGTCGTGAGCCCATTCCAACCGTTCCCAGAACTTCAGTTGAAACTCTTTTTCAATTAGAATTGGTTAGAATTAATTTTATTTTCACAAATAATTTGAGAAAAACAAAACTTACACAAATTTAAATGTCAGTCAAATGAAAACGTGTAAATATTCGGTGTGAACGATTTTCAGGTTTTCGAAAATTTTTTGCCGAAAACCAAGTTCTGGGTTTGGTTTGATAAATCTGTAACGCTTAAAGTGCACTCGGCTTTAACTGATTGCGTTGCTCTGAGGCCAAAACGAAAAACTCATTGTATCGAAAATGGAAAATATTTAGCTAGGCAAAAATTCAACTTATTTGACAGGTGTCAAATTCCAGTGCTTCCATTAAGAAACTTCAAAACAAATAACTCTTCTTTAAACAAAAATGGCTTCTAAAAAGTCAATCTGCGATGACTGATTAGAGCTGAAATCCTTGAGGCAATAATATGGAGACTTAGATGACGCCATAGAATAAAATATTTTACACTCTAGTTTGACAGATGCTTTTCATTGGAATAAAGGAATAAATCACTTCAGCAGACGTTTCAATCAACGTTGTCCAATTTTATGAGCAAAAGAACAACGTTTTTACGATATTCTCATAAAAATATCATCCGTAGGTGGATATAATTATTTGTTTAAATAAGATTCCCGTCCTTGTTAAATATGCAAGGAACATTTTTATTTGCATACTAACATTTAAATTGCATCGTGTGCACAGCAGTTGCCTTGTGTATTTTTTAATGCCTGACGAAACAACATAATTCTTAGAGATCAGCAAATTTATACTTTTGTTTGTGATGTAAAAAGAGTTGTAAAAGATTATATGGTTTATAAATGTTTTTCATTAGTTACATATCTATATTTCTTTTTATGATTGTGCCCCATCCCTCCCTGGAGAATAGAACTCAATCAACGTCAGAATGTTATCCCTTAGCAACTTATTCTCTGATAGCAAATAACATTTTTTGTTGCCGTCGTTGTTTTCAATCAATGCTTTGGGCTCCTTATTGCAGACCTTGTTCGAGATGCTTAAGGGCTTTGTCAATACAAACTATTTACGTCAGCCCAATGAGACATTATCCCTGGGGCATCAGCTTTCAATATGCCCTAGACTCTATTAAATGTGATATTAATTCTAAATATGTATTAATTAACAAAAAACAAAAAACAAGGATCGCAACATTGGCGGCGGCGGCGGTTGATTGTTGGCGGCGTCATCAGCGGGCGTCGCATCACGTTTGGTCGTTGGTTTGTTATGTCGGCAAGGATTTCTTTGATGCGTCTATGACACACAAAGACGAAGCATCTCATCTCATTTTTGTTGCTGCTTCTACTGCTGCCGATGCTGATGGTTCGTGTAGACTTCAATGTATACACCACCATCCATCTATCCACATTCGCATAAATCCTATTCGCCATTAATTTTGGATTCCATAAACGGACTTCAAAATATTTATTTCATTATCAGACGGTGGTGGTGTGGTATAAGCAAGCTGAGCCTCTGAAGATGAAGATACTCCTCGAAATACACATATGGGGCATATTTGTTGGGTGAACGTCGCACTACGACGCGACGAACGCACCGCAAAGCCATGTACGACGCGACGACGACGAAGAGGTGGCACGCAGCAATCACCAACTCCTGGACCACTTTGATGGATCTGGAAATTGAAAACATGGTGCAGATCCTCGTAAATCTCCTGCCTACTGCTGGAATGTGCAATCGGGAAGATTCTGGATCATATATACTACTTTGTTATGCAGTAGACAAGAGTGCAGTGCAGCAAAGCCCCAGAAATGGCTAACTTGGCGCGACGGACGTACAGTTAACGACTTTGAATTGGCCGGCTGATGGATGTTTTCTTATTTCTTTAAATATTCTTTTTTTCAGTTCATTTGATGCTCCGTCGTTTGTATACCCGGCAAAAGCATTAGCTGCGCTTGAACATGCTGCATGCGCTTCTGCTGCTGCCACGTCTGCTGCCACTGCCGCTACCGCTGCTGCTGCTAGTGCTAGTGCTTTGCTGACGCGATAGTTATAATGATACATGACTGTGAAATTACGCGCGGTTGTAATCAATTGGCGTGTAGTTTGTCTTTTTATTTTAGATGGCGATGGATTGGATATGGGATGGGATACTTAGGTCCAAGTTGAAGGTCCCTATATAGCATGAGAACAGGAATGAAGGGCAGCCGTTTGATGTGAAAATAGATTGTTTGGAACGACCGCGACGCGACGGTCAATGCACAAAAATTATGACCAATCGATTTTGATATTGTTATTTAAATTGAAAGCCAACGTAACGTAATGCGACGTTACATCCTTCAATTTTGAAGGTATTCTAATGGCTGAAACACAAACGCGCTTGAGCTTCGTCTGCGTTACGATGGGCCTGCTTCGAGGGTTTATTGAATGACATTTCGAAAATGACACTTTTGTCCTTAGCAGCTGTTATTTTTCTCAAAAGTTTGTTTTGATTTTTCGTGAAGTAAAAAATATGAGCTTTGAAATCGAAAAAAATATAAATTTATCGCGGAAGTAGCTTACCATTTTTTTTACAGCTATTGAGCTACCAGACAAAGCAAATGTTCAACAAATTTGAACTACATCTTCTATTTGGAGTCACATTACGTAACATAACGTTCTGTTCCTTACGATTGTCAAACGTAACGTTAGGTCAAAGCTTCATTGTTATAGCATGCATTGAATTCCTATGGATGAACTTGTCAACGTCAGGCAATGCTGAAGCTAAAGGGTGTTTGTGTTTCAGCAATTATGAATAAGGTAAGAGTAGTTAAAGTTGAGTCATAAGTTCAATTTTTCCAAAAATTTAAGTTTTCACCAAATTTGATTGATGCCTTAACATGCTACCATTTTTAAGTGTAGTGTTTAATTTGTTGTAAAATTAACAAACCGAATTATATTATGATACTACTAAATTATGATTTAGGTTGGCGGAACAATGATCCACGAAATTCAACAAAATAAAACTCGCCGGCGGGCACGAGTGGATACCTACTTGTTGAAAACAATCAACAAATGTCAAAATCTAAAAAGGTTGGTTTGTTAATTTTACCACGACAGCAAAAACAGAGCTGTCACCCAGTAGCTCAGTTTGGGGGTGGATTTGGAAAAAGGTAGATTTCGATTAATAAAATCGAAATTTATTATAAAATTAATAAAAAGTACTACGCAGGGGTGTAGCAAAAAATAATAAAAAATGGGCGCCAGGAAGTATTATGGTACTTACAATCACCAATCAAGATAAATAATAATAAAAAACGGAAATTTACTTCCCAATTAAAATAAATTTCGAGATTAATTTTTCCCTAGAAAGGTTAAGATATTTTATATTATACCTGGGAAACCTTTATAAATATAGGTATAAAGCCCAGAATTTTTTCCAAAATTATTTGTATAATTTAAATTGATACAGAGAACAAAAAAAAAGAAAGAGAACAATTGGTAGTGCACAAAGGACACAAAGAAAGGTCACCTTGGGAAAGTTCCCGAAGAACAAAGGAACAAAGGTCGCGGGTCTTGCTATCTCGGGAGACAAAGGAATCGACCGGAAGTCTATCGGGTTAAATTTTGGCTCTTTATAGCCAACCACAAATTACAAGCAAAGGTGAAAAAAAACATAAAACTCACTCAACAAAAAAATATACTTAGCTTCCTTTGTTTAAGAAAATCGATCCTGTTTTTTTTTCAAATTTTAATTAAGTTACCATCCACCACAAAACTAACACGATTCTTTTTTTTCGCCAAAAATGTTTCACTACTTTTTTTCTTTTCGACCTCACTCTTCTTAGCTTCTCTAAAAAGTGCCATATTCATGACGAACTTCCCTCATCCAAGAGGCCACGACACGACCTTGGCCATTAAGGACGAGTCCAGTCCGTCGAATCCAATTGGTCTAAATAGTAAACAAAAATTTTTGAGAGTTCACGAATAAAATCCCCCAGCCCGAACCGGCCCAGTTAAATAACTTGAGGAAAGAGTTCTGGTAATTAGGAACCTTGGCATTTTTCAACCAAGATTGAGAGGCAGAATACGATAGTTCGAGATTTACACTATAAACCCTTAGCTTTTCGTGCAGACAATTTTAAGGGAAGGGCAAAACACATCGCAAGGTGACCTTACTTAGTATTCCGACACTTTTATCTGGGCATTAAGCCATACTAATTTTAGGTTGGTGTGCAAATTATACAATGGATGCACACTTTCGTTTTTTCCTTGTGTGGACCACTTGTCACACACTCAATAGGCCGTCTTCGTGAATCATCCGTCACACAATTGGGTATTTTGTGACCGCCCGTCACAAATTTCTTAAGTAAATGAAAATGTGGACCCTCTGCCACTAAAACCTATTTTGTTTGCTTTTCCAAAATACAATAAGAGCAGGTCACTGACTGATGGACAGCAGGATTCTACTGAACTCTTAAAATATTTTGGAGACGCAACAACGAAAGGAAGGTTAAAAAAGGAAAAAGGAAAAAGGATATGAGAAAGGCTAGTGAAACTTGTTGTGGTAAATTTTACCGCAACAACTTCAATATTCATTTATCACTTTATACACTTATTTTTGCGAAAGTTAACGAAACTTAACGAAACCGAGCAAAATCACTTATGGATAAATCTATCAATAAAATATTCTAAATAATTTGTTTTTACTGCTCCACTGTGTTCGCAGCCTAAAGTACAAAATAGTTGTTTTTCTAAACAGATGACATTTGTTGTCAGACTTTATAAAAACTGCGTACATAGTTTATGTGTATAACTACCCACCCGCTTTGATTAAAACTGTTAGCCATCATTGAAGCATTTATTCGTGACACATCGTCTGAAGTGTGGAAAAGTTAGACTAAGTGGATGGACCATTTGAGGCGGAGCATTGACAAACATTTGCATTAAATAATCTTTAAACTTTCAATCGATTCAAATAAAGAGTTGTAACCATAAACTTCGCCTTAAATGAATTATAAATTAGGAGGGATAAATCATTTGTCAAATGCATATGTAGATTCGTCCCTATAGCCGGTCGCGTTTTTTTAAGTGCGGAAAGAGTCCCAAAATACTCGGTACCGATTTGTACCGAATATATTGTGAACATTTCCATCATATGAAAAAAATGTCAGGTCTCTTTTAAATTGGTATCGTAAGCCACATCTTTCTGAAAACGTCAGAAATGTCATTATTTTCAGTTTGACAGCTAACAGGACTGAGTGAATGAAGTATAGAAAACAACACCAAAGAGCAAAATTTTACATTTCTGAACAGTCAAACGGTTCAATAAATCTTTTATATTGACAGATAAAACTACTTTTTCAGGCACTTTGAACTGTCATTTTTCTGTCACAAACTTTTGTTAAACCATGATGCAGTTAAAACTAAAATAAATCATTGAAAAATATGCAAATATTTCACAAAAATTGACTTAATGGAAAAAACTTTTTTATTATTTTCAACAGATTTGTATCATATTCTTCCTTATTAACGACGACTACGGCGGAAGCAACGACTGTTATGAGCTCAAAAATAAGTTTATATAGAATACTTCACAAATGGTTTGTGTATAAAAATGCAAATCTTATGTTTTGTTAACGATCATGTTTTATTATTTGATAATCAAGGTAATTGCAAAATGCATAATCAAACAATGTTCCATGAGATAGTAATTGAATGTAGCTTGTACATTATACAATTGCACATATTATTATAGCATACGTATTCCTATAAGTGAAAAAAGACCATAAAAATCCTATTATACAATCGATCAATTTAGTATCAGATTATTGAGTACACAGCACTGACCATAAATTGAAGCTTAGAACAACATAAATGGTTTCGTGTTTGTATTTTATTGGTCAGATATAAGATCAGCATCATCTTGTTTTGTAAGTTGGTTTGGTATAAAATGTGTTATACAAGAGTTAATAAATCTATATGAATCTTCTTTGAAAGGATATGTGTAATTGGGTTTGAAAAACAACGTTTTACAACGAAGGCGAAGACGATGACAACTAAGAACATTAATGTTAACTCAAATTGTTTGGCAGATGATGCTCACACAAGACACAAACTAAGTCAGTCTTTTCAGACATCGCTTGGAATTTAAGACCTACACTATATCCAAAATAGGGAAAACACAAAGCCCTGCTTCTAAAAGAATCTTGAAGTTCTTCTTGAAAGAGTGGGTACCTATTTTATATCTCACCTTACCTACAAAATCCGTTTAAAAGAAAGTGTCTATGGAAGAATAATTTTGTAAAATATTTCTCAGCTTGTTAGTTAACTTACAAATTTGTTATTAAAAAATCATTAAATGCAGAAATTTTTAAGACCTTCTTCGTGTACACAACTTCGATTAGAAAGATCGTTTTTAGCCTTTGAAAAATGTTTTCTTTGTGTTTCTTTGTGAAAAACGTGAGAATATTTTTTAAACAAAGATTTAAGTATTACGTGAATGAATTTTAATAAGATAAAGTAACATTTAACCTTTTAAGGAGGTTTAAATCCGTAGCAGCATGTTTAAAAACATCACAAACAAGACAATTATATTGTTAAAAACAATTATTTGTTTTTGTATCGTTTGTTTGCTGATGGTTTGAGTTCTAAGTTCTAAACAACGCTAATTACCAATGGTGTATTTAGTTTTTTTACAGTATTTTTCTCCATTAGGATAAACACGAGGAAACAAAGGCAAATAAAAATCATGTTAAAGAAAAGAGGACAAACAATGGATCCTTGTGGAATGCCATAAAATCGAACTGTTTTAGTTACTTTCAGTTCTTAAATCTTTTGTCTTAAAATTGATATTTTAAGCTAATTGTATATTTGAAGTAAATACGTTGTTAAGGTATAGAATAAAAAAAATAAAGACTTTAAAGAGGTAAGAAACTGAAAGCAATAAAATTGAACGGTGTATCGTTTTGTGGGACCACGACGAGACAAGACAAGACGATACTGTTTATAAAGCTTCCGAGATGAGACTTAATATTTTGTGTACAAATTTTCAGAGAGTCTATTCGGGCTCGTCATTCTTTTCGGGTTCTTCTTCTAGAAAGAAGAAAAAAATGCAAATATGTGTTGTGTTAATGCTTCTTCGATACATGGAATAAACCCAAACACAAACGTAGACAGGCTTTGAATATAAATTCCCAACCATTTAAAAATAAATTGGGTGGCGCAACAGTCCGTTTAGAACTATGACCTAGTGACTTACAACTCTCAACTATTCCTATGTGCGAGTCCTGTCAGCGATGGAGGGGACCTACACTTTTTAACGGCTAGTTATTGAAAGCTATTTTCAAGACAAAAAATACTCTTGGAGAATTTGTCAATCCCTCGCAAGAGGCAGTACGCGTGAAAAAATACTTTAGATGGCACAGGCAGGGATCGAACCCAAGGGACCGAAGGAGCTCTGCTTCGCCTTGTGCCATGACGTCCCGATTGTACAGGAGTCGCCTATCCACGGTTCGTCGTCTTACGTGGTATATTAGCATCATTTATCTAAAATGGGGAATGCATTTGGTGGAATGACGCCGCTCAAGCATGCACTCTCAAATTACTCGTCGTTCGGATAGAACGCCCCGAAAATTAAATTGGTGGTCGAAGACATACCTCGAACGAGTTTTATCACGAAATTGTCAATTCTCTTGATTCGATCCCCGTTGTATAAGACCTCGTTGGAAAAGTATTGCACATAAGAAGATTCGGCTGTTCGATATAAGCCGGTACAGCGTCGTAAACACTGCCACTCGAACACCCGAAACTTCTCCATCTGGGAAGGGGCAACGTTGAACCACTCCACAACCATAAACGACAGGCGTTTTGTCAGAGCGAAGGCTCCTCTGGCCCTGGTCAGAGCAGCATTTATATGTCTGTCGAAATATAAATACTGATCTAACCAGATACCGAGGTACTTCACTACACTTTTGCTCGCTAATGGCTGCCCGTTAAGATCAACGATGACCATCTTGCGCCAATTCTTACACGTATCCCTCGTGGCCATAGCCAACGGAGTCCGGAACAGAGTTGTCTCCGACTTCTGGTCATTTATTTTCAGTTTCCAGTCGTCGCAATATCGCTGAATCTTGTCGAAATCACGCGGCAAGAGAATTCTTATAACCTCAACCTTTCGGGCCGTTCTGTACGCAATTAGATCGTCGGCGTACGCAATTACCTTTGTAAGACTACCTATCAGATCGCTGGTGTAAATGCTGAAGAGAATCGACGAATTCATCGCTCCCTGTTGAAGACCATTTTTAATTTTTGACAACAAACTTTCTACCGTTAAGCATATCATAAAGTATATACAACAATGGCTTGCTTATGCCAAGCCTGCTCAGTTTTAGGTAAAGACCCTCTAACCATACGGTGTCAAAGGCCTTTTCCAAATGAACAGCACCTGTGCATTGTTGTTTTGATTTATTCCATTGGATATCAGAAAGGATTTTAGACGCAGCATAAATTGTGTCATGACCCGCCTTTAAACCGAACTGTTTAGCCGAAACTATTTTGTTGTCCGCAGCCCACTTAGTCAGTGCCCTATTCATAATCTTTTCGAAAACTTTGCTGATGCTCAGGAGAAATTCCACAAGAGGTGGTTGGTGACACACATACCGAGAATATCGAGATGTTCAGTCTTCTCGCTGCAAGTGCCATCCATGGATTATGGCAATGGGGGTATATCTCGCTTTAACGATACAAGACAGGATTGCGTTTTCGAAGCATTAAATTCCACAAATCCTTTTTGAACAATGCTGTTTAGGTCGCAATTTAATGAGCTTATCATATTTTGTCGTTGCCGTTCCACATACGAAAGAGAGGGATGTGAGTCTGAAAACGAATATGAAAAGCTAAGAGTACTATCGTCAACAAAACAATGTATTGGATTAGAGGTTGCAGATAGGAGATCATTAATACAAATGAGAAAGAGTGTTGGAGATAAAACAGAGCCTTGGGGCACACCAGCATTTATTTTATGGACATCAGACTTGAATCCATCCAATACTACTTGTATTGAACGATTCGAAAGGCAATTACTAATCCAATGAAGCAGGGATTCATGCAAACCGTAAGCACCCATTTTCGATAAGAGAGCCTGATGCCAAACCCTATGAAGTGCTTTTGAAATATCAAGTGCAATAATCTTAGTTTCTCCAAATCGATGTAAGGATTTGCTCCACTGTTCGGTGTGATGAACCATGAGATCACCAGTGGACTTATTGCTTCGAAAGCCGTACTGTCGGTCATTAAGAAGCATTCGATCTTCAAGATATTTCTTGAGCGTTTCCATGACCTTCGAAAGAAGGGATGTAAGTGCAATTGGTTGGTAATCAGAGGGTGAGGAAGATTAGCCTTTGTTGGGGATGGGCTGGACAAATGCAATTTTCCATCCATTCGGAACTAGATCTGAAGAGAACGACAGATGAAAAAGCTACGCAGTAGTTTTGCCAGCGTTGAAGAAAACCTTTTCAGAACAACAGTGGGGATACCATTCGGACCAGCGGATTTATGTGTGTTTAGATCTCTAAGGACTCTTGCCACCGTACGAGAGTCTATGGTCCCATAGAATCACTAACTCGTTCAAGTACAGGCGGAGTCATAACACTCACTGGCAGCGTATAATTGGCGGTGAACTGCCTAGAAAAGAGATTAGCTTTCTCTAAAAAGCTAACAAAACGAGTGTCATAGGAACTAATGAAGAGGAAGAATTCCTCATGTTTTTTCAAATGACCAAAAATGTTTACTACCTTTAAGACATTGCAGTATTTTTTACTGTAATTTCTAGTCATGTAAAAATTTGGTCCGTCGAATATGGGCGTTGCAGGCCTTCCTGGCTTGTTTGAAATTTTTCCGGCTTACCTCAGTACGGTTGGCTTTATAGCAACGGAAACAACCTCTTTACAGATTGTATCGATGATGCTTTTAACCCTGTTCGAGATAAAAGTTCTAATTCCCAAGAGAATCAAACTTACATATGATCATATCAGCACTGACGTCAACGTCACTATCGAGGAAGCATTGTGACCAGTTAAAGATTCTAAAATAATTATTGAGACCCTCCCAGTTGGTTCTCTTAGGTGCTCTTTCTTTATCTGAATAGTTTTGAAACGAGAAATTTGCTCATATGTCACAATAGTCAGATGCACCTGGAGGAGATAGAATACTAATAGTATACTTACCAGGGTCAAAGATGAAAAACAAGTCAAGAGTGTTTTCTGCTCGAATTACCAAGTCCGATATTCTATAGGGCTCGTTAATCAGCTGAGTAAGGTGGTTCAACTCAGAGAAGATCTCAGCACACATCCTTCGGATGTTGTCTGGCCCGAATATTGAGGCCATGAAAAATTACGTACATTGAAATCGCCCGTAACAACAATTTCAGTGCGAGGATAGGACGAAGAAATTCTTTGGATAGAATCAGACAAAGCATCAAATTTACGAGAAGTTGATAGTTTGAAACTCTATCTAAATTTGTGCTTCGATAAAGGAAGCAGTAGTGATGGATTTGCTAATTTACGGAGGATTTAAACCACATATAATTAAAAACGGAATTGGTGTAAAAACCGTATTGTGGTAAGAGCAGATAAGCAACATCATTCCTAATGTATAGGGCGAGGCCATTGTGGGGAAAAAATAAAGGCACCACCAGGATCGGAATCCTCTACTACTTGGGTTTCACTTAGTGCCAAAACAACTGGCCTGTATGAAACAGTATGGCGGTATACCAACAAAAAATTTGCCCTTAGCCCACGGTTTGTTATTCAGCCTTAAGTCCTCCTTCTCAAAGAATATTATTTTAGGAATTTTTCAAAATTATGAGAATCTTGTGGTTAATTTTCAATCCTAGTTTTAAAATATTAAAAAAAGAAAAGGGAGCTAAGAAGTAATTCCTTAAGCCGATATACATTGCAATTTTCTTAAGGAGAACTTCTACGTATGAATTAGAAATGAAAATTGAAGTCACCCTCCATTTCACCAGAATATGCAACTGGTCTTTAAGTCTTCTGCACAACTTCTTCTTTAAATCCCTTTATGGTGAAAATACATAAGGCAAGATTAAAACATCGCTTAAAAATATGAAATAAAGAAATCAGGTCTAACAATAGTTTCTTGTGGAATGCCATAAAATTGAAATAGTTTTTTTTATGTTAAT
Organism: Eupeodes corollae; assembly: GCF_945859685.1. NCBI lineage: Eukaryota > Metazoa > Arthropoda > Insecta > Diptera > Syrphidae > Eupeodes > Eupeodes corollae. Next base: position 126,390,273 of record NC_079149.1, read on the forward strand.
CCTGTTTTGTGGAGTCGGTATCTTCGTATTGGTATTTTAAGTCGTTTTTTTGTTAACAATAAGAGTTCTAAATATTCTCTAAACGTCAGCCATTGGTGTTGATGAAAGCGTCGCAATATTTAAGTATTCAAAACTTGCTCCTAAGATATTTATGAGGGCCATAAAATTATATACTAATGTAAAAGATTATATTACATTTTAAATACCTCCGGAATTGTTTTGACTTATTAACAATATCATAAATAATACAATTTAACCCTGAAACCCATCTATTTTTATTCTCTTGAACTTAATACTCATTAATAGCATCTAAAACGTTGCAAGAAACATACCGCATAAATCGCCAATGCAACATTGTGAAAATCTATTTTAAGTTTTTTGTTTTGTTTTCTTTAATTTTAAAAGCAATCTCATTTTATAGCCTTTTTACATCGTATATGCTATAAAACAAATTAAATTTAACAATTTTAGCATACCTTAAGTAGACCCTTGTTTTAAGCGCTTCTGATGGTGAATATAAAGCAACAACAAAAAAAACTTCACTGTTTCAAAACGACATTAACGACGCATTAACTTTAACAAGTCGTGACAATATTATCACAACTCATTAACACTTCGAATACCTTTAAGACTTTAAGCATCAGCATCAGCTTTAGCAAAGATCACTTCGTGCTACATCATGTGCCAAGAAGGGATATATGCTTAACTTTAAAAACCACAAAGCGCGCACCTTTAAACAAGACTTCCACCCCGCACTATACTATAGAGCAGCAAGAGTCTGACCAAAAAAAAAACAACTCATCTGAGACCACAAGTTTGCTTTTGTTTTTATAAAAGCATTTCGCACGCCGCCAGTCAGGACTACTATATACTCTACAAGTCGAGAGTCTTTATAGTTCTTTAGGAATAACCAAGTAGAATGACATCTTTCCACCTCTGCCAAGATGGCAGTAAATACGCACCTATGTCGGACACAATGCAATCTAAAAATATTTGCTCCATAAAAATCCATAATCTACATCTTAATGTGGATCGTTGTCCTGGCAAAAATGTCCTCATGCCTCATCCCCCAAGAATCAAAAGTCGCTTGCTGAAGATACGCGATGCCATACGATGTGACCGACCTACCAACCGAATGTGCCGACCGTACCGACCGAACGACCGCGATGGCGATGGGCGATGGCGTAGAAGAATTTTATGTACATATAGGGAAGAAACCGGATTTTCCGTTTAGCTGTTAAGTACCACGCATTCCCTGCGGCTCGACACGGGCATCACAGGCATCTCTCGCATCTCGAATCTAGCCTGCCAAACTTGACCTTGCCAAGGTGAAACTAAACCACTAGCCAGAGGATAAACATCGCTAAACTTACAACAAAAAAAAACCCTACTTATTATTTACTCTGAAGAGATTATCGCCAATGCCCATCGCCTCCTGAGATGCTCCCCGAGAAAGATCAAGAACGAAAGAACTTAACAAAAAAAAAATTAACCTCAAGGCATCGTCGTCGTCGTCAGTCACTCCAACTCCGCAGTCTTATGGACGTCTTGCATTGAAGACAGCGTGGACTCCGCAGCCGACCAACCGCCGCACCATTGCAGCAGCTGGAGGAGAGATTCCAGAACAAGGTTTACATGTAAGACTCGCCCTTGGTGTTCTCGTTCACTCAACAATACATCATGTCCGTCGCGGGATCTCTTTTGTTGTTGTTGGTGGTAAAGTCGGCCGATCAGTGGTGGTGTTTGCCTCCTTCTGCCCGCATTAATTGTATTGCTTGTACCATTTTAGTAGCTGCAAAATGTTAGATCTACGTCGGATTGTATCAGCAGCGGTGCGCGGTGCCGGTGCTGCAATTAAATTTGACCGCTCTTGTCAAGATTAAAAACATTTAAAATTACTTTTGAACTTTCAAGGCCAAACGAAAATGTTTTTTTTTTTAACACCATCGTAAACAGCGGGGGGTCAAAGTAAGATAGAATTGCTCAGGTGGTCGGCCATTGATGCATCTCACTTAATTTGATAGTTTTTAAAATTATGTTATTTCGAGGTTTGCAACCGGATATCTAATAAGGTCTTGAAATAAATTGATATAAATAAAATGCATGTATGATTAATGATCCATCTTGAAGTGATCTTCCATTGTATCAAATCATCATCATCAACAAAACCATGAACTACACCGTATCAAAGAATTTGCAAAAGCAAAAATAAAATGGCAATAGAAAGAAGGTTTTCCGGGTTCTCCAAGGCTGGAGTTTAAAATTTTAGAAAGAAAAGAATAACTTTATGAAGATAAATTAATGAAACAACAAATATTAAAAAAAAAAAAGAAGGATAGAAGACCCATAGTAAGATGTATCAATCTCTTGTTAGTGTTAGAAAGAACAACAACGAAATTTCGGGTGACATTTGATTCAACTTCCGTCAACTATGAATGTATAACTTACTAACGTTACCCTATTACTTAAGGTGGCACTACAGTCCTGTGTGAACTAGGGCCTCACCCAAAAAGCTTTTCCATCTAGCTCGGTTCCTAGCTAGATGCCTTCAGCACTTCAAGTTGGGTGAGGTCACTTTCCACTTGTGCACGCCACCTGATCCTCGGTCTTCCTCTACTTTTCTGTCCAGATGCCGATTTTGCCAAAAAAAAATCATCTTTTTAGATGAAGCTCATTTTATTCTTGGCGGGTATGTAAAGAACCAAAATTGTCGTGTTGAGGCACAAAAAATACGCACCAATACATTGAAAAGCCGATACAACCAAAACGAGTCACTATCGATGCGGATTTTGGTTCAGAGGCATAAAGCCCATTTTTCTTCAAAAATGAAAAAGAAGTGGCCATCGTTATCGTGCCATGTTGAATGAATTTTTGTTCACGAAAAGAGGAGAAGGATATTGGCAACATTTGGTTTCAACAAGACGGCGCTACGTGCCACAGAGCCGAAGCTACACTTAATGTTTTTATAGCATTTTCAAAAAAAAAATTATTTGGCGGATCACATATAATAGGTATAAGTTTGGTCCTAGAATACTTCCTTGAGGTACTTGGTCGTATCTTTGGTTGTATAGTACTATGAAGAGTCGCTTCGTAACATATGAATACAGTATTTTTGTAGTACTGCCTAGAAAGATCCATATGCAGTTCTTACTTAAGCCATACGTTTTAAACCATATTAAATGCTTGAGAAACATCTTTTTGGGCTCAATGGCGGATCCAGGGAGATATTTTTTTTGTTTGTATTGCGTTAATGGATATGACCCGCACTATATTTTGAATTATTTATTTTATTTATATAAGAAAACAAAATTTGTATTTAAATTCTCTAAACTTTGTTGCTAAAAGTACTACTTTTAACAGTACTCAGTCCTCAGACCAGGAACCTAATATGAATCGAAATTTCAGCCCTATTCCAAAAATACAGCATAAATTCATCAACTTTTGACCAATGGACGATCGAGGGGGGGATTTCATATCAGCCATTAAGCTCAGTTGAATTATATATAAGAAAAGATTTCAACTAAAGATTTGTTAGTAATTTAACGACATTCTCCAAAAAGTGGTTTGCTGTTGAAAACAACTAAATTTTTTGTTTTCAAGCAATTTAGAATTTAGAAAAAATTTAGTGCTCTTTCTAAAAAAAGAGCAAATATTCAGGTTTTTAAGAAGAAACCTAGAATAAGAGATCGTCAATTTTTTATAAAGTTGCCTTTAAAATTTCTGAAAATAGCCTTCAATTTAATCTTACTTTTTTGACGTACATAAATAGAGGGCATTGAATTGATCTTTACTTGCGACATATAGGAACTATAATGCAAGTTTTGCATTCGTTAACATTTTACAACTCGAGATTTTAATCAAACATGATAATATTACGATGGTACACAAGGCGTAAAAAGTGGGTCCCGCGATTCCTTCCGGTCGGTTTTGTCTGTCTGTCCATGCTCCTACAGACTTTACCATTGGGTTGATTGAGTTAAAAACTTGGAAGTTAACTTGGCTTCTTTTAATAAGAAAAACATATGTTTGTACTGTACCGCTGATAGAACCGTTATTTTGTTTTTTAATTTTCTCTGCAACTTATGAACCGATTTTAATAATATTGTTTGGAACGAGTTGTTTTTTTTTTCAAAATTGTACATTTCAAAACCGGGTCAAAATTTATTACGAAATTCAAATGTAGAGCGTATATTTACAATTACCAAACAACTGCATACCAAAAATATGTTTAGAACAAAATTGAACAATTGTATATATTAAAAATTAATTTATAAAAACCGCTCTAACAATTTTCGAAAAAAATCAAGAATTTTTAGATTTATAAAATGGCATTTAAATTTTGAAAAATTTTGAATCTTAAATTAGTTTTTTTTTATTATTTGACATGTATAAAATATAGACCCCTCCCATCTCAGTGCTCATAAGCCTGAAAGAGTGCATTATTTTGACAAAATTTTGAATACATTCCTATCTTTTATGCAAATGAATGCATTTAGTACATATTTATTTATTTTTATAACTATAACCATTGTAAATACCATTTAACGTGCCTCGCCTATATAAAAGAATAAGTACTATCTATCTGCATAAAGCTGAGCACACCAATGAACTATTCCTTATCCGTTTTAGACAGCTTATACATGTTCTTTCTCTTTCTTATCTTCATATAATTTATTTTGCATCCTGGTTCTTCTAATATGAAATTGAATAAAGCTATCCAAAGGAAAAAGCTTTAAACGAACTATTTGAATACACAAACAATTGTTTTTGCTGAGTATGCTTACAAGTATTTTTCATTCCCGGGATGAGCTGTCCTGGGATGAGTTGTGTCTTGGAATGAAACTAGCTTACCGACAAAAAATGGTGTGTATTCGCTAAGTTCATTCAAATACACAAACCATTTTCCTTAACATAATATTTTCTCAGTATTCCATAATTTAATTATAATAAAAAGGTAATTTTTTTAACAAATTATAAATTAAATTAAAAAGGCAGACATGCTAACGAAGCAATATATATGATGATGCTTCGTCCAGACTAAATTTCTATTCAATCACAAAACAACTGCATAACAAAAATATTTTTAAGAAAAAATGGAAAATTTGAAATTTAAATAAAACCGGTCTAACGATTTTCAAACAAAAAAATTTAAAAGTGGAGGTTTTTTGACAAATTAAATGGCATTTATATTTTTGAAGACAAACTTACTTTACAGGTATATTTTTAAATCTTATTTATATAGGACTGGATCAATCGTGCATTTTATTTTTTTATATTTTGGTATTGTTCGAAAAGGGTACCATTCATAAAACCGCTATTTTGTTTTTTAAGTTTTCTTAAAAAGCATTGGACCGATTTCAATAATCTTCTCTTTCTGTGCAAGCTCGTGTCGATACAAAAAAATCAAATTGATGATGATTATTTTTGAAGACCAAAAATGTATTTTTTTTTCATTTTAAAACAAATACACATTTTCTTTTATATTCTTGATAACTTGGAAAGGGGTGAATATTTTTAAGACAAAATTTAAAGACAAATTAAAAAAAAACTTTAGTTAATAAATGTTTTTTGAGAGATAAAATGGAATTTACATTTTTGAGATAAACTTATTTAAAATTTACATTTTTAAATCTTAAAATATGGGAAATATTTCTAAACAGCCTTTTTTGGAGAAATTAGCAAGTTCTAACTACTCAGTCCTGAATAACATGTCTTTCAAAATTGATTTTCTGTTAAATAAAACTGTTGAGATCTTAAAAAAATTAAGAAATCTACATTTTCAAGTGAATTTGCTTTAGATGTTCTAGAAAAGAGATTTAAGTACGAATTTCAAGAATATGAAAGTCATAAAAACAGTAAAAGTTACACTTTTGTTAAAATAATTGCTAATTGATAACACAATGAACGTTTTGTATTAATTAGTACAAAAACTTTGAATCTCTTGAGAGCTGAAGTGAAAAGAGATTCTGAAACGTGTAATTTGTAAGTGACACACAAAAGTTTTTACCCAACTTATTTGTTTACTTTAATATGTTTTTTTGTTTTAATTTGTATAGGAATTACGAGTACGTACTTAAATGCACCTATTTCCCTAGCGATAACAGACTCCTGAAAATAATTGAGTTAAAAAAATACATCTTTCTAAATTTCTGGGTTTTTGAATTCTTGGAGAGTTTTTGCATTAATAGAAATGCCAATAAAAAAAATTAACAACAAAAACCCTCTAATCTATTGTGTTTTAACTCTTGAAATACTTTCATATGTAGGGAAGAGAGTCGCCCAAATAAAATAGTTGGACTATCCCTTGATGGACAACAGTGTTCTAAAATAATAACCAAACTTGTCACTTTAGCCTTTGAAATGTGTAAATTTAAGGTTAATACACAAGACGTTATTAAATCCGTCGGGCTTTTGAGGAGTCTGTTTACTAAATATTTGTTGAACTCACTGATCCTTTATTTCAGTTCATTGTTAATACTATTGATTTTGAAGGAGTCTTTATTTTACTTTCATTTTTCAAACAAATGTATACATTTCTAATAATTTGTTAAAATTTAAGCAACTTAAGTATCCCAGGCGTGATGATTAGTGTTTATAATTGTCATGCTGGGTGCGATCCCTGCCTCTTGGGAGAGAGTGACAAAAATCCTCCATGGTTAATTTTTGAGAAGAAAGGTTCTTTCTCGAATTAGCCGCCCGAATTCATTATAAAAATTGTATATCCCTTCCATCGATGCCATAAATCGCAGACAGGAATTGTTGAGATATGTAAGCCACTAGGGCCTAGTTCTCTACGAGCTCTTACGCCACCTTATTTATTTATTTAACCAAAGTTCTATGCGACAAGTAATTTTATTTCATGATTTCATTTGAGTTTTAAAAATTCCATGGATGCTACCAAAACGTTTTAAATCTGTGAAGAATACTAAGAGCTTACTTATTGTTTATTAATAATATAAACACTCACTGATGTGTTATTCATCATTAAAATAATTATCATAAATACTCATATCATAAAAACTAATATTTGTGTAAAATCCCACTTGAGTTTCAAGTATTTTTCTTATTACTTTGAAAATATACTTCAGGTGTGATGCATTGATTTTTGTAGTTTTTTTTTGCATTTATTGGTTAATCAAAAAGTAAAGAATGTCAATCTTTTTTAAAGATGCAAATTGAATTGAAATCTGCAAACATGCTACAAAGTAAACACATAAATTCACTTATAACAAACAAAGTAATAATTTAAGTGATAGAACTTAGTTTTATTTTTCAATGATTATGTGGTCATTCATAAAACAAAAAGACTAACATACTTTTTAATGTTGATTCACAGTGATGTGTATATGCAAATTGAGTTGATCTTCAAATCGTGTTGTCCAGTCTGTCCGCAGTTAATAAACAACCTTGTAGACAAAATTGATAATGAATGAAATAAAAGATGAAAATTTATAACTTTCAACTCATTGAAACAATTATAAACGATACTTAATATTTATGAATAAAAACTTCTTTTTTAAGTGTGAAACAAAAGAGTTGATGTAAGAACTTGAATGAATTATTTCAAATGTAAGAAAATTAAAAAAGGTTTATGCGCTTTATATTGAATAAAAGTTTTGTATGAAATTGACGGATAAACCGGTTCAATTATTGAAATAAATTTTGTAGTTCTCCATAAAAATTGTATTAATCATCATTTTTGTATGAATTACAATTAAAGTGAAATAAGTATTTGCAGTCTTCTGCACGTGTCCCAGCAGATATCTCAAACCCTGTACAGTACATATATGTTAAACTTACAAACAAAATTATGAGGGAAGTATTGGCAGATGATTTGTAATTTACAGAACGTAAACAGCATGTTTTATTAATTATTAGATAGAATATTAAATGCAGAACTTGACAAATACAAAGATTAATTCAATTGATTCTGCAATTTCAGCTCAAACATCTGGATTACGCAAGCAAAATTATACTTGCTTTGTAAAGACGATCCCGTTTGTCTAATTTGCACTAAATTTCTTTCAAATCATTTAACATAAATTATCAAACATTTCTTAAACTGGAGAAGTTAAGAATCTCCAGAGGGTTCAATCCGAAAATTAAAAGACTTTCGATTTTGAAAAAAAACTGTACCAGTTATTAGTTACTCTCTATTTCCGAAATTAATATAGGAAATGTTAAAGAAAACTCTGGAGTACTATTTCTACTGCATTAGAGGACTTCTTTCGTTTTTAAGGGATGATCAAAAACAAAGACTCCAACTAAAATCGCTGGAAAAAATTTGCAATAAAGCTATATTTACTTTCGTGAGAGGGTAAGATAGTAAACAAACTAAAAACCAGTGCTGAAGCAACAATTACTTTACTTTATTTTAGTTGGAGCTACAGCGCATTGTGCTCCTGAGCTTTAAGTAAGAACTTTCGCCAGCTTACTCGATCTCTACTGTTACTTAGCCTGTCGACAAAAACCGGACCATAGATCGTACGCAGAACCGTCCTCTCGAAGATACCAAGAGATCCTTCATCCGCTTGGGAGAGAGTCCATGCTTCTGCACCATACAGCAAGATTGGGATGATTAAAGTTTTGTACAGTGTCTCTGTGGTACTTCGCGATAGGACCTTATTCCGCAACTGCTTACTTAGGCCAAAGAAACAGCAATTAGCAAGGGTAATTCTACGTTTCATCTCCGCGCTGATGTGATTTGCAAAATTAACAGCAGTGCCCAGATAAACAAATTCGTTTACCACCTCGAAGTTGTACCTTTCAATTGTCACATTTTGACCAAGTCTTCGGTGTGAATCGACTTTATTTGACGACAGTCATTACTTCGTTTTGTCCTCGTTAATGTCAAGACCCATTGTCTTTGCCTCAGATTCGACATTAGAGAAAGCACCCGTCACTGCTCGTTTGGTTCTTCACATAATGTCGATGTCATATGCATATCGGAGATATTGTATGGATTGTTGGTGTTGCGCACCACTCTTTCAAGAACAATATTGGAGCAGCTACATGACAGCGCATCGTTTTGTCAAAGTCGTCTGGTATCGAAGGTTTCGGTCGAGTCTCTTCCAATTTTGACGCAGCCACGAGCATTTTCCAGCGTCATCAGTTTGGTAGGGATACCAAAACTCAACATGGCACGTTCCTGTCTACACTGTCATAACCTGCTTTAAAATCGATGAAAACATGTGTGTTTCGATTTTATGTTCTTGGGTCTTTCCCAGGATTTGGCGTAGAGTGAAAATTTAGTTGATGGTAGATTTTCCGGGCCTGAAGGGCGTTCACATAATACGCTGGACAAGATCTTGTACGCAATGTTTAAAAGGCTAATGCCTCTGTAGTTGGCGCAGAGAAGGTGGTCACATTTTGTATGGATGGGGCAGATGGTGCTTAAGTTGCACTCATCGGCCATTCTTTCTTTCGACCAAGGTTTAGTAACTATCTGGTGCATGTTCCTTACCATATCTGCTCCAGCGTCTTTATAAAGGTCCGCCTGCAGACCGTCATCAATGGTCGCTTTTTTCGACTTCAGCCCGGTGATGGCTAGTTTGATCTCACTCTGGTCGGGTGGGTGGAACTCTATATCGTCAACTTTGACGTGGCTGTTCGTTAGCGGAATCGTTGACTTCATCACCATTAAGCAGCTGGTGAAATGATATTTCCAGATTTTTAGTATTGACTGCCTCACGACTACGGTATTCCGTTTTCATGTTAAAACAACAATTGATCTCCTCGACTTCACGCTGCTCATGGGCTTTTTTCTTTCTCCCGAGCATGCAGTTTTCATCCCTTCTCTTGTCGACATAGGAGTAGAGCTGGCGAGAAGATCATGTCCTCCTTTGATGCCACAATCTGTATGCCTCCGTTTTGGCTTTGTTTACCTGAGAACATTGGGAGTCAAACCAGGGGTTCCATGGTGGCGGCTGTGAGAAACCTAGAACCTCTTCTGCAGCATTCCTGATGGATTGTTTGCAAAGCTGCCAGTGGCTCTCTGGGCACATATCGTCCGTTGTAGGGCTTCTCGCAAGCTCTAGGGATACTCGGTCGGCAAAGGTATTGGAGGTTTCCTCCTGCTGCAGTCTGTCAACGTTGAATCTTCTCTTCGAGATTGTTGTTCGCCTAAGAGCTTCCATGGATATTCTGGATAATGCTTTTTGTTTCATAGAATCATGGATCTTGATCAATTAGTTTCATAAGAAGTGAGATAGTAAACGAACTAAAAACCAGCGCTGAAGCCACAATAGCTAAAATATTAAACACTTAAAACATTAGCTTACTAGACATGGACTGCTGTCGAAGCTACATAGTTGTCATGCAAAACCCTCCTTTTAAGTGATTCCACCTCTTTAGTTTGACAAAATACAAAAATAAAGTTTAAAAGTTTCTTTATATTTTCGCCGAACCTATAGAAGAACTAGGAACGTTAAGAAATAGATGACACCAGCACGAATTGGCTACTAGACTATGTATTTGGTAAATGACTCACAAATTCTATATTTCAAAAAATGATGTAATCGGTGCCTTACGATTTGAAGAGGCTGCATGCATCATTTTTGACGTTTACGTAGCATGAATTGTTCATGCCCAGCTGCGCCAAATAAAATGTGACAGAAGCGTTAGAATTAACAAGAAGTCTTTGTCGAACTCTTATAATCATACCAAAAGCTAGAGAGGAATGTTAAGTCGTATGACTCCTTTTTAAATTATTCCTTTTCTCAGTTTAATAGCATATTTCTAAAATCAAAAGCTTATCAGACGATATTCTTCTTATTCTACTCAAAAGTCGGGTAACATTTTTAGTACAAAGTAGACTTTTTCCACGATCTAATTGTGAGCAGGCCAACTTGTTTCTTTATAACACTGTATCTGCTTTTCACATTATTTACTTCACTATAAATTCTCACAACTTGCTCAGATTGTTAACACTCTATCTTCACCGTGCTTTGTCATCAAGTTCTGGAAAAAGTTTCCGTTCAATCTTGTTTGCATTTCTCTGATAAATCAATAAATTTAAAGACTAAAAATATCATCAACTTCTCGAATGCCAAATGCATGCATCTGATCATTCAATGGCTGATTGAATGTTAGCAATTCTATATAACTAAAGCATGAATCCATGGCATCGAGCATCCAGTTTATTAAGTGAAGCGTTAAAGTGTGAAAGCGCACTATCATAGCGATGGAAATCTTGTCTTCTTATTGGATCGAAGCGCCCACTTGATTTCCTTTGGAGAAGCTTCTATATTTAAGAATTGAACTGCTATAAACAAATGACATAACACTGTGAAACATTTCACCATCATTGATTCCGCATTAACTTGTTTTTATTTCTTTTTTTAGTAGCGTTTGGCTTTTTCTTTTAAGAAAAAAGCATTTCGCTTATAAAGATGCAAATCTAATCACAGTGTTTATCTTGAAATGCCAGTCTAACCAGAATGTCTCTTTCTCTAGAACTCTATATGCATCTATATCTTCAACAAGTTGCGTAAGTGAGGACATTCAATTTAGTGGTACATTCATTTGGTTTAAAAACGGGATTTTTTGTGTTGATCTCTAAAGACATTGATCCAGAGGGATATCCACAGACGTTACGTGAGGCTCTTCCTGCCCAATCAACATTTCAATAAATTGTTTTTTTCTTCTTGTTGTTTCTTTTGCCACCTGTTGGAAATGCGAAACATTAAGTTTGTATCTTATCTGTCTGGAAGAATAATTTGATTTGAACACCCAATTGCGGTGCCGGCCGCAATCCTTTTTCATATCTCTATAAAACGAAGTAATTTTGACACAACTCCCATAGGCATTCACATACCTATCTTTTGGACGGATACACAAAAATCCATTAGCTTTGAGTTGAAAGAAAAGCGAAGAACCCACCAGCAGGGGGCATCAGCAGCGGCAAAGAGATCGCTTTGCTCTAGAGCAAAATATCCAATTTGATAAATAAAAAATAATTAAAAAAGTAACACTCAACAGATGGTGTGTGATGCGGGACATCATAGCAAAAGAGCAGAGAGAGAAAGATAGAAAGAGAAGAAAATCTTTAGCCCCAGCTAGAATCATCAACTACAATTGGCCATGTCATAACCAAGTGGGATGTCTGAAGGTGGGAAATTAATTTAAGTTTTTTTAGTTTTCCTTTTCTTCTTATTTTTTACCATCATCATCATCTACAAGAATGATTTGAGCCTGGCGTGGCGTTGTTATGTACTCAGATCAACGCCTTTTCGCTTTGAGGCCATCAAAAATGAAAATGCTCATATAATGCGAACAGACCTTTATGAAGTCAAACTGACATTTTGACAGCTCTCGCTTTAGTTGTGAAGTTTATGGCTAGGGATGTGGATACCTATCCCTTTTGTGTACAATAGGTATACCTAATCGAAAGCGTGCATCAGGTGCGATCAACAACACGTTAATTGGGAACATTAATTGATTTCAATTCAGATGCGAGCTATGCGAGCTCAGCATGAGTGGTTTTACGAACAAGTCCAAAAGAATATGTTCTTTTTTTTAGTGGTCTTTTAGGGTGGATATATAATTGCGCTGATTTAAGGAGTTGATCACACATTGAGGAGGACTCGAAGATAATTGCTGGTATTGATTTTTATTACTATTTAATGTATGTCATAACTGCCTGTATAACTCGCTCCTTGTTTCATTGTTCAGGCAACAATTTTTCGATTAAATTTCAAAATAAGAAAACGTTTTTTTTTTGCTTACTGCCTTCTTTTGATAAGGTTTTTAAACGAATAAATTTAAGTAAACCTATGTAACACAATGAATGGATTCTTAACATTTCATATAAAGAAAACAGACATTTTCTCTTAGCATTTCGATTTTTGCCATTTGCTTATATCGATGTTGAAAATATTTCATGTTTTTAAAATGGTATTTACATTGGACATCGAAAGAGACTCTTTTTGACAGTTCATGGATTTATTTCACTTCATTTGCTTTAGATTTAACAATTGAGACATTTCAAAATGAGTCACTCCAAACGATGCTTTTGTGACGTGACAGTAGCATCTTAGTTGATAGTTACAAACATTTCCGTAAAACGTCAAACTGACACATTATTATTTTGCTTTTATTCTCCAATTCAAAAATAACGTGCAAATATCCAAAAATCGTATCTGAATAATATTATTTAGAAATTTTTGTAGGTTGAAACAAAAAAATCTGTTTCCGCCCGGGATCGAACCGGGGGCCTTCCGCGTGTTAGGCGGATGTGATTTTTTTTTTTTTTTTCCAAATTCATTTTTATTATTCAATCTTAAACCTATCTTAAAGCTAGACAAAAATTCATAAAACTAGCCTAATTATCCATAACTTACAACTAACTTAATGGTCCCATACGGACACTCTAAGCTAAACTATAACACTAATTACTAATGCCTTTCGGCCTTAAGATCTATTTTACTTCAACTTAAATCTTATTTGTTTTGTTTTTATTAGAAAATTTTGAAAAAACTAATATCAATAACCTTTTTTTTATTTATTTTTACTTACAAACTACTTAAAATAAGGTCCTTAAATAAAACTTAAAAACTAACTTAAACTACCTATTCTACCTATAAACTACTTAAAACTAGAACAACCACAGCAGCAAATCTAACTATCTCACATTTTTGTTTTTCATATTTCGTTGTCTTTTTTTTTTTTATTTTTATTTATTTTTTTTTTTAATGTTTTTTAATGTTTTTTTTTTTTATTTTTTTTTTTATTTTTTTTTTGTTTTTTTATTTTTTTGTTTAATTTTTTTTTTTTTTTCGTGCCACCATGCCTATTCTACTTAAAACTAAACCCTAAACATAAAACAAGTATGTAAGCCGGCCAAGGCTTAAAACCCCATCCCGACTACCCAATATCAAGTGCCGATTGAAGCCACCAAAACTGGTTCTCCTGCTTCACCCTATCAGTTCGGTCCCGTTCGGACACAGCCCTACTGAACCGAAGGAGCTCTGCTCCGCCTTGTGCCATGACGTCCCGATTGTACATGAGTCGCCTATCCACGGTTCTTCGTCTGACGTGGTAGATTAACGGAACTGCCAATCTATCCTGTATCAGACCGCATCTATCTAAAAAGAGGAATGCCTCTGGGGGAATGAAGCCGCTCAAGCGTGCACTCTCAAAATACTCGTCGTTCGGATAGAACGCCCCGAAAATTAAATTGTTGGTCGAAGACATAGCTCTTGCAATGTGACCTCGAACGAGTTTTATCACGAAATTGTCAATTCTGTTGATTCGAGCCCCGTTGTATAGGACCTCGTTGGAATAGTAATGTACATAAGAAGATTCGGCTGTTCGATATAAGCCGGTACAGCGTCGTAAACACTGCCGCTCGAACACCCGGAACTTCTCCATCTGGGAAGGGGCAACGTTGAACCACACAGGACAACCATACACGATCATTGGCCGTATGAGGGCCATGTAGCAAATTACCTTCACTCTGGGGTCAAGCCGACTGCTAAAAAACAGCCGTTTCGTCAGAGCGAAGGCTCCTCTGGCCCTGGTCAGAGCAGCATTTATATGTCTGTCGAAATATAAATACTGATCTAACCAGATACCGAGGTACTTCACTACACTTTTGCTCGCTAATGGCTGCCCGTGAAGATCAACGATGACCATCTTGCGCCAATTCTTGCACGTATCCCTCGTGGCCCCAGCCAACGGAGTCCGGAACAGAATTGTCTCTGACTTCTGGACATTTATTTTCAGTTTCCAGTCGTCGCAATATCGCTGAATCTTGTCGAAATCACGCTGCAAGAGAATTCTAATAACCTCAACCTTTCGGGCTGTTCTGTACGCAATTAGATCGTCGGCGTACGCAATTGCCTTTGTAAGACTACCTATCAGATCGCTGGTGTAAATGCTGAAGAGAATCGGCGAATTCACCGCTCCCTGTTGAAGACCATTTTTAATTGAGAATGTTGTGGTAGAAGTTACATTGCCACTTTTGACAACAAACTTTCTACCGTTAAGCATATCATAAAGTATATACAACAATGGCTTGCTAATGCCAAGCCTGTTCAATTTTAGATAAAGACCCTCTAACCATACGGTGTCAAAGGCCTTTTCCAAATCAACCAGGACAGCACCTGTGCATTGTTGTTTTGATTTATTCCATTGGATATCAGAAACGAGTTTAGACGCAGCATGAATTGTGTCATGACCCGCCTTGAACCCGAACTGATTATCCGGAATTATTTTGTTGTCCGCAGCCCACTTAGTCAGAGCCCCATTAATGATTTTTTCGAAAACTTTGCTGATGCTCGGAAGAAGACTAATCGACCGAAGATTTGACGGGTTGGAGTTGTCCTTTCCCTTTTTCGGGAGAGGATGAACCACAGCAGTCTTCCAATGCACTGGATAATATGCATTATTCAGTGCATTGTTGAAGAGTGTGGTGTAAATGTCAATTGCTTCCGTCGGTAAATGTCTTAGTACAACGTTCGATATACCATCGACACCTGCTGACTTTTTATTTTTTATTGAATTGAAGATGAGCTGAAGCTCAACCTTCGTCACTAACAAGGGACTTGGTCCCGTTTGCTCGGCGATTATGGCATTTGCCAAGGAATCGTCATTGAACCGCATGAAACCGCGGTTCTCAGATCGCCATTGTGTCATATCATTTCGAAGGTAAAAGTGATTAAGTAGGGCTCTGTTTTCCAGGTCGTGGTTGGGGCGAATGCTAACATTCACCTTGTACACTTGCTGGAAGGCAGCTCCCACCGCCTCCACTTTTTCCTTCGGATCTTCAATTATGTAAAAGTCATCGTCAAAGATGGCTTCTTCTGGATCTATTTGCGCTGTCATGAGTACGTCTCTGTTTTCTTCGGTTCTTTGGAGTTTCAGACTCGGGAGGTCATTGTCGTTCTTTTTCCTGAATATCTTGTTGATTTTAGGGAACATACTAGGGTCACTAGAATTAACTGACCGGATCTTGCGGTCCCAGTACTTGTTAATTGACAGCCTGTAGTTCTCCTTAATCAACAGATTGACATTTTTTATTGACGACTTCAGTGTCCTAACCTCCAAGTCGTGTGGGTCTGTAAGTCGTCTGTACAAGTTTTTGAGTCTTGTCAGTAAGCCACTCTTGTGCCTACGTAGTGCGTCAATAGTCGCGTTTCTGTAAGCGTCCATTTGGTCCCGTTCTTTGTACTTTGGGATTGTCCGTTCCATCGTTCGTTTTATTGTTTCGTCCATCTGTTGTAAATGTTGGTCAATTTCTGTATTTGTCAGGTTTCTGTTGTTTGGTGGGGCTATGTCACTCGAACGAAGTTCTCTCGCTAAGGCGTTGGTGAAACGAGGCCAACGCATCTTACTGTAATTGTAAGAGTGCGTTGCAACGTATTCCTCCAACTCCACGCGTTCGTTCGGAATCTGCATTACAGCAGTCAGTCCGCAGTGATCACTGTCGTACTCGACTGTCTGTAAGCAGTTTCAAGGGTGATTACCCACTTTGTCTGTTACTGTCAGTCTAGTGTCGTACAGCAAAAGATCCAGAAAGGAGCCGCTTCTTGGATACGATGGCTTTTCGGTAGCCAGCAGGTCGACGCCATATTCAACGCTGTAAAGATTCATCAAATTAAAAAGATGATTACCTCTGGGATTACTATGTTGATTTCCCCAATCTTCATGTTTTGCGTTCAAATCACCGGCCAAGATGAAATAGTTTTCTTCCAAGCTCAGTTTCAGTTCCCTAAAAAGAATCTCGAGTTCTGAAGCAAAGTAAGTAACCTGCGGAGCTCCAGCCGCATAAGCCGCAATCATATACATCCGCTTCCCTTGAGTGAGAGAGATGCATACAACGCAAACTTCTAGCGTCTTGAGCTTTCGCAATTCATTGTTGTATATGACTTTATAATTAATGCCTTTTCGTATAAAGAGAGCGACACCACCCCCTTGAGTGGAGTCGGGCCGGTCTCTTCTTGCGATATTGTAATTTTTATGAGTCAATTTGTGTTTGTGGTTTAGCTTAGTTTCGCTAGCCATAAACACATCGGGACTGTAGTCTTTCAACAATTGGAACATATTGGCTCTTCGTTCAATCCTTATCAGTGAATTTACATTCACAGCTAGGACTTTAAGGCGCGTCTCCGGCAGCGCGCCCATTATGGTCTAAATTGCGCCAGGCCAGGCAACAAAGAGTAGAGATGATCTACCCTTTTGCCTTGCTCCTTTATCTGACTTTGCAGCCCTGTTAGTTGACCTTGAATGCTCAACAACAAGGCTACAATGTCTGGCTGCACCTCTGGTGCCTTAGGCACAGGGGCCTTGGGGGCAACCGTTGGTGGAGCCTGTCTCGTATTCCCATTCCCTGACACCATTTGGGCGTAAGAGAATTTGGGATCCACGAATTTTTGTGTTGGAGCCTGTCGAACTGTTCGACTTTTTTCGGCTTTTTGACTGGCCTGTTTTTGCTTCATTTCCTGGACCTTAGGGCAACCCCTATAGTTAGCCGGGTGCCCTTGGTTTCCACAGAGGACACACTTGAGCAGGGTCAAATCCTCAACCCGCTCCTTCCCCAGCTTGCATTCTCCTTCTTTGTGGGTTTCTCCGCACCGGCGGATGTGATAACCACTACACCACGGAAACGATGTGTTATCACCTTAAAATGAAAATTAAATGCATCTTAAATTAAATTTTAAGATCACAAAAAGAAAATAAAAGGTAAATATGTAAGTATTATGTTAAAATAAAATCAAAAAAAAGTGGAATTGATCTTATGAATACAATTTTGACAGCTATACGTCAAAATTTGTCAGTAAGTCAGTATCTTGCCCTAAAAATATGTCATTTTAATCTTTCCTTAAAAACTTTAATCCTTTTTTTAAAAGTGATTGACAATTCATAAACTGTCAAATTGCCTACAATTTCCATGATGACTACTTTGACGTAAAGCAAAACAAAATCATCCCAGTCTAAATGACATGTCCTTAGCCTATCATTTACTATCATTACTCTTTTCGTAACACCTTTCTTAATGTATAAAATGTCCATTTCCTCACTTCCTATAAAGAAACCCCCATTTTGCATTAAGCTGTCATGCCCGTCATAATATAAGTTCAACAACCTATTTATTGTTTACTATTTCTCTCTGGATGGCGCTCAAAACGCATGCAATCGCAGCGCCACCGGCCGCCGCAGAGGACAATCCAATTAGTTGCACAAATGAGTTAGACCTGCCATTATACTCGTAAATAGAGGTTTAAGTGCTTTCGTTTAAGTATAGCAATTGCTTTGAGATAGGGAAATTATTATATCTTTTCTACCCAGCCATTCTCTCTGACATCTCAAAGGTGACGTGTTTCATTGTTTTACCCAGCACAGCACCACTCAGCATCATCTAGCAGCAACAGCAACATGGAGTTCACTCATTTCCGCATGTAATTATAAAATCCACTTATAATTATATGCATTGGATTAGATTTAACATCAATCCGCAATGGCACGGTCAAAATTATTATAAATTTCTTGTGATGCGAGCAAAGGAATAGAAACAACTATAGACGCTAGAGGTATCTTTTAAAGGATCTCCAGCCTAACAATTTGTGATGTGTAATTAAGTCGTTAGCCATATTTCCATTCTAAGTTTTGCCGAATGACTCTTCTGTAAAAGTGCCCGATGATGAGGGGAAAAACGTGAATCTAAGAAATTCACACGCGTATTCAACGAACCAATCGTATAATTAACGCTTTCATTTGAAGTGGAAAGGTAAGGTAGTACACAGTCACTCTGGGGTCTGATAACTTACAACATTCTATAAAGGAGTACTGTCTTGAGCTACCAGTGTTAGGATATAGTTGCCACAGATCTAATTAAACGAACACGGAATATCAATTGAATCATGAAGTTGAGGTAGTTTCGGTATTTGCTTGTTGCGGTTTTGTGTTATGTACACCAAACGGCAAATAACGAGGATGATGGTTTTCCCAGCACTCGGTATACGTACATACGATCTGGGGGGCTGATTAGACAGTTCAATTGGAATCTAACTGCTTTTGGCCGTAAAGCTTGTTATGATTGCTGTTTCATGGTTATAGTTAAGGGGATAGGGTTGAATTTAAGTTAAACTTAATATTGACTCAGTAGAGAAATGTTTATGTAAATTATTTAATTTTGTTTTATATATTGTAGTATAATAAATTGAAGAAACCAAGTGTAAGAAGACCATTATACTTGGTTTGCACTTCAACGATGGCAGCTACACATTATTTTATAGAATTGTTGCCAACTTCATTTTAAATATAAAATAACCGCAGCCAACTTCATGTAAAATAACGAAGATGAAGGTATTTGATTTCGAGAAGCCGACGCGTCGCGACGGCCATTGACGCCATTTTAAGATATTTCCTTGTAAGAAAAACTAAATTATACATAAATTGAAACTGAAAATAAACTTTTGAACCAACTAAACTTATTTTGCTGTTAAAAAATACTAAGCGCACACTCAATGGAGAGAGGGGTTGATAGGAGGTGTCGGTGCACATTGGTTTTGAATTCCTGAATATTGCAATGGCTGGGAAAGGCAGAGTGTGGCAAGGCATTCCACATTCGCGTAGTACGGCTAAAGTACGAATCTCTGTATTTGACAGTATGGCGTCGGATGTTGGGCTCGAGGGTATAATGATGAGCATTCCTAGAAGCACGAGTATTGCGGTGAGTTGTTTTAGGGGGAGGAATGCAACTGGCTGTTTCTCTCGACCATAAACCGTTAAAATAACTTGAATAGAGGGTGAGACAAGAAACTTTTCCACGATGTTCAAGCGACAATCAAGATCAATCTAAATGCTCTACGTTCATTACTGTCCAAGAGGCTTAAATAAGTTGCAGGAGCATCAGCCCAGATATGGGAGTTATACTTAAGCTTTGGCCGTATATATGTTAGTCTTTTTAGCCAGAACATAGAGGGAGAAAAAACTGTTTGCATCGCCCTAGAAAACCTAGGAAGGTAGTTGGTGATACACATACCGAGATTATCAAGAAGTTCAGTCTCCTCGATGCAAGTGCCATCTATGGATAATGGCAAGAGGAATTTATCTCACTTTAACGATACAAGGCAACATTGGCTTTTAGAAGCATTAAATTCGAAGCCAAATTGTAAATGCTGTTTAGGTCGAAATTTAATGAGCTTATCATATTTTGTTCCACATCCGAAGAGGGATTAGAGTCTGAAAACGAATATGAAAAGAATATAAAGAATAAGAATACTATCGTCAGCGAAACAAAGTATTGGATTAGAAGTTGTAGACACGAGATCATCAATAAAAATTGAAGAAAGAGTGTTGGAGATAGAACAGAGCCCTGAGGCACACCAGTATTTATTATATGGACTCCAGATTTGAATCCATCCAATACTATTTGTATTGAATGATTCGAAGGGTAATTACTAATCCAATGAATGTGGGAGTCATGAAAACTGAAAGCACCCATTTTCGATAAAAGAGCCTGATACCAAACCCTACCAAATGCTTTTGAAACATCAAGTGCAATAATCTTACTTTCTTCAAATCGATGTAAAGATTTGCTCCACTTTTCGGTGTGATGAACCATGAGATCACCGGTGAACCTATTGCTATGAAAGCAGTAGCTTTAAGAAGCTTTCGATCTTCGAGATATTTCTTGAGCTGATAATTAATCACCGTTTTCATGTCCTTGGAAATAAGAGACGTAAGTGAAATCGGTCGGTAGTTAGAGGGTGAGGAAGACCTCTTCAGAACAATAGTGGGGATACGATCTGGACCAGTGGATTTATGTATGTTAAGATCTTTTAGGACTTTCAGCAAAGCACGAGTGTGTAAAAAGATTGGCCTCATAAAGTCACTAACACGCTCGATGACAGGTTGAGTCATAACACTCACTGGCAGCTTTGAATTAGCGGCAAACTGCCTAGCAAAGAGATTAGCTTTCTCTAAAAAGCTAACAAATGGAGTGTCATTGACAACGAGCGTAGGAACCGAGGAAGAGGAAGAATTTCTCATATTTTTTACAAATGACCAAAAATTTTGGCTTGCCATTTAATTACGGCAAAGTCATTGCTTGTTTGAACTCATTCCGGTTTTCCTCAGTTGTATTGGCTTTAAAACAACGGAAACTTAACTTCTTGACCCTAATAACCTCTTTACAGCTTGTATCGGTGATTCTTTTAACCCTATTCGGGATAAAAGTTCTAATTCCGAAGAGTATCAAACTTACATAGGTATGATCATATCAGCGCTGGCGTCAACGTCACTATCGAGGAAGCATAGTGACCACTTAAAAATCCTAAAGTAATTATTGAGACTCTCCCAGTTGGCTTTCTTGAATTGCCAAAAGGTTCTCTTAGGAGCTCTTTCTTTAACTGGAGGGTTTCGACACGAGGAATTTGCTGATATGACATAACGGTCAGATGCACCTAGAGGAGATAGAACACCAATAGGTAGTATTCTTACATCAAATTCACGAGAAGTTGACAAGCAATAAAATTGAAAAAAGAATTGGTGCAGAGACTGATAAGCAACATCATTCCCTATGTATTTGAAAAAGCTATGGTGTGAAAAGAATAATAGCACCAAGTTATACCATTGAATAAAGAAGTCAATGTTTAAAGTTGAAGTGCAATGCTTATATTTCAATTTGTGTAATGAACTTATCCAACCCCTCATGAACCCTCAGCCCTGTCTCGTAAATGCTTACACGGGCCTCTGTCTCTACCCAGCATTAGTCTATTGTCTGCCGCTAAACATGGAAAATCTGCAAATCCGGCTCGAAGGACCATTTATTTAAATTTTATAAAATAAACTCAAAAGAATTGAAAAATAAAACACAACACTATTTTTGACTTTGAACTACACACTTTTATTTCTTGTTGAGAATGAAGATGACAATTTGGAATGACGTTTCTATTGACATTTTTTGGATTGACATTTTGGAAGTTTTATAGGGGCTCATGTACATTTTATTAGGCGCGTTCGATGACCGTTGTTGAGTAGCTCCGTGCGTTCAATAATTGAATACAAATATGTAAATATTGTAATGTAATGAGTGGAATGATTTATTTAATATTTGATGTATGTAATGACTACATGATGCATTTAACGAATACTCAATACACATACATCCACTAGTCAGAGTTGTGATATGTAAATAACATTATGCAAACAAACTTTACATAGTTGTATGTAATGATTCCATTCAATATTTTAATTTATATAATGAATACATGACCTCTGAAATTACTCGTTACAAAAAGCTTGTAGTCATCACAGAAAACCTACGAAATTGATTAAGAGCTTTACTTATTCAATGATATTTTTATGAAACTAGTCCCCAAATTCTTAATTGCCTACAAAAAAACCTTAAGTCAGTTAAGATTTCATTATGTAATGAATGCAGAAATTACGCAAATAGTTTTAAATTTGATCCAACAAATCATTAGAAATTATTTAAAAACTTAAAAACAGTTATGAATTCATTAAGTGAAAGATTACAACTCTACCCCTTAAACTATTCTGAAGCAGGTTGATTTTTGTGTTGAAGTTATACAAATTCCCACAGATAGATTTCTGTATATAATTTTCCTGGAATTTATAATTTTCGAATTAAATCAATACGTTGAGTTGTTGGACGAATGATTATACAAGAAAAAGTTGAATGACCTCATTTTCTCAAGTGGGTACTTAAGTAGGTATACGCTACCTACCTTTTCTTATGATGCAGAACCATTTATCTATTTTTAAACTTCACAACAATAATTTTTAACTTCAACCTTAAAATAATTAAAACTTCAACTCCTGTGTGACTTCTTCAACTACTAAACTACATTACAACGACGACAAACTACATTTTTACGTAGGTGCACAAAAATGCAAGCACTTGCATCCGATGTAGGTAAGATGTACCTGCAAAACTAGAGTAGGTAGCCGCGTGTCGCCACACCACCGACCGCCAAGCTGCAGCAGTAGCAGTACCACAAAGAACTGCCAACCTGGGCTGATGATGATGCACTCTTGTATACACCATCCAATTAACTGCGATCGTCAGTGCGATACGCCAACGTAAAATCTGCCGCTTTTGTAGGCTTTGCTTCTTTTTATAAAAATGCTCTATGCACATCACAGATTGCATGTTGTCTTACTAGATGGCTCGTGTCTGACTTGGTGTTGTACGTCTTCGTCGGCCGGTCTTATTCTCATTGTCACTGCGGTTTTGATAATGGGAATTGGTATTGCAGTGATTACTCATCTTCATCGTGAGTCGAGTGTCCTGATGATGTCCAGCAGAAGAGGTGCGATGCATAAGAATAGGTTCAGAAGGACTGGAGCTTATAAAGGTAGCATCAGGTACACCATGGTTTGTCACCTTTAAAACATTTCAACTACTCGCAATGCCTTCAATGAACTTAATTCACGATTTCGACCTTTGTTTTAAGTTAAGTAAATTAAGGGGAAACAGTGGTGAAACTCATGTAAAGAAACATTTGAAGACCAAAAAGGTCACATTGAACAGTGTAGCTAGAGAAACCCAACTTACACAAGGATCTAAACTTTGAGTTCAATCAGGTCAGGTTGACAGATCAATCTTTGTCCATTATTCCCGAAAATGTGGTAACGTTTTCACTGTCAGAAGTTAAACATTTTACGGATAAAGTTGATATGTGCATGGAATAAGACTGCATTGAAATGAATTGTTTTGATTGCTAAGTTCAATGTTGACACTGTTGAGGTGAATATAAAACGTGTTTAGAAGTTTTCATAATTGCATTCCTTAAAAAGCAAGTAAAAATATATTGTAACAAAATGTCAAAGTTTCAAAAAACACAAAAGAGGAATCATTTATTAATTTTTCCATGACACTTAAAAACCCTTCGACGGAGTGAGGTAAATTTAAGTAATGTCAAGCAAATTTATTTTCCATTACATCTTCGGTATTCTTACTACACGCATTTCTTATTTCTAACAATAATTAAAAGCAATAAACAAAAAGACATAGACAAAAAGTATTCCGATAGAGAACAAAGCAGAATTGTATATTCACCACAGCAGACACGTCAAAATCAAAGGAGGTAATAAATCACATTGCAATTTTAATAAAATTTACTTTTGACTTAGGGTTTACTTTTTTAGTGTATAACATTTGACAACTTTCAATATATGTTTCCCATGAAACGTTTAAATTGTCACTTGTCATTTTTGACAGGAACATATTTACCTCGGAGAATAATTTAGATTTAAGGCGGATACCCACCTTCAGTTTCACTCCATAAATTTATTTTGGAAAAACAATTTACATTCTGGGTCACTGCAATAGCTAGATTCAAATTATACAATCATCCCACTAAACGGTAAATGGGCCCCAGTTAGTTCTTAAATCACATCCAGCATCAGGTGAAAAAGTAGCTATTCCCCTCACTCAGCTGGATCTTTGCCTATGAATACGTATTATATATAGGCAACAAGTGCACATGTAGTGCAAAATTACACCGTTTACTCCTGGTTCATAATTCACCATTATAAACCAGTCACTGACAAGTGACAAGTGACTTTCAACAATTGTAAATTATTGCCAAATGGGAAATTTGAATATAGCCGAGGAGTAAGGCCACACAAAGCCGGATGGCATGGATTGTTCGTTTTCGTCAGTGATGGCGTCGTCGTCGCATATCGTTGGATTGTCGTCGTTGTCTTCTTCCTTAACTTCTTTTAACATAGTAGAAAAGAACGGATATGAAATTCAAATTTATTTGCAAATAAATTCCACCAACATGAAGCTATTGAAATCAAATATACGTACATTTTTTAGAGAAGAGAATCTAGAGAAGGAGACAGAGATAGAGCTTGAGCTATAGACCAAGCTAAAGCTATGGGTTAACCCAAAAGAAGATCGTGCGGCAGTGATTGTTAAATGATGCTGCTGAGTGCTGTAAAAGGTGCTGAAGACTACATTGAACAAGTTGGAAGGATTTATTGTTTTGGAGAGGTTGTGTTTTATCCTCCTTAAAGCTGATGCAGCATCAGCAGCACCACCGCCAGTGAAATCATATACACACCGGCATCATCGATGATGATGATGACGATGACGACCGCGACGCCACGGGACTAGCTCCAAATAGGCCATCCTAAAGAGGAAAAAGCAACTAATTTTATTAGCATATAAAGCGCAGTTCATGCACCATCTGTGCACAGGGCAAAAGATGTTTGTGGGTGCCCGCAAAAAAGGCCAAAAAAAGCACAATAAATAAAGTAAAAACCTTTTAGAGCTCACTTAGCCTTTGAACACTTAGAATTTAGAACCATTGAAACCGTTCATGATGTCGGATTGTCTTAGCACCTTTTTTTGTTTGAGCTCACAAATGGATATTTTATTCAGTGCCTTAAACTCAAAGCTGCTTAAAGATGTGGCGACAAGATAAAATAACGCAAGGCAGATTTATTCGTTTTGGGGGTTATGTCAGACCTCCTGTGGGTAATGGCCCCTTTTTTACCCATAGATTTATGACTCAAAATGAGTTGTTCACGATGATGTTATTTTTGTTTTATTGGCTTATAATTTATTTTAATTTTCACAGCGGCAATAAAAACAATGCTTTTGGAGAAGTTTTCAGTTTCATCAATAATGAAAAGAGTTCATTAATTACTGAAAATATGTGCAAGCGTCCTTAGAAAATGAATTATGTGTTTATGACAATGACAATAATAAAAAGAAGCTTCTCATCTTTTCAAATATGATTATTCATACTTCATTTTTAAAAAAAGTGACTCAAAAGTTGTCATTCGGGGTAAAAGTCAGCGCCATAGTGGCATATATTCAATTTCACAATTGACAGCAAGTTTTAGTTCCTTAGTTTGACAGTTGTGAAATAAAATGTGCAAATTAAACGTCAAAACGACACAAGTGACATACGGATTAGTTCTATATAGTTGTTACAAATGACACACAAACTATTAAACAATTTCAACATTTACAACAAACAATCATATGAATAGAATGTCAAATAGCATCTGACGTATCAGGTTGTTACATTTTAATTGATTCTGGTGACTTTCATATAACTTTTGATAACAACATAATTTATTGTGCAAAAATCTTTGAATTGTTTGATTGGCATGACTGTCCTTGCACAACATGTGATGTTTATGGCAAAGCTAAAATATAACCTTGTGCCCATCATTTATGCGGCTTCTTTTGTTGTCTTTGAGTTGATATAACCGCATGTTTTTGTCGCATTTTCTGTCAAAGTTGTGATAAGATGTCATTTTCTTATATCTTCACTAGAGATTGACACATAAATTAAATATTTATTTATGTAACGAATTCATTTAGTTTTTCTGCACTTAAAAAAAAAAAGAATCTCGTGAAAGATAATACATTCGAAACTATGTGAACTGTCAAAATGGAGTGTAATGTCAAATAAAATTAAAGAGATTTTTACTCTTTGTGAACTGTCAAAAGATAAACGTTAAATTTTCTCAATGTTTGACTTTTACATCCCCAATGAATGGATCGTCAAATTAACATTGATTTATTACCTTACTTTTGATTTAACTCATTACATCATTTGATTGGATGTAGTCATTGAAAATAGATAAAAACATTAAGCTATACATAACTAGCAACCGAAAGAGGGAGCTGATTTCTGATAAAAATCAGCTTAATAGGCTATCTGGCGAAGTGCATACTACATAAACAACACAACATGGAATTCCATCATTCTCATAAAGAAGACGAATTTAAAAATAAATACAAAATAATGCGGCAAATGATGTAAATGCAAAATGATGGCATCAGCCAACCCCAACCTCACTCACAACAGCACCTCAAGCTTGACAACTAAACATACACACTAAACTACTAACTAGAGGAGCTGACGAGACGACCCTAAAATTTACGACCCAACTAAAAAGCCAAGCCGCACGTGGGCTCCAACTTGAAGTCGAAGTCTCGAATAAAAATGCATATAGTTCCACAAGATTCAGCTCCAGACACAAATGACAGTGACAGCTAGTCGTCGCATATTGCTTCAAAAGTCAAAACAAAAATAAAAGAAACCTAAAAACAAAATCTATAAAGCAAAATCAGTGAATTGTGACGCGAAAACGATGCAACGAGGTGAATAATAATTGCAC
This sequence comes from Eupeodes corollae, assembly GCF_945859685.1. NCBI lineage: Eukaryota > Metazoa > Arthropoda > Insecta > Diptera > Syrphidae > Eupeodes > Eupeodes corollae. Next base: position 126,417,390 of record NC_079149.1, read on the forward strand.
CACTCGAGTTGAGATCAATGTTGACATTTGAGTTAAGCGTCTCTGGTGTGTTATTTTATTTTATATTTCGTTGTGTCTTTCTTTGTTTTGTTTTTTTTTTTCTTTCTTTTGCTTTTGCTGCGCATATACCGCTCTCTGTTGGAGGTCTGTAGTGTATTGATGGCGGTTTTAATTGAATATTGTGAAGGTTTTGGGGGCTTTTGGGTCACATATTTAATAGCTATTTTAAGACAACATGGAGTCATCATATCGAGAAGAAAAATTGAAGTTTAGCTAGAAAAGATGACGCCAGACAATAATTTTGAACATGCAAACTTTTAGGGTCAATGGGACAATGGTACGATGAATTGACCTGCATTCACAGCGATGTCTAATATAACTTATTTCAGTAGTTGCGGGAGGTAAATACATAATGTGTGTTCATGCAACTGATTCCATATTTTGCAAATGGCAGCAATTGTCAAATTTATTTAATGGCAACACGACATCGGTATGCTTTAAAATTGACAGCTTTTGTATAAAGTGTTTAAGGTAAGAGAAAAGAAATGCCATGTTTAAGAAGCGAATGTGGGAATTTCCTGCACTGTATAGTGAATTATTGATTTCTATAAAAAAAAGAAACGGTTAAAAGTATGTTTATTACACTGGCCATGTGAACAGACCTTAAACTCGAAATGAGTCAGTAATATTCCCTCAAGGAAAAACAAAAACCTAGAAGTCTTCCACCCCAGCAATCAAAATGCTCATGATGCACACCTTCAGCACGTCCATCAAAATATATTCATAGTTTAAGGAACGTGAGGATTAAATATCTGCCCTCTGTGTGTCTCCATAGCTCGCCATTCCATCGCTTCAGTAAATATTACGAAGAGAGGAAAAAAGATTTATTACACACAAATTTAATGTCTTCTTCATGGATTGCACTTCATCATAATGCGTATCATCAAGTGGAGTTACTGGTGCTCCGTTGTGTGCCCACGGATTAATTCAACGACTTGTTCCATCATATCAAAAAATACTTATGTACAGGTTCTTGTAGATTTTGTGTTATTTTATTTTTATTTCTTAAAATACCTGCATATTAATAATAAGTTCCTTGGGGTATTTGAGAAATATTAAAAATTTCATAAATGTCTAGGTATTTAGTGCTAATTGCTTAACGTGGTTTCAGGCTATATGCACAATGCACACGCACAATGTAGATGGGCATCATTGAAGGAATGTGTCTCCTGAGTCCTTTAACTCATTATGGTGATTATGATTTATTCGATATTTTTTAAATGGTTGAAAGTTAAGACTTTGCATGAAATATAAAAAATATTTAATAACGTATTTTGTATTTAAAAAAAAAAACACTTTTAAAAAAATACTCTTATTTATTGAAAATTTTGCTTGATAGAAAAACATGGATATCCCTTTTAAATTTTAAATATTGTCATCATAGCAAAAAAGCTCTAAATTTTCAAAAAAATAATCGAACAGTTCAAGAATTGTATTTTATTCACCTCTATCTCCATTGTTATCTCCAAAAATGACAGATGTAAATGCTGGGTTAGAATAAAAATGGCTGCTTGGGACGCGCTGAAAAAACTTTTTTTTCAATTAGAATTTTCAACATCCTCGATAGTATAGTGGTCAGTATCCCCGCCTGTCACGCGGGAGACCGGGGTTCAATTCCCCGTCGGGGAGATGTCAAAAATTGTTTTTTTTTTTATTATTTGATTCCTAAGGCTGCAATAAACTTAATTTATTTATTTTCAATTTTTACATTCAAAACAAATCAGTTCCCGTCTTTTAACGTTACATATTTGTTGTGTTGACATAAGGTGAATAAATTGGGCCTTATATTCCTTGTAACTCTCAAACTTAAGGTCATTGTACAATGATTTTTCATTAGACTATATTACACCACAGCAAAATCTTAGTTCCAAAAACTCTTTCAATGTTATGGGAACATTAAAATAATTATTGTCAACACAAAATCTCATGTACAAAAATAAACACAACTACATATAAGATTTTAAAATTAGCTGACATGACAGGTCTCATTTTTCATCAAACAATAAAATTCCCATAAACAGAATGACACTTAACTTCCATCATCGTCATCATGTCTTATGTTTTCTCTAAGTTATAAACTCTACGCATCTTTGGCACATTTAAGGAAATTAACTATTTTAAACATTGTAATATCACCCACATTGTTTTTTGACTTTAATGTCACATCACTTATTATAGAGTTCCGGCTCGGCCTTTGATGTCATGTTTGACGCACAAATTCGCAAAACTTGTGTCTAGAGTCTATGATGGCCTTGAGGCTTAACCTGTAGGCTTATGTGTTAAGTTTAATCACTTTTGTTATGTTTGTCGTGTTGGTCATTTAAAAAAAAAGAAGAAATAAATGAAAAATTAGGGGAAAACATAAAAATTGTTTTTTCTTATAAAAGCCTAATTTGTTTATGTGGGCAAATAAAGAAAGGAATTATTTTAGACCTTTTATGTTCCTTTTTTAAAAAAATTCAGGTAAGAAAAAATACTTGAGGTATCACCATTAAAACACAATTAAATGTTAATTTATCTAAAATAATTTCAACGCCATTTTGGCATAAGTTTGTTGTGTTAATGTACATTTTCGTGAGTTCTGAACATTCGTGGATGTAAAAGTCAACTGAGAATTCAAATCCCTAGATTTAAAGAATTACAGGACACTAAAATATGAGAAAATAATTTATATAGGTGGGATAGACCGGGCAAACGCAAACTAAAAGACTGCGACGCATACTAAGGCGACTTCTACCGAGAACAAAGACAGCGTCTATTTGGGTGTGGATTTGTTGTTGGAAATGCCTAGGTACAGCTACGGATATCCCGATCCAAGCCAAAACAAGGAATTACTGCTAGAAGATTCGACGTTAGACGGCTACAATCGCAAGAGACTGCCATTTCCTTGTACGATCGAGTCTCTAATAACCTCTTAAGGAGTCCTATCCTGCCTGCATTAAGCATTAACCAGTGGCAACTTTGCCTTGCAGCCATCAGAGATGCCGTAATTGAAGAATGAGGAGGAAAGCGTGCCCGCTGAGTGGAATCTCGGCATAGAGTGCCCGATACATAAAAAAGGAGACCCTCTAAACTGCGCCAACTACAGAGGCATCAGTCTCCTTAACATTGCATATAAGATCCTCTCTGCCGTATTATGTGAAAGTCTGAAGCCGTTCGTCAACAATCTGATTGGTTCTTATCAGTGTGGTTTCAGACCAGGAAAGTCCACTATCGACCAAATATTCACACTGCGGCAGATTTTGGAAAAATTCCAGGAACTTCAAATCGATACCCACCATCTCTTTATCGATTTTAAAGCCGCGTATGACTTCATCCATAGGAAAGAGCTCTACAGAGCAATGTCTAGTCTTGGCATCCCCGTCAAAATTATCCGTGCAGAATGACGATGGAGAATGCACGCTGCTCTATCAAGGTCGGAAATGTGAATAAAAATGTGAACAAATTACTGCTTCAAAAGTGAAAGTCTACAAAAAAAAAGGGGCTATTCAAAATGAAACCACTTGTTGGCAAGGAAAAACAATAACGGTACACTTGGGTGTATACGTACTTTTTCTCACTTTAACAAATGTTCTTGTAATCACTGCAGTACATATGTCAAGAGGAAAGTTCTCTAGAGTGATTCGAAAATCTTTTTCTTACAACTGATTTTTTTTAAATATACTTAAAATTGAAAGATTGCGCGACTGTTTGCCCATTCAAAGCGAGCGGTTTGCTGCGGTGTCAATTCAGCCTCCAATGATGCACCAGAGGCCTTTAGGATTCCCGCAGCTTGCCGCCTTTGTTTGTATAGGCTTTTCGAGAGTTTCCCCTTTCAATTTCTGGATGTACTCTCAGTAGAAGTGGTAGGGCCATTATTCACAACCCTCGCACTACTGGAATTAGGTATTGCTACCTTCCTACTCTGGTTGATCTCAACAGCAGAGGAGGGTCTCTGTGTTGGCCACAGGAGATACGGCAACAGGGAAAGATACCGGTCTCACCTTTTTTTTCTTTTTGTTATCATTTATATTTGGTCCCAAGAGTTCCGAAGCAAGAGCGGTCCGTCTGTACAGAGATTCGCATATACTGATAAGGCTAGTTAATCCGTAGGTCGCCAGGTAGCCGGATACTCCGTTAGAGACTGACAGCCCAATAAAGATACGAGGTGGTTGGAAAGTCATTTGATGTCAAGAACATCATTCTGATATGTAAGTAAATGATTAGGATCGGTAAACAGCAATTGATCTAGGTTACCTGTGGTGGGAAGAAGAACCGGAGAGAGGAGCGCTGCCTAGCTTTTTCGCCATTACAAAGTAGGAGGTTGGATGGGAGTTGGTGAGCGTTGGTTTGTATGCCTTGTTTATGTGGGAAGGGGTGATGAATCTGGAAAGGTAGAGGGATAAGAACGTCCTTTAGTTTCAGGACTCATCTGGTGAAAATTCTCGAAAATCATTGAGTTTGCTCAGCTTCTACAAGTCGACAAGTTCGACGTTCAAAGTAGGAGGAGTATGGGTACCCGCCATAGTACGACCGACGTTATTGTTCGTTTGGCAAGTAATGAAGAAGAATTTAAATTTTGTTTTCTGAACAAAAACAAGTATTGCCTAAATCTATTTTTTTTTTTTTTCAAAATTTGATATCTCAAAAACATAGCAACATTTTTAAAGTAAGATCAAATGTGAAACATATATTCATAATCACCTAATTACTGCATTCCAAAATATATTAAATTGATTAAAAAAAAAGACACATGCGACCCACACTGATAACTTCATGTCTGTCGATTTGTCTTGCTCAAAAGTTTGTAGGCTTTCATATCGGGTTAAAAAAGTTGTCAGTTGAATTATTCTTTAAAATTTTAAAATTACCAACAATATTTTTCACATAAAGAAAGAGTTTAGTTTGAAAATCTAGTTTTGTTAAATAGATATTTGGTCGAAAACAAATTTTTACCAATTTAAGTAGCATTTCTAAAATTTTTACAAATTGGATGAATGCAATTAATTTGAGATATAAAGGGTGATTTTTTTGAGGTTAGGATTTTCATGCATCAGTATTTGACAGATCACGCTGGATTTCAGACATGGTGTCAAAGAGAAAGATGCTCAGTATGCTTTGACATTTCATCATGAATAGACTTACTAACGAGCAACGCTTGCAAATCATTGAATTTTATTACCAAAATCAGTGTTCGGTTCGAAATGTGTTTCGCGCTTTACGTCCGATTTATAGTCTACATAATCGACCAAGTGAGCAAACAATTAATGCGATTGTGACCAAGTTTCGCACTCAGTTTACTTTATTGGACATTAAACCAACCACACGAATGCGTACAGTGCGTACAGAAGAGAATATTGCGTCTGTTTCTGAGAGTGTTGCTGAAGACCGTGAAATGTCGATTCGTCGCCGTTCGCAGCAATTGGGTTTGTGTTATTCGACCACATGGAAGATTTTACGCAAAGATCTTGGTGTAAAACCGTATAAAATACAGCTCGTGCACGAACTGAAGCCGAACGATATGCCACAACGTCGAATTTTCAGTGAATGGGCCCTAGAAAAGTTGGCAGAAAATCCGCTTTTTTATCGACAAATTTTGTTCAGCGATGAGGCTCATTTCTGGTTGAATGGCTACGTAAATAAGCAAAATTGCCGCATTTGGAGTGAAGAGCAACCAGAAGCTGTTCAAGAACTGCCCATGCATCCCGAAAAATGCACTGTTTGGTGTGGTTTGTACGCTGGTGGAATCATTGGACCGTATTTTTTCAAAGATGCTGTTGGACGCAACGTTACGGTGAATGGCGATCGCTATCGTTCAATGCTAACAAACTCTTTGTTGCCAAAAATGGAAGAACTGAACTTGGTTGACATGTGGTTTCAACAAGATGGCGCTACATGCCACACAGCTCGCGATTCTATGGCCATTTTGAGGGAAAACTTCGGAGAACAATTCATCTCAAGGAATGGACCGGTAAGTTGGCCACCAAGATCATGCGATTTGACGCCTTTAGACTATTTTTTGTGGGGCTACGTCAAGTCTAAAGTCTACACAAATAAGCCAGCAACTATTCCAGCTTTGGAAGACAACATTTCCGAAGAAATTCGGGCTATTCCGCCCGAAATGCTCGAAAAAGTTAACCAAAATTGGACTTTCCGAATGGACCACCTAAGACGCAGCCGCGGTCAACATTCAAATGAAATTATCTTCAAAAATTAAATGTCATGGACCAATCTAACGTTTCAAATAAAGTATCGATGAGATTTTGCAAAATTTTTTGCGTTTTTTTTTTTTTTAAGTTCTCAAGCTCTTAAAAAACCACCGTTTACCAAGAACCGAACACCAATTTTTACCAAATTTGCGATTTTATTTTTTTTATGAAAAAACAGACTTTGGACTTTTATAAAAAAAACTATTGAATATCGAAAACAATATTTTCTGTGGAATAAAAAAAGTTTAAGGACAATATTTTTAATTTTTGAAAATCTATTTGAGCCGAAAGTAAATTTTTACCAAGTTTTAGTATTGTGTTTTTGTTAAAAAACTGTCAATTCGATTTCTCTCAAAATTTAACTGAATGTTGACAACAATATTTGTTAATAGATAAAAGTAGCTTAAAGCCAATATCTCAAAGTTTTGAGAAGATATTTGAGTCGAAAATCAATTTTGAATAACTTTTATTTTTTTTTTTATTTTTTGTAAAAAAAACTGTCAATTAGATTTTTCTAAAATATTTACCAAATTTTATAAACGTTATTTTTCGTTGTACAAAATTGTTTTGGAGATGAAAGATGAAAGTCTGTAGCGTCATTGGTTAGTGAGATAGTGAGTCGATAAATCTACTGGTTTTTGAGCTATGGACGACGAAAAAACATCGCGAACGTACGGACGTACGAACGTATGTACACACACCTTTCTAAAAGTCGAAGAAGTTAATAAAAACTATTTTATTATGTGTTTAAAAGGTTATAATTCCCCCTTATTTAGAAAAAAAGCACAAGTCCTTTTTTTAAATTATTACGGAAGCTTAGGAATGGCATTTCCTTGTAAGATTTCTACGTTTCTTTCCCGCTTCTTGGCCGACAAAATCAATATCTGCATGTCGTTTTGACAAATTACTGTCGCAATAAGCATGTTTTACAATTCAACGCGATCAGACAGCCAATACTTTCAAAATAAAACAAAAAACAGACTTCCCCGTAAATGTAATTTTTTTTGACACATGTTTACCAAAGGAAAAATTGAATTTAAATATTTTATAAAATTGCTGATAATGTCCTATGATTAATGTTAACAGACGTCAAAAATAATAAAAAAATAGCATTAAATGACAAAAGACGCACTAACGCCATCTATGACCAAACAGTGAATTTAAGGTTATGCACCTGTCAAGTATCAGCGACCACAATATCGATATAGAAAGTTTGGTCAACGTACCTTTGATGGTTATACCGAAAGTGTCAAATTTTGTCAACAAACATTCTCTGGAAAGGACATATCTCCAATGACAAAAGGAATTCTGCAAAGTGTTTATTTTATGTTTTCACCATTAAGCTGCTTAAATCTTATAAACAAACTTGTAAGTCATCCTATCTGAAGTGACATCAGTTCTTATCGTACACGAAAAAAGAAACATCAAGAGAAACATCAATTCAACAAAAAATTAAGTCATTGAACTTCTTAAAAAAAAAATCCACAAATTACTCCCAAAAGTCAACAAAGTCACGTAGTTTTTTTTTTCGCATCATCAAATATTGTGTGAAAGATAATTGTAAATAAGTTAAACTGCAACACAAATGTTTGCTGCTGTTGCACGTTATGAGTTCTCAAGAGTGATTTTTTTGTCCAAAAGGAAATATGAGGTGCGAACAGAGGATACTTTTTAAAGCCTCTTCTCTTCCATTCGAGTGTTTAAAAGTTCTCACCAAAAAAACGCCAACAAAATGGGTTTATAATATTCTTCAAGTTCTTCGTCTTAACATCTCAAATTATTAGTTAATGTCTTTGTATATATCTACCATCGCCATCATGTTGCAATTTACCAAGAAAATTGATTCTTTTTTCATAAAGAAAAAGAATACAAAGGCGGAATTTAAAAGCCAACGGACCAAGGGAAGTCAAGGCGTTGAAGATTTCATTATATTTCCCACTATAAACTCAACAAATTACATATAATTCAACTTAAAAAAAGAAAATTTGCATACCCTGACTTTATAATGAAACTACCTGAAAAATATTTAATTCACTTCACTCGAGCTGCCAATATGAGTAATCTGCCCCACATACTCGTAAACTGTTCGACTGCCCACTTTGCAATTTGTCGAATGAAAGCCCATAACCGCCCAATGCTGCCGAAAGGAAGACAAATTTCTCATCTCTTACCACTTTTTTTTCACGAAGTCTTTCGCGTGATATAAGAAGCTAAAAAATAACGTGATTTATGTTAACTAACGAGATTATAAAGTATCTTACGAAACTGACAGTCCTTGCAGCAAAGCAGAACTGCAGCGCAGCAGCGCTCGAAATTTAATTCGCCAACAAGACTCAACTCACATAAGGGTCCGATCGCACTTTAAGGGCATTAATGTCAGTTATAATGTTCAGATTGGGAATATTCGTGTAACAGATTTTTCTGTGATGCTTGGTCGTTGGCCGTGTGGCCGGGTGGCAGAGATATAGAATGTTAATTTCTTATCGAATCAAGTCCGGGTGGTAAGGAGTGGTATTGGTTACCTGCTGCACATGAAAGTATAGCAATGCGGAAGTTATGAAATAATATCGGAGCAGGAATTCTTAAGTTCTGATGATTATATGCATGTTTATTGGTTTCACGCTGATTTAAAATGTTTGATTAAAGAAAGAAATAATTTCAGGAAAAACAAACAATCTACAAAAGGAGGGTTCAGGTGAATGAAAATAAATTTTAATTTAAAATCAATAATTATTAATGAATAAAACAGCAAACATAGCTCACAAGGTAAATAACTGAACTTTTGGTGAAAGGAAAAAGCAAATTATGGGTCATATACCTCAAAAGTTAACCTACATAACTTTACATTACTTGTTGGACAAAATTTGTTCCCTGAAGTAATTTGGATTGCGTGTTTCGAAACAATTAAAAAATTCAAATAAGAAACTAAAAACTCTGCACGACATGTGAATGAACTTTATTTTAAATTGATTTTATACAAGAGACAAGGGCTGCCAAATTGTTGTAAACAAGAAGTCGTATATATTGGAGAAGTTCAATTTGTTTTCTGGGCTTACAAAAATACGGGTTTTGAATAAATTCACAGCAAATTAAAAGGCTAAATTTAGTGAAGTTGGTTAAGTAAGGTAAAAGTTGCTACCCGTGATGAAGTGGGACACACTTGGGCCAGTTTAATGGCCCTTCTTAAGCTTTCTTCTAAGCTTAATGAAACCAGTTTAAGTCCATTACGAAATTGGAGAAGCTGATCATGTTTATATGATTGAGATCGTTTAGATCGTTATAGAAGAATTTTTTTAGGTAATTCTTACGTTTTTGAGCTAGAGCAGGCCATGTACAGAGGAGGTGAAGAACTGTTTCCACCTTTCAGTTTGTTTCTATGTCAACCAGCAAAGGTGCATATTAAACTGTTTTGCCATCTCCATTAGAGATGTTCGACAGTTATTTGTTAGCGGCCTGACTTACTGAGAAAATACGGATATCAGATGTTGATTATACGTTTTCTTTAAGCCAGGACAAGCCTTCTTTTATCGCCATAAGTTCAGCCTGGAACACGCTATAATTACTGGGAAAGCGGAATGAGAGACTTACTTTCAGTCGTTCAGAGTGAAAACCTCCACCAACCCCTTCATTTTTTGTCTATCCAACTGTAAAAAAGTGGACTGACTCGTCTTACAGAAATGCAATATTATCCCAAAAAGATCTGGAAGGTATAGAAATCTGGAAATGTCTATCGAATTACAGTTGGGGGATGGTGAAGTCTGTATGCTTTGGAATTGATTCTAAATACATAAGAATTACGGAGTGGCCAATGTTATTGTTAATCCACTTTGGATTTTGTATTTCCTCTATAATAGGACTAGTCCACATCGATCAGCTTAAAGTATTAGATTGTCTAAGGCCTTTTCTAAGAGTTCTTTTAAGGTGTTAATATGCTTTCCTGAATCCGATAAAGCAACGTCATCCGCATGGGCAATCGCTCTGAAACTTTCCGCATCCAGACCAGTTAGGTTTTCATTTGCCACCAGGTTCCGTAGAAGAGGAGATAGAACACCACCTTGCGGTGTCCCTCTACTAACGAATCTTCTAGCAGAAAAGTGGCCCAATTTGGATTCAATTATTCTGCTAGTCAGCATTACATGAATTAACTACCGAAGTGAATTCTTTACGTTCAGAGATGTTATTGCAGATGTGACCACGTTGTTAAAATGGCATTCAATGTCAAGGAAAGCAACCATAGTAAACTCTCCATGATGGAAGGAGTTGTATAACGCCGTTTTTACCGATTTACCTTAACAGTAGGCAAGTTGAAACGTAGACAGAAGTCTTGTATCAATACTTGCCCTTTAATGGACATCAATCAATCTCTCAGGTCTTAAGAAGGAATGATGATAGACTTCTAGGTTGAGGGGGGTACTTATAGGTCGTAGGGGTAACTTGCAAGCATTTAGCTGCATTGGGTATAAAAACTACTTTCCCTTCGCTCCATGGCGAGGAGATATGGATTAGATATAGAAAGCTTATGAAAAATGCCTCAAGGATTGGTGCAAGGCTTTTTGTAGTTCGATTGATATTATACTGTCTTATATACAAAGTTCGTGTAAATTCAGCTTTAGAAGCTATCGTCTGAACAATTGCAACATTTAAAGTAGGCGTTTAATATTACCAGCCAAGGTGAGTTAAATGCACGACTTAATCGCATAAACTTCCTCCTATATTCAAAGAGGCTGTTTAAAAATATTACCTTAAATTTATTTTTAACTTCCCATAGGAAGTTAATGTAATCGGTCCTATTTACCGAATTGAACATTTTGACATTTTTCAACGTTTAAAGTTCTCCGGAATCTAGATAAAAGATTTGCACAGAGATGTCTGTGCGTGCGTGTTCGATAACTTTGTTTGTAGCCATATCTCAAAAACCAGTAGAGATATCGACTCCAAATAATTGTTTGCATACGGATAATAATGCATAAAGATGCCGAAAAAATTGAGTGGGTGTTTTTTTTTTACCAAAGCAGTTTAAAGAAATTTGAAAAATTTGGTTAACGCAAAATATATCACGAAATAATTTTATATTATGTATTGTGAAGTTGTGACGAGCTTCCAAACTAATATATTTTTGGAAACAAAATAAATTAACGTTTTCTTCTGAAATCAAAAAATTGAAAAAAAAATAAATGTCAACTCGAATATTCTAAGAACAAGAAATGATTTATTCTCCAAAATAACTATTGTTTTCGCCATTCGGTAATATTTTGAGAAAAATCGAATGGACTTTTTTAACTAACTAAACTACTGGACTAAACTATTTCTTTATATGAAAATATTGTTGGTAATTTTAAAATTCTTAAGAATAATTCAACTTACAACTTTTTTAACCCAACACGAAAGCCTATAAACTTTTAAGCAAGACAAATCGACAGACGGGATGGGAAGTTATCAGAGTGTCGCATCCCAGCCTTTTTTTTGCTTCGATTTTGTTGGGAAACCTTTTGGGAACTAAAACTCAATATCTTTTGAAAATTTTAAAAAACAAAGAAGTGTTTAACAAAAAGGTAGGTGGACCGGTAATACTTTGCCCTGAAATTACAATGACTATGATACCGGTTCAAGAGTTCCGCTTTATGGGAATTTTCTCAAAATGAAAGCTAAACGGCAAACCATTTTGTCAATCAATTTAAACTTTTTAACTTTTAAATTGATTGACAACATGGTATGAACCTCTAGACTACCAAAATAATCGTCCAAAACTACTTGGACACACTCAACTGGGAGGTGCTGCTCCATTCCGCTTATTCACCAAATCTGGTTTCTTTCGATTCTCTCAACCCTTAAAAAGACGTCTTAAAATGATGGATGTCAGAAATCCCTTCTGATAGTCACATTTTTGAGCCTTGGAACGCCTTAAATTTTGCTTGTCGTTATACGGAGGAGAAAATATAGCAAGTTGCAATAGAAGCCATGTCCACAATTAAAATTTGGACTTAGACTAATTCTTGAAGGCGTCAGAGTCAAACAAATCATATGTCAGCCTTGCATCTGAAAAATAAAAACTTTTGATGTTAAGATCTAAAAATCCGTTCAGTGCAGGGGACCATTTTTCACATTACGGTTCTCTTGATTGAAACAAGTTCTCTTAAAAACTGCTGATAATGACAACTAACTGGCGAAAAAATCTTCTTCAAATATCATCTTCTTAAGCAAATTGTGTGAGATTCCAAAGACCACAATCGACAAGAGTGACAAAATAAGTTCATAAATTATTATCAACCTACTAATTCCTTATGCAAAATCTTCAAATAAACTCACTCAATTTTTAACAAAAATTGCACCATAAATTAACATTGTTGCAAAATTAAACATCACAAATGTTAACCTCACGTATACGCGTCTTATGTGTATCCTTTTAAGTAAGACTTTCAAGAAAATCCTTGCTCATTCGACACCACGTCTGTCAAACAATGTATTGAAGTGAATTTAAAACGCAACGTCCTTAGAAGAAATTCAAGTGAAGCTACAGTGCAATGCAAATATTTACCAAATGCTGTTTATGTTTGGCAGTGATGGTAGCTGAGGCTCATCTCCCTTTAAGTTCCATAAGATTCAAACAACAAGACACCTATACATATGGAAGGAAAACAGTCATTTGACAACCTTGCATCTAGAAACCCACAACAGTTAATCTCTGACTACTCTCGGTGCCTAAAGCAAATTGTCTGTTAACACAATTACATGGCTGGCAGAATAGCGTGTCCAGCAAGTTCGCGACTTAGAAAATTCTAATGGATGCGTGTTGTACAATCTTTGGGGCTCCATGTCAGTTTTTCATCTCCCCTAATGTTTTTCCGCGCTTTTTTCACTCATCAATGTCAACTGCAGCACTCATTTGACCATCAAACTGGATTTCACGACGACGACGACTACGATGGACGATTATGCTAAAAATATCAAAGAACTTAGAAGACCAAGTCACCCAGTCGGCTTTGTTTTCTGTATTACGTTTGAACTTCTAACTGTTATGAAGCTGTGACTTACACGCATGAGGAGTTTTGGAATTATAGACATCATACTGCAACGGTTTTAAGTTGCATACGAAAAAAAGTAACTTTGACAAAAAATCCTATACAAGTCACCTCTGGCATATTTGAATCTTGTGGTTAGAATTCTCAGGTCTTATGCACTAAAATGATGGAAACGATCCATATAAGGAACATTTTACCTTAACCTCTAGTGTTCATTTAGAAGCTGGTAAAATTCACAAAAAGGGGTAAACGAACCACAATGTGTTGCCTTAGATGTGCAAATTTACTAAATATTCATATGAATTATTAATTTTAATCTTGTAATTTAATAATTCTGCTATTCAAAAGTGAAGAAATCTCGATTTTAAAAAAATATGCATGCAGCACTGCATGCAGTACTGCAGGTTAAACACAAATTCGCTTGTATTTTATGGTTTTTCTAATATTTTTCATATTTTATGAGGTTTCCACCAACAAAATTATATATTTTATTACAATTCCAGTACTGCACCCTCTTTTTTACAAATCAATGCAACAAAAGCAAGAAACACCAACAAATTTTTAAACAATTTTAGGATAAAATGACTGTAATTTTTTTCCAAGAACAAATAATCCAATAATCTACTTTCTTTACTACCAAAACAAATCATTATACCTATATCAGGCCTAAGGTGAACTTAAAACATTAGAACTATCCTAAGAAAAATATACTTCAGGAATTCCCGGTACTATCCTAAACCTATTGATTATTCTGCATGCAGAATCTCTCTTCTCAAATCAGCTTCCAGTTATCTTTAAATTCGCATGAGAATTACGAATAGAATATTTTCCTGGCCAATATCGGGAACAACAACAAAATACAGCAAATCCAAAACAAAAACAAGAAAATTAAACCAACATAGATTCATGGTGGTCATGATGTCTCTTGGTCCGAAAAGGCTTCCTGTAACTCCCATCTATCTCTATATTCGTATACACTGAACAAACTCAGCGATTACCATTATTGTTGTCTTTTCTGCTTTTGTCTTCTGTTTTCCTGGTTTTGTTTTGAATTACGAGGGAGTTTCTAGCTGTGGTGGGTTCATCGGGTGCCAGGTCCACTAGAACAAGAAGTTCATCCCAATAGATACCATCACGGAAGTGAAACTCTCTGGCTATAGCATCGTAGAATAATAAGAACATTTAACAGAACCAGCCATAAAATGCATCTACGAGTGGCTTTACACAACAAATACAGAACCAGGAGTCTTCCCGAGCGTGGTTCGAGTCGTCGAGAAGTCGCGTAGTCGTCGTCGGACGGTGTCGGTCGATCGATCGGTTGCACTCCGGCATCGGCAGATCACTTTGGCTATGGAGTGCTGCACAGCAAATCAACAAGGAATCGAGAGGGTATCTTCATCGTCTCGCAAGTTCCCATCATATGCCGTTTGCTCGCTGGTCAATTTGAATTTGGCCATTATGCTGATGCTGATCCAAAGATCTTTGGGTATACAGCAAAGCTGAACCAATGCCCGTGCCAAAGAAACAAAACGACTTCCACGACTATGACGACCTCGGCATCATTAGAAATAGTCTCTTCGTGCTCTTTTAAGGTTTTGGCTTCGACCGATAGATGATAGCTGTGTGTAGTTTCCCACTGTGACTGACGAACTAGTGTAACGATACCGCCGCCGGCCGCCGCCGTCATTCCGTCACCACCGCCGAAGAAGAGTCACTTCTCCCAGGTGCTTCTTTTTTTATGAGTCTTTTGCATTCGTCCTCTTTGAGGTCTGGATTCTGTTCGATCTGGGCTGTTTGCCATTGCCATTATAATTCTGACGTGCTCTTCCTACCTTTCACCCAACTATCATGCCTTTGTGATGGAGTTCGCTTGAAAAGGAGGAAATCCATCTTGAATACACTAATTTGGTCATGTGCTCACATGCAAAGCACAAAGTCTGCCAGGAGAAAAGTGGTGCTCTGTGGTGCTGCTTCATGGTGCTGGAGCTGGAGCAATGATCAAAATTGATCTAATTACATGGCCATGTAAACACGTCCCAATGTTTGCTTTTTCCTGGCTCATGGGGATCTCTAAGGCCGAGAATTGGAAATAGCTCGTTGCAGCACGACAACATAGCAGCAGCGTTGCGGTGCGGTCGGTCGGCTGAGCTGTGTCGTTATTTTTGTTTGTTTGTTTTGCTTTGGACTTTTTTGTATGCGACCCCTGAGGACGACCATCACCTCTTTGGTTATTACGTTGACGGTGTTGGTTTTGCAATAGCTTAAGAACTGGGTGATTCTATATATACTACCGGACAATGTTATTGCACCATTGGAACGTCATCAGCCAGTGGTTGATTGCGGCAGTGGCGATGCGATGGCGGGAGGAACGCTGGTAATCCGTAGAGCAATGAAATAATAGTGGGTTTTCGTTGTAGGCTTTGGATTGGATTTAGGTTGAAGAATTTTTGCACTATAAGAACCGTTATAAGTACTTTGTCAAGGTAACACCAAAAAAACGTAATAGCATCAGCACGACTCGCTTCTACCTATCTATAGGGATCCGTTTTTTTTTGTTTAAGGCATTCGAAAAGGTGACGCGCGGCAGCGGCGGTGGGTGTTTCTGTGCTGGAATGTGCGCTGCTCACTGGCTAGTGCTTTGTGTTCTGTTGACTTAAAAAGCGTGAAGAATTATATACTTTGTTTGTTTTGAGAGAGTTCAACAGCGTGTTGGACGTGGCCTAAGACGGGTTTGTTTTGACTTTTTGGTTCGTGCCAATGAGCATGAATTTGCATGAGCGGAAAATGTTATATATGACCTCTTTGAATGTGGAAATCCGGGACTAAAGTGTCCAAAAATTGAGTTCATCAGGAATAATGGTTTACCTTACTTATAAAAAACACTTTGTATGCAGGTGAAAGAAAGGATGTGAAATCGGGTACAAATGGTTTAAGGTGTATATACTTACGGTTCAAAATATCTTATATCCGAACTATCCGGATAGTATAGTATATATGGATATCCTAATAAATTACTCTTGTTTTGTGTCATATTAATATAATAAAGTACTTTAAGCTTCCTCTTAACATTCAATTTATTTGAATATGATCCGGATACAAATGAATGAGAAAATTGTGATTCAAGCTATGAAAATATTGTGTTGCTTATCCGGATAGTCAAATCGAACCATAATCTATCCAAATAGTCTTTTATATATGGATGTTGGATTCGTAAACAAAGAAAAAGTAGAAATGCAATGGTATCCGGATAATTTCGAATAGTAAGATGGATGTATGCACGTCAGAAACTTAAAGTTAAACAATATTCGGATTCGCTTTTCCTTGAAACTTTGCAGATAGTGTCTATCCAAGTTCACATTTGAATTAAGAATGAATTATAAACCAAAAATGGTAGGTTCCGATAAGATCCGGATTACTTTGAATGACTGGAAGAAAGGGAGATAAACAGTTTGCAAATTTGATTTTAAGTGCTGTTATGATTTGTTTTTCCATTAGAACTATCATGTTGCATGTAGATTCAATTTAATTCAGCAAGTGCGAATTATTTATGGAAATAGTTTAGATTCTACACTATCCGGATAAATTCGGATTAAGTTTAATAGATTAAGAGTCTAGTACAGGCAAGCCACGGCATAGAAAGGATGGATCCGTATTTGAATTTGGATACGGAAAGGTTATTACCATTATCCGGATAATTTGGATTTGGTGGTCTTGGTTCTGGATCTAATTAATTCTACTTTTCGGATATCCAACGAACAGATCGGATTCAAATTGTCACTGGGATAGGGATTCATCAGGGTTTTCGGATAAAAAAAATACTTCGGAATGACAAGCCGTATGTATCAATTACAATTTCCCCTAACAAACAAATTTCCATTTGTTTATGTTTCGTTCTTGAAATTTAATCAACTAATTAGATAATAAGTTATCTCTGATGACTTCCATGTACCTAAGCAACACAAAGGCTTCTGATTTTTTTAAATAATTACTTCTGTTCAACATCAAAAAGAACACAACTTTAAAATTCTTCCGCATAATGAAACCGATAATAATCAGATTCACTTAATTCAAAGATTCTAGTATCTGTTGTGGTAGTTATGGAAGTTAGAAGAAAAGTGCAACATAGCCATTCTTTTATAATCAAACGGTTCGCTCGCACTTTTCTTATTATGCTTTAGAACACAATGGAAATTCTTAATTCTTATCTTAACTCTGCGCACAATCCAGGTTTCTGAAGTGTGTTGCACTGTGTGTCTTCTTTTGTGGCATCATCAAGGCAATCATTTGATTCTAGCAACCGTAAAGAAAGTAAAAAAAAATCTTTAACAAACTTTCCCGCTTGTTGGATGTTGAAAATTATGTAATTACAGGCACTTACACTTTGTTTAAGTTGTGTTTTTTTTTTTTCTTATTTTGATTAAAGAACATCATCCAAAGCATCTTTAGGTAAAGATATAATGATATTGCATTTTATAAGGAAGAACATAACAGTGTTGTGTCAGATAGCACACGTAAAGTATTCGACATTTTATTTAACACGAGAGCAAACGGAGTCTGGTGTAAAAAGGTTTTAATTTTACTGTCATAATGTCATCATGTAAAACCAATTAAACGGTGCAAGAACCCTTCTCAAAAAATAAAAGATAAACTTACTTGGGTAAAAATATAACGTTGTTTTGTGTACTCGCATTATACATCAGTGCCGTTCGAAAAATGTTGTCCAAACTTTTTTTGGTTTTTTTTTTGAATTTTGTCAAATGTGTTGAAATAACAACATATTTTTTACAGTTGTTTTGTTTTATTATGCGGTTCAAATTGTTTATGATACAATAAGAATTTTTAGATTTTTCTAAAATGGTCACAGAAGCAAGAAGTGATCATACCGAAAAATGAGTTTTTTAGGTACTTGCCTGATTTTTAAGGATTAAAGAATAATTCTTTATTGGTGCTGTTTTTTTTAACTTTCCAGGAAGAAGGAAGTTACTGTAATGGGTCTGATTTGTCAAATTGAAAATGTTAACATTTCTTGACGTTTCAAGGTAAAAAAAATGTTCGACTGAAAATCTATTTAACAAAACTAGATTTTCAAACTAAATCTTGATTTATAAGAAAAATTTTGTTTTTAATTTTAAAAGTTTTAAGAATAATTCAACTAACAACTTTTTAACCCACCCTACAAACTTTTAAGCATTTACAGACGGGATGGGAAGTTATCAGTGTGGGTCGTATCCCAGTCTCTTTTTTTGATTGTTTCTTAGAAACATGTTGTATCTAATTTGTACTTGGTACACATCTGCGAGACATTGAATGAGATAGGCTTTTCCATGTGGATGCAGGTATCGTGGTTAAGGTCCGTGTAAGTAGTTTTTTTAATTCATCAAATTACTCTGGGCACTTCTTCGCAACCCCCAGTTTCATTATAAATTGGATTGAAGAAATTTCTTCGAAGAACTTTTTTATCTTAGAAGTAAAAAAATCCAAATACTATTTTTAGTCATAAAAGTTTTAGCTTTTTTAAAGCTTAATATTAATCAGTCGTGGTAAAAATCAAAAAACAAGTTCTTACTTACATTCTTTGGTGTATGACAAGGAGCATTGTCCTGTTGAAACATGGAACTGCAAGTGTCCCCAAAACGCTCTAGCATCGTGGGCTCCAATACGTTCTTCAAGACTCGAAGGTAAACTTTTGCATTGACTTTGGGTTCTAGAAAGCTCATTCTACCTTTTTTATCTCCAGAAAAGCATCCCCACACCTTCATACCTTCAGTTTCGGAGGGCATCCGTAAAACGCAATCATAGCTTTTTCTTCCTTTCGGTTCTCTTCGCGCAAGGATCCTCCCATCTGTAATATGGAGCTTAAATTTTGATTCGTCCGAAAAGATGACATTCTTCCAATGTCTTGAGTCCAATTTAGGTGCTCCTGAGTCCAGAGCAACCGTTTTTCTTTGACTCTTTTTGGAAAATCCGGCTTAAGTACCTGCTTGAGTGCTGTAAGTCCAGCTTTATCGAGCCTTTTTCTCACTGAGCTTGACACAGACCATTTTAAGGTAAACCAAAGACCTAAAGCAGGCCTTCCTGTTCCTTTTTTCTGCTAATATTCTGGGTTTCACAATATTTTGTCAAATTTCATGCCACAGTTTGTTGAGCAGTAATCAGTCTCTTAGAAATGTCTATGTTGTCAAATTGAGACGTGACAGACACAAAATATTGGTTTTATGTTCTGAACTAATTTTTCCCATTTTTTTTCACAGTCACTTCGGTTGGTATTGATCTACTATCACGAGCCAAATGAAGTTCTTATTGATTAAAACATCAACTTTGTACAGTGTTTAAATGACATTTTGCTACCTAGTGCAACAAACCCCGTAGCTTTCCTAAATTCCAAGAACTGATCTCGAAGAGGGTAGTAAAACGTTTGACCAACAATTTTTGAACAGCACTGTATAAGATATTTCTTAAATTAAAAGAAGCCAAGGTATAAAATACAAAATTAAGAGAATATTTCATTACAATCTATCGACCCGTTTTTGAGAAAATTTGTATTTTCGATTTTTCACCGAGGATTATTTGTCTGATAAACATTTAAAATAACAAATCTGCTTTTAGTCTTAGGAGCCAACTTTTAACTCAATCAATCTATTATCTTATTTATGAATTTAAACTTTTTTAAAGATGAACATCAGTAAGGCAATCGGAGGTAGTATATATTGAATAAAAACAACATTACTTAAAACATATGAATTTGTTCAATATGAAGAAGTGACAGTAGTTTGGTCTTTTTGTTTTTGGAATGCAAATAAAAAGTTTGTCATTCGCATATGCAGAACCTCTAGTCTTGCACGAAATTCTAGATTCGCAAATAATAGTTAATAAAATCCAAAATGTTTTTATTAAAGCAAAAAATGAAAAGTATACCGTATGAATTTTTCGAAAACACCTGCCCAACAATTTAAAGCACCTTTTTAATACGATATTAACAATTGCTACAATACCGAACTCATTGGAAAAGTCCGTGATATTTCCAATACATGAAAAGGGTGATTCTAATAACCATGAAAACTACCGTGGAATCTCATTCATGAACACGATGGCTAAAATCTTTTGCGGTATACTTGTGAGCAGGCTTGAAAATCTGGTTGATAATTATGAAATTCCTACGGAGCTTCAAGCCGATTTCAGGAAAAATTACTCAACTGTTGACCAAATATTTTGTCTCACTTCAATAATAAAAGCATTTCAAGCTAGGAAATAAAAAGTTTACTCATTTTTTGTCGATTTAAAGCAGCGTTTGACCTTGTATTATTTTTTTTATGTTTATATAACTTTTCATTAGCATCAAAGCCATTCAAACTGACGGCTAAGCCAAAGCTATCTCAAATTTATAATATAATACTTAAATTTTGTAACCAAATAATTGTAATATTTGTAAAATGAATTACCTACTTACTCTTAATTTTAGGGCTAAGGGAAGTCAGACAAACATATGGACGGAATTTTTGGACACACTTTTTATGACTTCCCTGCCATCGTAATGTTTTGAAAAGGCAATACTTATCATACAATTCCTGTTTGTCCCAGGTAATAATGGGACTGAAGTTGAGGACCTTGCAACAAAAGCGGAGGCAATTCTATATATTCTTTCTTAAAGTAATGAATAATATTAATTATGTAACCTAAAGCATCATTAAAAAAAATCAAAACATGCTTATTTTGTAATACGAAGTCATTTCCAAATAATCGAGAAATACATATATAAATAATGTTTTGATTTCCCCACAAATAGTATAGTTGTGGACTTGTTCCCCTAAGTGTACTATTTGAAGTCGGTTTTAAGTATTTTCACTCATAAAACTAATAAATTTTTCTTTGAAATTTGTATCGTTTCAAAAAAACATTATTTTTTAATACAATTTGAGGTCCAACTGCAAAAAAAAATAACTCTCCTGAAATTCAACCCTCGTCATTCTTAGAACAAAACAAATGACATATTTTTGAATCATCAATAAAATAATGCTAAGCATCGCGCATCATATTCCATGAACATTTCTAAAAGTAGCTTCTTAATTCATTATAAAGCAACAAACTTCCCACTTCACTCCCAACAATTCTAAGAATACATTGCGCAAACAACATCCAAACTTACATAATGAGAAAGAATTAAAAAAAAACAGAAAAACAAAAGAGCTGAATAGCAAACTTCATTGAAATAAAATATAAGAAAAACAAAAGTAATTCAAGATTATTTTTAAACTTAAAAATGCAACATCACAAGAAATGCATTTATACACATATGTACATATATATAAATTTATCTATAAATAAATCACTTAAATCGACATAAGAACAAGACGATTAATAAATTAATTGAATATCATCTTGTTTGAAGGGCTGTAGACACATTAAAACACTTGCCACACAGTTCAGTAAAAAAAAAAACAAGCATGTTTATAGCTAAAACTGATATAGAAGGCAGCAACAAAGTTCTTTTCAAATGTCGATATAAATCCTTCACAAGTTATTCAGACTCCATATCTCGACAGACGGACGGATGGCACAAAAAAGAAATATGTACGAGGTTTTTACAGAATTGCTAATGCAGGAATAAAAATAAACTATGTTTTGTTATGTTTTATATATTTTGTTCCTTAGACTTCGGACTTGGATGCATCATGTGGGCATCATCATCGATTCATGGTAATCCCAAGCGTCTTATTGAATATAGTCAAGAATAGTCAACAAAAAAAAAAGAAACTAGTTCTAGGACGACCACGTCCACGTCTTTGGTCGTCGTGGTTTGCATCGTATATATAAGTCGTCTCGTTCTTGTCTCTCTTTGCTATGCAGACAGGATCGAATCCTTGCGATCTTATAATTCGTTTCTTAATAATTCAGTTATTACAACAATTCTCATATTATACGTTTTTATTTTCCCATCTAACAATTGTGCTGGTCTAGAGTCTTGAATCTGGAGTTCTCGTGGTATCTCGATATTCGACAGCAACAATGTGCCGAAAAGGTATTCTTATTTTTATTCCAGATTCAAGCTGCACAGTGGACATACTCTTGCACTCGCCATGGGTGCATCATCATCAGCATCAGGTGAGTCTGAGAGAATCCTTCCTTGCAGCAGCCGCGGGTTGTCGTGATCACAGATCATCCTTCGCAGAAGCAACTCATCCAAAGCAATGGAATAATAATGTCTGCGTTAACCTACGATATCGTAGGTTTCTTTTTATTCTTCAGTTTTTCAGGTCGTCGTTTGTGTTTTTATACTTTTCTTTTTTTTTGATTTATTGATATTGATCAGATGATGACTTTGGGAATAAATATAAATGCATTGGTTGTAATAGTAACATACGCGGCTGACCGTAGGTAGGTTGGTTGGGATATTGGGACCATGCTGCAGCAAAGAAGCAGCAACAGCTCCTGGCATCTCTGCTGGACCATGTCCATAGATTAGCAAAACTTTCTTTTGTTCGATTGTCAACAACAGGAGAGGATAGTAAATTGCAATGATAATGTGACAATGTTTGAACTTTATGAGGGTTCGTGCGGCCTCTGCCATAATATAATATACCCTTTCTACTCTGTCTCCATCATCTCTTAAAGGTACCCCTTGTGGATTGCCTACGAAAGATACATATTTTGAGTCGTGCAAAAGAAGATATTTCAATTTCATAAATTCAACTTTTTGAATTTTGTATGTGCGATGGAATTGATTAAACTCCAGTAATAAATTCTGACATTTATACTTTAGAGAGCTTGTACCTAGGTTCATATGTACATATATAAGTTGGAAAGATACCTACGACCTCCATCATGGTAGGTAAAAATTGAATAAAGTAAGTTATTCATTGAAAGGATTAAAATAACATACAGCAATGAGGGAGTTACATATTATAATAATGGTAAGTAGTATGAAGCTTTATATTTATGAACTGAATGAAGACGCAACTTAGTGATGATGCTGTATAAAACGCATCATACTTGAAGTATCGTAATTTAACTGCATGCATTTTGCCTTGAATTTTATTGGAATTTTTTGTTTTTCAGAGCTTGTTTTGTTTTTCCTTGTTCCTTTGGGAAAATATTAAAAAAAAAAGAAACAAAAGGGTATAGCAAAGTATGAAATTGTGTCAAGTATGAAATGGGCTATGGAAAGTGCGAAGTTTAATTCGCAAAGGTTCAACTGTGAAGTTTTAAGTGCGAAATGTAAAGTAAAATAAGCGACATTTGCAATGCAAAATGCTAGTTGCGAAATGATTAGATTAGAATTTATTTAACAGATATTTAGTTGTTTACATTATCTTTTAACATATTTCTAAATAATGAACTACTAGATGTAAATATAATCATAATAATAAAATATTGTTTAAAATTGCATTTTAGAGAACTTAGGTTTCAAATTATAAAACATGTTGTTTTAAAATGAGTTTTAAGTTAAGATAAAACGAAAAAAATGTGTGTAACGCTTTAATTGGCTAATAAACTATGACTTTTAGTTTAGTTAAAACAAAATTGTAGAAGCTTTCACTTATGATTCTATTCCGGTATGAGGTCGACTCCTTACAGTACTCCACAAGCTGCAACCAATTCCTACAGTGCGGGATTCAAAATATTTCATTTTCTTGTAGAACATATTTTCCAAAAACTGCCCTTCTTGTTTCCTTTAGAACCGGACACTCACCCAGAAAGTGTCTAACATCTTTCTTTTAAGCCAACACATCTCTCCTCTAATAATAAAAATTGTCCTGATGGCTTCCGGTGGAAAGTAATTCCTTACTTTGTATTGTACTTCAATTTTGAATAAAATTTTCTTTATGTTCTCTTTTTGAAAGTATAGCTTAGAGTAATTTCTTCAGTTCCCAGTGATTCGTCCCAATTTCATTTAAAGTGATTCCACATTGCGCTGCTAGCTTCCTCCAAACTTCATACCAACCTTTTTTAAATTGAATTGCATGTCGCCAGATAACTTTTGGCAGCCTGGAATTTTGCATTTTCGATATCCTGATCACACAAACCGCGTTCAGCTTAAGAGTTGAAATAAAGAGTGTTGCTAGATCATAGTTCCGTTCAAAATCCTGTACTTTGAATATAGAGCAATGTTCTTATTGTAAAAATGTTGCCCAATGTTCTACAATAGTTGTTCTTGCCTTATTAGCTTTCATTTGTAATAGTTTTTCCATATTTATATTAAAAGTTAACTCCTTTCCCAGGTAATAAGTGTATACCCTTACTATTTCTTAATTTCTTCGATAAAACCTCCATTGTTTATCACTTGGAAGTCTCCCACTGCCCTTCTGAAAAATCATAACCTTAGACTTATCTATGTCGACTTCTATACTCCATATTCTACAGTACTCTGCTTGTCTATTTATCATCAGTCGAAGGGATTTTTGAAATTTTCCTGATGATTTAAAAAAACGTATGATAGTTCTTTTATTCAAAAAAGGAAGTAAAACAGACCAATAACTTTGTTGTCTTCAATATCGAAATTATTTGAGAAGGTTATTAAAACAATAACTCTGTCTTACCTTAATAAAATAAACTTTTTGAGTCCATTCCAATTTGGATTCAGGGCTGGGCTTTCTACGGAGAAGGTTGAGATGCTAAGAAAAAGTGTGCTGGACTTTTTGTAGACATAACTAAAGCCTTTGACATGGTGATCCATAACATACTCTTGGATAAACTGTATAGTGTATAGAGTCTTAGTTGGCAGTGTTCTAGCACTTACTGTTGTGGTTGCCTCATCTTCTTAATGATTTGTTGAAGACTTCGAAGCTGAAATGTTTTTGCTACATCAAGCAAAGCATTTATTTTGGTAGCTTCACTTTCAATGCAATGGAAATAATTCATTTCGAAATACTTATCTGTGCTGATTTCAAGTTCCAAAATTTTTGAGTGGCTTAGCTGGAATTCATAGCAGAAAGAACTTAGTCTATCCCTTAATTCCAACTCAGATGTTCGATTGGTTTTATTTTTGAGCTTGTTATGAATAAGCACAACTTCATCCTATATTTGTTTTATTTTTTTTATTTGTACAGTTTATCTTTTTTCTCTATTTAAATTGATTTGTTGACCTTTTTTAACACTCCATTTAAATCTATATCTAAGTCCCGATTACGCTTACTTTACTGTCAGGTCAGCCATAAAGTACGCTATTGAAAATAATAATTTTGAAAGGTAATTAACTTATTTTCTTTGCTTTTTAGCAATTGAGACAATTTCACCAAAAATTTATTATAACTCCTTATTTTAATTTCCTTCGCCTTTATGACGATTGAGAAAATATAAAATAAGAATCCGGCTCGAAGGACCAAATTTTTAAATTCCTTACCTCTGGTGGGGGAAAATTTAAGAACCGCGAGTTAAAAATAAAATACCGAGTTGTAAGGTCGGGTACGCTGTTTATTCAAACTGACCATAGTTTTATATCTTGGTGTAAGAAATTGTTCCGCAAATATTTGAGTGCGTATTTATGAGTACATTGCAGTGCAATATAATGCACTTAATGCACCAACGTGATAAGGAAAATCAAAAAAGAATATGCAACCATATACACAAATATACAGTTAAACGAAAAAAAAAATAATCTCTACCAAAACATAGCAGTTTATTATCAAAATAATTACGACACATCAAAAAGTATGACTGCGCTTAACACTTTAGCACCAGTGTTGCCATTTTCAGTTTGAGTAAAATGTCAAGTTCGAAAAAGATGCGAAGTCTGACGTTTAAATTTCAAAACGTCAAAGGTGAAGTTTAGAATGTAGAACATGATAAGAAATATAAAATGCAAAGTGTAACGTTAAAATTTCAACATTTGCAATGCAATATATGAAGTGAAACACAATTTTAGAGCCAAGTCAAGTGTAAGTGAGTGATAAAAAAGCTCAGTAGCGAAATGTCAAGTATAAGAAGTCTAAAGTTTAAAGTACGAAGTGTCAAGTGCAAAGTGTCAAGTGTCAAGTTTCAAACGTAAAGTGTGCTGTTTGTAGTGCTTATTTTGAAATGTGAAATACGAAATGCGAAATGCAACATTTGTAATGCAGTATGAGAAGAGGAAAAAGTGAAGTACGAGGTATCAAAAATGAATTGTGAACTATGCAAAGAGTAAAGTTGAGAAAACCAAATAGAAAAGTCGAAATTCCGAATAAAAGATTGATGTGAAGAATATGATAAGAGGCGAAAAGTGAACTGCGGAGTGTCAATTCGAAAATGTGGAATTCGAATTTAAAAGTGCGAAGTAATATTGCAAAGTGTTGAGTGAAATTCAAAGTGCCAAAGTATGAAGTTCAAGATGTGATTTGTGAAATACGAAATGCGCAGTTTCCAAGATTAAGATGCAAAGTGCGATCAAATGAATGAAATGAGAAGATTGACGCACGAGGTTAAGTCTTAATTGCGAAATATTCAGTGTGTAGCGAAATATGTCAAACTTGCAAGGTGCGATGTATGAAAAGTAAAGTGTGATATGCGAGTTTTGAAATTTGAAGTATTAAGAAGAAGAAATGTGACATTTCCATTTCAAAATGCAGTGTGAAAAAAGTGAAGTAAAAGATGTTAACCTTCAAACCAAGTATTGAAGTGATGTCAAGTGAAAAATACCAAATTATAAAGTCAAATTTAAGAATTAAAAAGATTGTGAAATGTAAAGATTGAACTAAAAAGGGTGACTTCAGAATCGTGAAAGCCAATGAATGAACTGCAAAGTCTTTATTGTAAATTTTAAAATAGATGCGAAGTGCTGAGGCGAAGTCTTAAAGTAAAAATTCTGAATTAAGAGAAGTGAAGTGCGAAGATTGAAGTGAAATGTTGAAAATTTGGGTTGTGGTCAACCGATGCGTCATTTATACAGTGCGAAGAGCTAAGTTTTAAATGCGAAGTAAACAGTTTAAAAGGCAAACAAAAATTGAGATGCATAGTTTGAAAAGCTGTATAGTGCGAAAACTAAATTACGAAAAATTTAATTTTAAATTTTAATTGCGAAGTGCAGAATACGAAATCCAAACTGGGAAGTGCAAAACTTGGTCTGTGGATTGAAAAATGAAAAATTAGAAATCGAATTACGAAGAGTGAAGTGCGTGAAATGTGAAATGAAATGCCAAGTGCGAACTGTAAGATAAGAAGTGTGGAACTCAAAATGCGAGATTTTAAATGCAAAATGTGAAGTGAAATTTGAAGAGTGAAGTGAAAACGTAGAGATTTAACCTGTGAAAAGTAAAATGTGAGGTCGGAAGTTCGAAATTTGAATTTAAAATGTGAACTTTGGAAATTCAAAATGCGAAGTGACAAGGTTGAAGTGCGAAGGATGAAGTGAAAACAGTATGTTTCGAACTGTGAATTTGGAAGATCAAAATTTTAAGTGGAAAGGGGAACTTTGAAATGAAAAATGAAAAGATTGAAGTGCGAAGAGTGAGATACGAAACGTAAAGTGAAGTTGATAAGTGGATTTCTGAATTGTAAATAATGAAAGTAAATATAGTTAAACATGCAAATTTTAAAGAGCAAAGGGCAAGGTCCGAAGCTAAATGTCAAGTGAAAAGTTTGAAGTTTGAATTATATGTTGAAATGCAAAAATGGTAAGCAAGAAAATTAAAGTGCTAAGCATGAAATTTAGATGTGAATTATAATTTGTGGATTGTGTCAAATGCGAAATTTGAAAAGCAAACTCCAAAGTGAAAAGAATAAAATAAAGAGTGAAATGAAAAAAAAAATGCATATTTTATAGAGCGAGAAGTAATCTATGAAGTTCTGAGCTTCATATGCAAAATGTGACATGCAAAAATTTAATTGTAAAATGGGAAGTGAAAGAGACGAATTGCGAAGCGTGAACTATTAAGTTTGCATTTGCACTTGCAAAATACGAAATTTAAAACGAAAAATGCGAAGTGAAATAAGTGAAGAGAAAAGAGTGACCTGCGAACCATTTAGACGGTAAGTGTTAAGTTTGAAAATCAAAGGAAAAATAAGTGAAGTTCGAAACTGCAAGTGTCAAATTTAAAATGTCAAGAGAGAAGTATAAAATGCGAAGTTTTAAATGGAAGAGTTGAGAAATTAAGCAAGCTTTAAATTTAAATCAACTATCAGAAAAGAAAATTGTGGGATTATTAGTTGATTTTGAAGAAATTGATCCAAGCCTATTTTGCAAATTTTGTTCGTTAAAAATAAAGAAAAACTTTCTAGTTTCAAAACAACAAACATACATTAATCATAACATTTTCCAAGAATAAAACAGTGTCTTATGGCCTAGTGGTCGAGTCTTTGCTTCTATATATCATTTTAAAGAAGTAGAACAGAAACTTTGACTTTGAATAATATTTATCTAACATATCATATTTTGTCTTTATATGACAAAAAAAAATGCCAAAAATTATTCAATAACCCAAAGTCACGATTCCTAACCACTGGCTTATATCCTCAACCAATAACCTCAAAATCAACCTATACCCAAATGCCTCCGGCTGGCAACCTCACCATTTTGATGACCATTCTTTTGTGAAGTTAATTTGCATATCTTTGTCCAGTTCAACAGCGCAGCACAAGACAACAGCCAGCCAGAGTGTAAGGAAGTGACTAATTTGCAGAACTTTTGATGTTAGTTCTTAAATTCAACTTCATACGGCTCCATCGCGTCGTCGTTCAGTCATCGCGTCTTATTCATTGTTCATGTGGGTATGTAAATCCATTGTTTTAACGAATTGGCTAATTCTTTAGGTCTTTTGTGCTTATCTTTGGAGTTTTAGGATTTCCGCTTGCCCGATTATCATGTAGCCTGATGATGTCTTTAAGACATTCACTTCATCTTTTTTAGTTTTGTTTTCTTGAATAAACGTTCACGGATCGATGAGATTTTAACTTTGATATAATTTTCCTAGAATAATTTTGAATCTTGATTAAAATGAATTTTTAAGAACTTTTCAAAGAACATTTCCTAATAACCTTCGACTTAAACAGCTAACTTCACCTTTGAAGATAACGTCTGTCGCCTTTGATGTTTTCTTTGTATTTTTTTGTTTTGTTTACGGCAATATCACAAAGCTCGCGCGCTTTTAGATTGTATCCCTTTGGATGTTTTCACGAACATGCAATCTTAAGTCACGTGATGTTCATACTTTATTTGAGGACTTCCAATTTTTTCCCAAAGTCTAAAGTTGAAACATCTTTATTTTTTGACATGAATACAAGCAAAAGAAAAATAAAGACCACTCAACTTGTCTTGACACGGCCCTGAGGTGAAATAACACTAAAGCCTCTGCGAAAATCGAAATCCACAAAAGCACACATGAGGCTCTGCAGCCGCCACCGCATCCTTTAAGATGCACGATATTCGCCTTCTCATTTCCAATCTTGACTTATTCATTGACTATAACATTCTTAAGAGCGAGGTAAATCTATTCGGATTTATGATTGCGTGCCGTGATTTATTAACTTAAGATTGAACGTGCCACGAATAATGCCATATCCCATCCAGGCTTCTCTGTGAAAACAACGCACAAGAGATGAGGAAACATCATCTCCCCAAAGCCCAAAGCCTAGCCGATGCTGCAAGGCTATTAAGGACTACGCATATTGAATTTAGTTTTGCGCTATTTTTAGAAAAGATTGAAAACAAGATGGTTTGTTGGAGGGTACCCAGGTTGGTTCCAATATAACTGGGCAAGACTAGCTGAGCCGGAGTTCCGATCAATCTATCAAGGAAGCTTCACAGATGAACATTGAACATACATCTTCTCTGGGGACCTTTTAAAAGATCCAAATCATTTAGATTTAGTGAGAGAGCGGGAGAGATGTGTCCAAACTTTCCACCCATCTCATTAAATCGCTCATCAGAGTAAAAGAGAGAGATAGAGAGTGAGCAGAGAAGAAGAAGCTTAGTTGGATGTTTGGTATTTTGCGCTAATTGCCACCGACAGCTTATCAATTAGAGATTGAAATTCCTCAAGAACCAGACGAACGAAGACGTTTAAATCTTTGCGCGATATTAAGTTCCATACCAGACCAGGCCCAGTCCCTGGCTGCAGGCCTACACTTCTATTTGTACAGATTGAAATCCTCATGAAGCTGGAACTTTTTTGTTTTGTATATTCGCACACGTCCGCGTCCGTCCAATGCGCCGTAGTAGAATTATAATTATAATAATCACTCTGGAGTTATCGTCTCCTTGGGTTTTTGTTGTTGCTGGATGCGTTGTTCTTGTCCACGGATTAGGATGAATGATGTGAGCGAGTGGGACTCGGTTTGGTATACATCTATACAAAATTTTGCACTTCTTCAAAGCTGAACATATACTTGAAGGTATAAAAGATCTCACGTAATAGATCCGTGAGTGGACAGCTGAGCCATTCAGAAAGATGGGTGGTTGAGATTGCGACACATGAAGGTTGTTCCATTGGCACATGAAGCTGGAGGAGCCATTTCGCTCTAAACCTCGATGGATGAGGATAATCTCTCTTTTTCGTACACACATATGGTTTTTTAAATTGCACCACAAGGTGTATGAGGTAATGATGACTACGACAACGAAGACTTCGATGAGCATAAACAAATTAAATTGAGGCAGTTAAAGGGGACCGTTGGAAGGGGAGGAGGGGGGAAATTAGGTACTCTGTCTAGTTGCTCTATAATTTGCTTCTGTCAAATCGAATCCGCTCTGATGTGATATGTAAAAGGATTCATTTAGATATTTTTAACAACAATGTGTGAGGTACGGAGTGTTGTTATCTTCCGATAAAAAGAAGTTTTTTAAGCCGACAGTAATTTTACTTATAATTAATTAACCATTTAATAAGACTTTATTTTATAGTGATTTTTTTTTGTTAAAGTGGGAACAGCTTAGTGAAAAACACTTTCACTATGTTGTAATGGCACTTCTAAGGTATTTATCAATTACCGTCACCATTGGCTCTAGAAAAATTGGAGGTTTTTGATTTACGGGCTACAAAAACTATGACTGTAAAATACACACTATAAATTAATCGTTAGCTTTTCTGTGACACAATGTTCTTGAAGGATGGAAAACAATAAAAATAAAAATTTGCTGTTCCATTGAAAAGCAATATCACCCTCATTTAAACTGTCATGTTTCACTTTGTATACTGTAAATAAGTCACACTTCCTTTGTTTTAGTTTTATTAATTGACGTCTCTTATTTTAAACTGTCATTTAATGTAAAGCTACATGTTTAATTATTTTTGTAATATCATATATAGGACTTTAATTAAATGACATCTGCTATCTCATATTGTGATTTTTTGAAGTTTGGTATATTCGACTGTAATTCACTTATGCATGTTGGTAATCTCAGACTGTAAATTTCTAACGTTTAATATCCCAGACTATGAAAAAGGACTGTTAATATGTTACTTAGTGACATCTACTGCCTTAACTTTTATTTTATTTTTAAAACTTTTAACTTAAACTGTATCAAGTGGCATCTCCAATCTTCAACTATCATTTTCTTTACTGACATTTGATATCTCATACTGTAATCCAATGGCATAAAGTGTGCAACGCTACCACTTATTGTGTTTTTGTAATATTTACTAAAACTTTTATTTAGTGATACCTTTATAATTTAATATGAAATCTGTAATCTTCAACTCTAATTTGTTGACTTCTTTTATCCACCAAAAAATGAAATAAAAGACTGTAATCGAGTGCATTTTTCAAACAGTCTAAATTAGACTGTTATTTTATACTTTTATTTAATACTGTAACTTAATAGCATGTTTATTAATACTGTAATTTTTGTACGTTTTTTTTTTCAATACAAATGAAGTGACATTTTTAGGGGAGCGGGTCGAAGTGCTGTATTTTGAAATACTATATGGTCAAAATTCTGTATGATACTGTACGATACTGTATGGTCATAATACTGTATGGTTAATATTCTGTATTTCAAAATACTGTGTCTCAAAATGCTGTATTGTCAAGATTCTATATCTCATAATACTGTACAATACTGGAAGTCTTGACAGATCAATTAGTTTGGTGCAATTGTTTATTGTATTGCTGATTATGATAGGAACAATTCAAAAAAAATGCGCACTTTTTTACATTGTCAAAACAATTTTTATTTTTTGAGCCTTATTTACAGCTTTTTGAAATACAGAATTTTGAGATACAGTATTTTAATCATGCAGTATTTTGTACCTACAGTATTTTGAAATATAGTATTTTGAGATATAGTATTTTAAATACAGTATTTTGATCCATATAGTATTTCGATCCCAACCCCATTTTCAGCCTATTTTGCCAGATTGTAAACTGCAATTGTAATCAAATGACATTTGGAAAACTCAACTGTAATATTTTGACGTCTATTATGCACGAAGAAATATTAAGTGATATCAGCTATCCCAGACTGTAATCAACAGTGCTACGCCACTGATGGAGTTTTTGTAACATCTACTAACACAGGTTGTTACATAATCCTTCTATTTCACACTGTAATTTAGTGATATTAAATTTAATACTGTTATTTGTTCACATTTCCACAAACGCTTTAATTTTCAAAAATATTTACCTACATGTCAACAAGGAATACACAAACAATGTATAACGAAAAAAACGTATTACCTTAACAACCTAGCAAAATAAACTCACTTACTGCCATAACTCACAGGAATTTTGGAGTAAAGTTCGAGAATTGGGTGGACGTAATAGAAATATGATGAATTCTCTCGGAGCTGAGACATTTGCTGCTCATTTTAAAACACTTTTATCGGTCGATGAGAATCAACATTATTTCTCCTACGCACTTCCTAATTTCACAGTCAGTGAATTAGATAGCCCAATATCTTGGAGTGATTTGAAACTAGTTTAAGTAAGTCGAAGAATAACAAAGCTCTAGTCATAGACAGGATTCGAATCTTACAAAAACAGAACTGATCAATTTAAAAACTATTTTGTGGAGTACTTTAACAGGTTATAAAATGATGCTTATGTGCCAAAAGACTTCAATAAAGCAGTTATTTTTGCCATTTTCAAGGAAGGAGATTCAAATCTTGCGGATAACTGCAGAAGAATTTCTATTCTTAACTCTATGAGGAAGATTCTGACTTCAATTCTGTACGAAAGGCTCACTAAGTGGATCGAGGACACTAATTGTCTAAGCAAGTTTTAAGCTGGTTTTCGGTCGGGCTTTTCAACGATAGATCACATTTTTGCACTTACCAGTATGGCCAGGAAGTCTTTTGAAAAGAAAAAGAAATTGTATGTTTGTTTTGTAGATTTCGAAACAGCATTTGATAAGGTCAACAGACAGGCTTTGATGTACAAGCTCTCATTAGTAGGGATCTCCCGAAAATTTCTCATGATGTATTTTAAATTTTTGGAGTCATCAAGCGCCTGTGTATGGGATGGATCAGAGTTTTCGGATTGGTTTCAAACCACAGCAGGTGTTCCACAAGGGTGCATTTTGAGCCCAATAGTGTTTGCTTTGTTTATCGACGATATCAGTGATGGACTTCCAGGAAGAATACTCTTTGCCGATATCCAATTGAAAGTTTTGCTATATGCGGACGATTTAGTTGTAGTAGCTGAAAATCCTTTCACTCTGCAGCTGCAAGTAAACAGATTGAATTCCTTCTGCGAGAGTTGGGGCTTGCATGTACAAAGAAAATGAAGATTATTATTTTTGAAGCGCGTCAAAAAAGAAGGCTGCCGGAAGAGAAGTGGTCACTCTAAATATCTTGGAGTTTTGCTTACGCATAGTTTAAATTTTTCAAAGTATGTAAAACAAAAAAAGCAAAGAAGCTAAAATTGCGTTGAGTTTATTATGGCCAACGATTTTTGCCAATCCAAAAATCAATCTTGTGTCAAAATATCGAGTCTTTCAAGCAACTTTTAACACTTGTGCGTGTTACGGTGCTCAAGTTTTTGGATACTTGGCTCTTGGGGAGTGTGAAGCAATTCAAAGACATTTTTTCAAACGCTTGTTTAGACTACCAAATTCAACACCAAATTATGCTATTTACGTGGAGTCTGGCATAACGCCAATATATGCTGAAAACCTCAACATGAACTCGGATTATTTAATAAGACTGATGAAGAGGGATGAAATAAGTCTTCATAAAACCAGACTACTGCAATCTAATGACATCCCTTTCAATGGAGTCAGCAAGCTATCTCACATGAAGCTAACTTAACTTTATCTATCTATCCGTCGATTTCAATAATGAAGCCAGTGTCATCAACAAAAGTTGACGTGATAGCGTTGATTTCCACTCGAAAGAAACAATATTGGCCCTAGAACACCTAGAACACTTCCTTGTGGTACACCAGCTTTATTTAAGCAACTAAGAAGAAAATTGTATCTATTGATAAATAATTGATTAATTTAAAATTCAGAAATAATGACCCGCCATTGCAACCACTTTAGAATCCCTTTGTAACTCCAAATAGTCATCTTTCTTGAACTATCCAGGATGCAAAGATTCATTTAAGTTCCATATTCAATGTGGAACTACGATTTGTAGAAAAGAACATTAAGCAAGAGTTCTTACGTAATTTAAAGGCATATTCTAAGACTTGAGATCATCATGAAAGTTCTTACTCTGGAATGCTTAATCATCATCAGTCTTACAAACTCATCCAGTTGCAAATTTTTTGACTTTGAATGATGTTAAACAAATAAAATAACTGTTCTACATACAAATAATAATCAAGGGTCACTAAGTAGGCAGTCAAAAGCCTTGAGACTTATATTTAACCTAAAGCATAACAAATTCACCGCAATGAAATGACTTAACGTACATATGTACAGTAGTGCTTCGTCGGTCGTATATGCGAAACAGTTTGTTTTCTGCCATAGCGAACGTGCCTGTTCGCACTCTTTCAGATTCTTATCATTAAGGTTTCAACTATAGCGACTACTCGAGTATGCTGCGCTTTTAGCAATAGAACCAAAACTAAACCATCCGCAACTCACCGGGAGTTTATGGCATCTAGATTATGGTGCTCTTTGGAATAACATAACCGCGGAAGACCGCGCTCCTTACATCGTCTTTATTGCAATCAAAGCACGTCTTTGGCTTCTAAGCCACCAGTTAGTTACCAGTAGCTGGATCACATCAGGTAC
This sequence comes from Eupeodes corollae, assembly GCF_945859685.1. Lineage (NCBI taxonomy): Eukaryota > Metazoa > Arthropoda > Insecta > Diptera > Syrphidae > Eupeodes > Eupeodes corollae. Next base: position 126,452,741 of record NC_079149.1, read on the forward strand.
ATACTTCGGTCCTCTAGACAAGACAAGACACAGAACGTAAGCTAGCAAAGAAACTTTATAATACCACAATTACAATGCTCCCCTGAGAGATGTGACTATGTTCTGAACGAAGAGACAAATGTTTTGAGGTTATGTAATCGACAGAAGTGAATCTTAATCACCTTCTGTTCTGGATTCTACTCGAATATGTATATGGTTAGGATTCAAGCTGGAGATATGCCTCACCTCTGGGAAATCTCTAACGTATAAAACTAATGAAAGCTTGATCCCATTAAAGAAAAAATCCATACCCAAGCCGGCCGCCCGCCATACCTTCACATATATAGATGGAGTTGATGGTTCAATGCCAAGTTGTGTATTGGATTTTATGCATTACATATAGCTGGAGGTATTTAACGGTATTAGAAGTAAGATAAATGAAAGGTGCGCTGAGCATGCCCAGAGTGTATAGTGTAGGAAATTTGTTTTACTTCTAAGAGATCTATGATTGAAGAAGAAAAAATGATTTCTTTAATGGCGCAGTTTAACCCATTAGGATAGATAGTTGATTGATCAATCTCTAATTAAAGCTGATAGATAAGGTTGAAGAAAAGGAAGTTGGAGAAGAACATTAGTTAGATCTTGTATTTATGCTTGGGAGAAGCATTTACTTAAAATAGATATCGGAAATATCTTTACATATTGATTTAATAAGAAGAAACTTGGGGTACATTAGGGGAGCGGTTTTGGTCCTCTACTTTTTAGATAACACAAATGTTTGATTTTTAGTCTTTCTAATAGAAAAATGTATGTGTTGATTTATGGTAAATATGAGAAATGACTCTTGTTTTCCAAAGAATTGTATGCATAGTTTAAAATATCAATGGGTTCCGAAAACACTCGAAATAACAAATTTTATACCAAGTTGAAGGGTAAAAGCATTGTTTTTCAAAGGAGGCAACAAGTTTTCTTTCCAGGAAAATTGTCATGACCATTTTTATTCAATTGTTAAAAACTTTTATATTATGTTTCCAAGTAAAAGTAAAGGTAAAAAATTGGACCCTTATGGTATCCATATCCCACAATTCTTCTACTTAAACTATTTACCACTTAGTATTTGGCATGTTTCAAACCTAACTACAGCGATTTTTCTTTCAGTGTTGAAAATGCCTACAATTAATTATGCAAATAAAAGTACTTTAAAATATTCTAAAATTAAGCTTAGAAGTTAAATTTGCATGAGTATAAAACTTCAACTCGATTGTCTTGAGATGATGAGTAGATAAGCAAACTTATCGATCTCTACATTAAATTTCATCCCTGAGTTTCCACTTATGATTTATGATTTAAATATTTATTCATAAAGTCATCTAACTACTAAATTACAATTTTAAACAAAAAAATCTTATAATACTGAAAGTGCAATATACGAATGCATCACACATAAGTGTGGCTGCTGCTTATTAGTAGTTAACGTCCTTACTTGACCTGTTGTCCATCAGCTTCAAATAACTTGACAGTAGTTCATCTTTGTTTACATCAATTAAGACTATTTTTAGAACTTATCACCTGCTGCACAGTGAAGAAATTAATTATAATGGATTTGACATGCGAGTATATTGATTAAGCTTAGCAAATAAGAACTTTTGAGGTAGTCTTGCAAAGAGTGACAGCCTGCACTTTACCTATACTAAATAGCACATCTGTAAAAACGATCTGTCATTGAAGATGTTTGCTGATGCATTGTTTAAAAAATCTATAAACTTAAGATTTTTGTTGATAGAAATCATCATCATATTTTATTTTATTTTTTCAATTTCCAATAGAAGATAATCATCATCATACATTTGATGATAGTTAAATAAATATTTTAGGAAAATTGAAAACCTACAATTTAAATGAATTTGATTAATTAAATGGGATTTTATAAAAGAATGAGAAATCTTACAGCAACGAAGAACTATGAAAAATCTGTCATTAATGACAATTAAAAGATTTTTCATCGACGGTATGTTAACATTGGACTCATTTGACGTTTCGTGAATTTAACCTTGTTCTGCCTCACTTTTCTATTTCTCTTTAACCATTAATTACGAGCAAGATGTTATGATTAGACGTCAGAATGAGTCACTTAAAAAGAGTCCAATATTAAAGCCGTCAATGAAAAATAAAACCGAATCTGTCACTTTATTTTAAAATTTAAAACATCTAATCAAACAGTACTACTTTGAATTAACTCAACTAAAGTGTCTCCATTAAATTTTCGGACATATTTTGAGTTTTTCTTTTTTAGTTCAGAGCAGAAACCTAAACTGTCAAACAAAGAAATTATGACTCTTTTTTACCTCTGAACATCAGAAACTTTATGTTTCTTTCTTCATTATGAACGTGTTCTCAGCTTTTTAAAAGTGACCTCTATGAGCTCAGAATAAAATCACTGAGCAGACCGGTTTGATAAATCAAATAAAAAATAAATTGAATACTTGCTTGAATATAATTAGTTTTTTCAATATGATTTAAGTTTTTAATCTAAGATCGTGTTTCTGTAGAAGAAAATGACAGGTAAATTGACAAATGTCAAAATGTTTACAAATAATTCTGTGTGCCAGAAAACTACTTGTGCAGAGGATGTCCAAAGTACAATCGATATGTTCAGATTCCGTCTGGAACTCTTTTCTAAACTAAAAACAAAAAAAACGCCGAAATGACATTTGAGCTATTGACGTTTATTGTTGGCGCTCGAAACTCTTTTCTAAACTAAAAACAAAAAAGAGGCTGGGTGCGACCCACACTGATAACATCCCATCCCGTCTGTCGATTTGTCTTGCTTAAAAGTTTGTCTATATGTACTCCTATCAATTTTTACCAAATTTGCGTACTATTTTTTGTAGATTTTATTTTTTATGAAAAAACGGACTGTTGGATTTTTATATAAAAATTACTAAACATTGAAAACAATATTTTCTGTGATATAAAATAAGTTTGAAGCCAATATTTTTAATTTTTGAAAAGCTATTTGAGCCGAAAGTAAATTTTTACCAAGTTTTAGTATTGTTTTTTTAGAGTTTTATTTTTTGTAAAAAAAACTGTCAATTCGATTTTTCTCGAAATTTGTCCTAATGTTGAAAACAATATTTCTTATAAGACAAAATTAGTAAGAAGCTATTATCTCCAAGTTATTAAATGATATTTGAGTCGAAAGTCATTTTTTACCAACTTTTGTTAATTTTTTTTCGGTTTTTAATTTTTTGTAAAAAAATTGTCAATTCGATTTTTTTCAAACTTTAAGTGAATGTTGACAACAATATTTTTTGAAAGATAAAAGTAAATTAAAGCTAATATCTCAAAGTTTTTAAAAGATATTTGAATCGAAAATCAATTTTTAACAACTTTTATACATTTTTTTAGGTTTTTATTTTTTTTTTGTAAAAAACTGTAAATTCGATTTTTCTCAAAATTTTATCAGATGTCAAAAACATTATTCTTCGTTGCACAAAATTGTTTTAGAGATGAAATCATATATTTGAGTCGTAAAATTTTGGAGGTGACAAATTTTTTTTTCAGTTTTATTGATTTATAAAAAAACCGTTATATTAATTTTTTTCAAAAAATATACCTGTTTGGTATCACTTTACAATATATTATATAAAATTTAATTCAAGTCTCTTGCGTTTTTGGTTCGTAAGATATTTAGGGTTAACCAAAATTTGCACCTTTTTTTCAAACTGCTATGGTAAAAAAACCACAAACGCAATTTTCTTGAGAGCCCTTTCTGCATCTTTCTGCCTTATTATCTGTATAACAAAATGTATTTGAAGTCGATATCTCTTCTGGTTCTTGAACTATGGAGGATGAAAAAAACGTCGCGAACGTACGGACGTACAGACGTACAGACGTACGGACGTACAAACGTACGTACACACGCACCCATCTTCGGTCGTACTGTCAAGTACAGAGATTCGTTCTTTAGCCGTACTATGCGAATGTGGAATGCCTTGCCACACTCTGTCTTTCCCAGCTATTGCAATATTCAGGAATTCAAAACCAATGTGCACCGACATCTCCTTTCAACCCCTCTCTCCCTTTCCTAGTGCTCACACTGTGTCTACATAATAAGGGTAATATATCCCCTTGAGTGTGCGCTTATTATAAAAAAAAAAAAAAAAAAAAACACACGCACTCACAGACATCTTTCTAAAAATCTTTTATTTCGACTCTAGGGACCTTGAAGCGTCGAGAAATGTCAAAATTTTTAATTTGACAAATCGGACCAATACAATTACTTCCTATGGGAAGTTAAAAAACGCCGAAATGACATTTGAGCTTTTGACGTTTATTTTTGGTGTGCATTTTTGCTTGTCAATGCACTGTGCGTGTAATTTGACGTGTGTCAACTCGAGTGGGGGCTTACAACGTTTTTATTTTTCAAGTAGTTATTTTTATTATTAATCTAACACTTTAAAATACTTATCATTTAAATTTTAAGGAGATTTCAATAAATTATTAAGTTTTAAAGATAATTTTTCGAATTTAAAATAAATTCTTTTAACTTAAGTTGAAATCATAAAAAACGTTACTTTAACTTTTAGTAATTTTTTAAATCCATAATACTTTTGAGTTTCTGACATTTTAAATTGACAGTCTCATTCCACAGATAAAAACAGCCTGTTCTGTTTGTATATTTTTTTCTGAACGAAATGTCTGTTTTTAGACGTGTTCAGATGAACTGTTTTGTAAAATACGATTAGAATTTTGCAATAGCTAGTTTATAAATTTATTTATAAATATTTAAACAAATGTCTAACAAATAGAAAGCTAAGACCTTAAACAAATAGTTGAAAAACCAATATTTGACCACATAGTTCAATTAAAATCCTTTAAAATGCATAGATTATTAATCATTGATTTCTCATAATTTATTGCAAACTGAACTCACAAAGAATTTCGTCATATGTAAAAACATTACTTTCGATATTATCAATAAATTTGCAATTTCTCATTGAAAATCTACGCTATATGTTGTGTCAAGGTCTAATATTCATATATGACTTTCAAGAACTCCTAACTAGCAAATATAATTAATTATTTTATTGCATTTAGTTATAATATGCAAATTATTGATTACTCATGTCATGACAATCAATAAAGTTAGTTAAGCAATAAACCTTCTCTCCTTTATGTGAACTGAACATCTTATTCTCTCGTATATATGAACCTTTCAAAAACATCACTACTTGAAATTGATACACAACACAGATCACAGATTGCAGAGAGACATCATAAACTAAAAAACGAAACAAACAGGTCTTTTTTATTTCGGTCATAAATCTCGATCTCAGGGTCAAGTTCAAGTTAACGAAAAGGCGCGCACGTCATTTTTTGTGGAGAGTTGGCGCCGCCGCCGGCCGCGCGCCGGCGCGTTCAGTCTTATCACTTCATCCGGTATCCATGGAACATATTAATAAAACCCCTTCCTATAACTAATTGGATTTATTTTATCCTGATGTCCGTTTAAGGTACAGCTTACACCTTGTTACACGTTCCACCACTAATTACATGCAGAGGGCGTTAGCATCATTTTCTTGTATTTCAGTAGTCGTCGCGTAGTTCGAATTTGTGGGCAAAACCTTAACCCTCTTGAGGTAATTAATTATTATTTATAAGAAGAAAAAATCCTACATACTTTATTTTTGTTTATCGTCAAAAGATTTGGCAAAAAGTAAATAACTTTTTCCCATAATGGAATTGATGTTAAAATTAAAAATAAGTTTTAAAAGAAAAAAAAAAAGAAGTGCGTGGTATGACAGCAGCTACTCACGCAGAAACATCAATCACTATGTGATTTATTCCGTCGTGGGTTTAGTTTGTGATGCGTGAAAAAAATAACACATGAATACTGATTGGCTTTGATTAATTGGGTTGATGATGTCGTTCGTTGTCTAGATAGCAGGTATGCTTCATACCAATGGACGGGTGAAGCCATCGATCGGTGCTTATGATTGTTGTTATATGTTTACCAAAAGGCGTATTAAGAAAAATCTGTGCGGGTTTGACAAAAACTTCACTATCGTAATTATTTATGCATGTTTTGAGAAGAAATATAATAATTTGACAGCACTAATCACCGAAAATTGACAGCAAAAAAAGATGTTTTTAGGATTTGATTTTTGTTTTCATTCTTAAAATGACGTTTTGACACATATGTATAATGGATACTCTTTTCTTTGTGAAGTTTGTTGTGGGATATAAGAGTTTTGATGTGGGATAAAAAAGTTACAGGTTCGCTTTACTTTTATTAATTTCATTTATTCTTAGCATAATCACATAATGAAGTGGCTATTCCATCTCGATATGGTAAATAATTAGTTTTTAAAAAAATCTTAAAGTTATCCAACATCTTTACACATGAGAACGATATATGTCACTTCCATAATGTAACATCATATACTTTTTAAACTTTATATCCTGATTCTCTTTATCCGAAGTATTTCTTAATCGGCAATGTATGTGTCACAGTCCGTAAGCGTTTAATGTTAGCCAAAGTCGTTATTCTTCATAGTCTTTAATCTACTTATCTTATGAGTCTTCTATAAATAATCGATTCTCCCAAAAATTAAAGTCATTTACAAGTTATCCGGAATATTTTCCGTTATCAAAAAACTTTTTGCCAAACCATTGTACTTTTTAATCCATAATCCAATTCGTATTTTGTTGTATTCTACCCTTTATCCGAAGTCATTCACCTTTACCCGGAATAATTTATAAGTTGATTGCAATTGTCATCGCATAATCCTTCTCATTTTCTGTTATCCGGAATTATTCGAAGTAGTTCATTTATTATCCGGATTTCTTAATTAGCAATGTATGTACAACAATCCGTGAGCGTTTAATGTTAGCCAAAGCTATTATTCTACATAGTCTTTAATCTACTAATGGGACTTCCATAAATTATAGATTCCTTCAAAAATTAAAGCCGTTTACAAGATATCCGGAATATTTTGTACGAATTAAGTTATTCATTTTGGTACTATTCGTTGCCGAATTCTGATATCCGTTATCAAAAAGTCTGTTGCCAAACCATCGTTCTTTTTAATACATAATCCAATTTGTATTTTGTTGTATTCTACCCTTTATCCGAAGTCATTCACCTTTATCCGGAATAATTTATAAGTTGATTGCAACTGTCATCGCATAATCCTTCTCATTTTCTGTTATCCGGAATTATTCAAATCAGAAAATCAGTTATCTGACATCATTCTGGATAGTTTATGTTTTACTCCTAAAGCAGTAACTTCCTTATGATTTCTATTTAAAATTTATAGGCAGACCAGAATTTTGTATCCGTAATCGTTTTTCTATGTTCCATTGCCAAAAGCACCCACAATTAATATTCAGGTGATCATGTCTTTTTGTTTTAAATTCAATATAATATATGTATATATTTTAAGGCCATATAGATTTTCAAGCATATTTTTGGTAAAATAAATTTTGAAAAACTTTAATGGCTAAAACACAAACACGCTTCAGCTTCGCCTGACGTTTACAAGTTCAGCCATAGGAATTTAATTTATGCTATTACAATGAAGCTTCGACTTTACGTTTCATTTGACAATCGTAAGGAAATAATGTAATGTTACGTAACGTGACTTTAAACGGAAGCTCTTGATCAAATATGCTGAGCAATTGCTTTGTCTGCTCCAGCTCAACAGCTGTAAAAAAAAATACAACAAACAAAAAACATTTGCTTTTGGAGGGATTCCCATTGGTTATTATAGGCTTCGTAACAGAAGTGCCATTTTAGAAATGTCATATTGGAAGTGTCATTCAAAGCAACTTCGAAACAGATTTTGATTTGAAGATGTTTGAGCATAAAATCAATTTTCAATTTAGTAGCTTTTTTTGTTATATTTTTGTAAAGAAAAACTGTCAGTTTGACAGCATATGAACTTACTTTTTTAATGGTTTTCATATTTAATGCGCCTATTAGTTAGATGTCATTAATACAACTTAATTTGGTTGGGTCAATATCAATATATATCAATAATCAATACAAACAAATAATTCGTTTTATGCGAGACATCAAAATTCATTTGTCACACAAAATCTTGTTGACGTCATTTAAATTTCAGTTTGCTGTCAAAATCAGCTGTTGATCATGAAATAAAAATACAAAAACTAGAAATTGTACGATGGAGAGTTGTTTAATTATGACGCTAGTTTGTCTGCTAAATGACAACTAGCTGTGCTTTGACAGTTAACTAATTGTCATCCTTAATACCATTTCTGTGAATGACAACTAATTCCTAATTAAGTTGTCTTCCATAACACGGGTGTATATTTACCAAGAAACTAATGAACTGATTCAAATAATTTTCCTATTAAAAATGGTCTTATTTTGTCTTAATAATATCTAATGATCAAAAACTTCTAACATTTTTTGAATTATCAAATTTTCTATTTGAAGTTAAAATAATGAACGCGATTTTATTATAAAATTTAAGAACGTGTATTCAAAGTGGCAATTCAGCTTTCCATAATCCGTTAATCTGTCATATTATATCCCGTTATTCTTGAACTATCATTTGCAATCGCTTTAACATTATTAATCAACAGCTGTATTCGTATTTTTATCCGTATCCTTAAGGTTTAGGACTGTTTTAAAAGTCAGAATGGTCTTTTTAAAATACTTTTTAATAGTTCCTTCCACGATAAAAATAAATCACAAATATTATATTAAAAAAGGAGGGCTCAAGACAAGGCTCTGTTGTTAAAGAAAGGATACAGAAAACCAGACATTTCTAACCTTCCTTAAAAATGTCAATAGAAAAATCCACTTTTTTACAAAGATTTTCAAAAAGCAACTACGGCCCTGCTTTTACATTCTAATGAACACAAATATTACCCATAAGTAGACGAGGTACACCTCTTCAACTCTCTAACACAGAAAGGTACACATATTTGTTAGTATCAGAATGGACCGCATATGGGGTAACACTCTTCCAAATCCTCAAAACATGTACCTGTACCCCTGTATTAAAATTTTCAATTTGGCCCGGGTCCATTTGGTCCACTTGGACTAGTTATTTTTAGTGAACTCAGTTCAAGTACCAGGCGTTCAGAAATAATAGCAACAAGCAACATCCCGTTTCTATATAGATGTAATGGTAGCATAAAATGGTATTAAACAACAACATCCATTACTGATTTAGATGGTGAACGATGGTGTACCACGCCCCCTCCCCACATTCCACCACCCCTGATCTCTTCACCTGATGGCACAGAAGTGTTTTGACCTAACACAACGGTTAAATAGGCATCTATACCTATCAACATTCCCATAGAAATAGAAATACCAAACCTAAACTCTATGGAAGCATCTAGTTTTTGGAAATTTGAATACATATAAATATATATAGATGTGTGCACACTCAAAGCTCCAAGTGATAATAATTTGATTTCTGGTAAGTAGACATGTACACTGTACAGTGCCTATAGTATATATTTGAAAAACAGGATGTTCATTAGAGTTTAGGCTTTTAGGATGTGGAAACCAATTTAAAACCAAAAACAGGGTTGCCCAATTTCATTTCCGTTTATTTTAAATTTAATGTTTGAAGAATTATTTTCTCACCAAAAGTCTTAAAATTCCATGAACTTTCAACTTGTTGATTAAAAAACTGACAATTTCTTAAATTTTACTATTTTTAACAATTTTTAACAATGTTTTGAGCAAAAAACCACCCAAAACCAAATTTTTTTGATGTTTTCATCGTCCAAAACCAACTCACCACCTTTCGTTAAATATTCCTTCTAACTTATCTTTAAAAAAAAACCTTAACAAATATTTTTTTGGAAAATCCTTAAAATAAATTAAAACATTTTTTCCAACATCGATTGAAAATGCATAGCGGCAACCTTGTTTGACAAAAAACAAACCACAAAATCACATTTCTAACGCCATCCATCCAGCGAGTCAGAGGCAGATACCCATTACAGAGACCGGTATATCTCTTGTTTGTTGTTTTTCATCAATCGTCCATGTACAATGTACATATGTAGATAGCGCACAAGCCCACGCCATCGCCATTGCCATGCCGTGCCAAAGACCATAGACCGGAGACCGAGACCAAATACCCAGTACCGAATACCGAATACCAAAAGCGACTTTGTTACCCTGCTAACTGCTATATAGCTTTGTAGGTTGTTTGCAATAGGATTTACAAAACAACCCAAAAAGTCCTCTCGACTCGAAGCTCGAACTCCCAATCGAAAAACAAATGTGATGGAGCCTTTGCTCATCGTCATCGTCGTCGTCGTCTGTCGTTTCCATAGTCGACGCTGTTCCCATACCACCGCGCCGAACCTTCCTCAGTCGTCGTCGTATAGGCCGAATCCGAACTGAATAGGAAATTACAATGATTCCGTCTATGAGGGGTGCGCATTGAACATCACACAACTCGAGTACAATTGCAGAAGAGGCAGAAGGCCACCAGACCCACCACCACCACCACAACCACCACTACCTTCGTATCCATGATGAGTCTGAAATTTATCCTAATCCATACTCCCACTGTTTTGATGTTTTGTTTTTATTTTTTTTTTCGTTTGGATTTAACTTTGGCCCGGGTCCATCTTTTGCAAATGGACTAGTTATTTTTAGTGAACTCGCTTCCAGCACCAGGCATTCAGCAATAGAAGCAGCAAACTTTTCCAAACAACATCCCATACTGCTTCAGATGTGATGTGGAGCTAAAGCTAGCGAAACGCCAAACGGAACGGATTCCAAAGAGGCAATTTTCCTGGCACGATTTCAGCATACTGTTTTGTACATTAAAAGTTGAAGAATGGACAAGGGGTTGCAAGTGGCGAGAAACGGCTCTGGCACTCCGTCGCGTCATGAGGAGCGACATACAAAAGAGGCGGTGCAGGGGAGGGGGGGCTGGTAAACAACAACGGACGGGTCCGGGTACAGAGACATACACGGGAGATGGTAACACTCGTAGGCGAAGCTTGAACCACCACCACCACCACTTAGGAGGAATGATGGTGCCATAGCCTAGCCAGGCCAGACCACTTGCATGATGATGGTGCAGCACGCCACAGACAGCAATTTCTCTTCAATGGTGCGGTACTATTTTATTTTATTTGATTTTATTTGTTACTTTATTTTATTTTCCCCATCAGCCAAGCTCAAGCACCAACATAAAAATAAAACGTAACGTATATACCCGTACCTAACCTACCTACCTCACTGCCTCACTAGCTGAGCTGGCTGGCTGACTTGCTTGTTGGCTGGCTGGCTGGGCTGGCTGGCTGGAATCAAGCGCTACTAACTGGCTTGGCTTTGACTTCTCCTACCAGAAGACTATCAAACCAACTCCATTCGGTTCCATTTGGAATAAATAAATTCAACTAGAGGAACACTTATTTTTCTGATATACATATAGAGATACCAAACAAGAGTACAACTTTTACTATACTCTAACTCCAACTCCAACTATCCAACTCTACCCACCACAAGAGTACCCATATAAGCAAGGCAATTATCCCGCCCGCTGAGCCCTAAGGTCTCGCTTATAAGGATGATGATGATGATGATATTATATAGAGAGGTGCATTTACATACCTCTAAGAGTTAAGTTTAGTTGGGGTCCCAGGATTGCAATGGCAATAATAGCAATCGTTTCACATTCCACAAAACTATGACACAGTTTGTATTCAAAGTGAAGTCGTTTGGCTAGAAATCTAACACCTCTCTCGGATACTCTTAGCAAGCACCAAGCAACATTCACCATTGCGTCCATCAGGCACTCCATATACTACTCCACTCTTATTCCAACTCGCGAGCTGCCTTGAGATTTCTGTGAATTCAAAAATGTGCGTTTGACTTACCCCCTTCCCCTGTTGGTAGTGGACGACGCGCACGACGACGCGACGCACGGTTTTATAAGAGATTTATATGTAATTGCGAGTTAGCTCAAAGCAGCCCAAAAGGATCAAAGATCGTGACAAAACAATAATAATTAATTAATGTTGATAATACCCGCGTATAAATTGAGTCGAGGATAAAAATTATGATAGATATTTACTTATTAATGGGCACCTTCGCAAAGAGCTTACACCTTACTACATAAATAGCTTAGTACCTAAAGTGAATCTGTGGAAGTCTCTGAACCTTTGGAAGTGTTTATTTCTATCATTTTTACAAGCAAACCTTCTTCAGACACTAAATCACACAGCTGTCTTGTTTATAAGATGAAGGTGTAAAAGAGCCTTAAGGGATGTGTTTATCTTTTAAAATTATGTATGGAAAGTGAATTTCTCATCTCAACTTTTTTTCTTATTTTGACACCTGTCATATAGATTGAATTTTTTTTGCAAATAAGCTATGGAAGTAGAATATTCTCAATTTAAGATAAAAAGACTTATCTCGGAATGTCCACGTTTCTTGTTAAAATATTGTTGACACCTGTCATATTTGGAAATATTGTGAAAAAAAATTCCCTCGACATTTTTCCCATCGAGGGAATTCGAAATTGTTTATATTTGTGCATTATTTCTTGTGAGCTCTCCTTGAATCTTTTGCAATCAAAAACTCTATTTCCAAGCAATTAATTCCTAAAGATATTTTGATATTATTCACTTTTAAAATATTCGAAGACGAAAAGGGAAATTTTATTCACGATACTCGTTATTATATGAGAATTTCAGTTTGTCATACGAAACTTGATTAACTGTCACACTATACATTCTTCCTTATATCAGCTGGACTTAATGGCTGAATCACAAACACGCTTCAGCTTCGACTACATCTGACGAGTTCAGCCATAGGAATTCAATACATGCTATCACAATGGAGCTTCGACCTTACGATTCGTTTGACAATCGTAAGGAAAAGAACATAATGTAACGTAAAGTGACTCTAAACGGAAGCTCTAGTTCAATTATCTGAACCTTTGCTTTGTCTGACAGCTCAACAGCTGTAACAAAATGTCAACAAACAAAATATTTGCTCTTTGGAGGGATGAAATAATAGAAATGTCATTCTCGAAGCAGGCCCACCGTAACGCAGACGAAGCCGAAGTTGAAGCGTGTTTGTGATTCAGCCATAAATCTTTTGTTATAAAATACAACTCAATTATCGATATCAACTCATTGCATGGGATATTTGTGTGTCATTACTTATGTTCCCAATTATTGTCTAAGATGGGAAATTTATGTTATCCATTACGTTATCTTACGTTACTTGCTGTTTGCCTCATGACACAAGTTAATTTTGACAACTTTAACTGATTGTTAATTATTTTCTTCTGTAGTGCATTATCCTTATTTTTTAATTCGGAAAATATTCAAAAAGACTTACCTTCCTTACAAAAACAAAAGTTCACATATAGGCCTCAGCTTTAATCTGTAAGCAAAAGCCATTAAATCTGTACTCAAAATATATAACTTCCTTACTGCACATCATCAATCATTTGACAGTTAGCCTAAAGCTTGAAACTTATGACATTTCATATTTTTTTACTTTGAAATGTTATTTCTTTCAACACAAAATTACCATTAGTTTATGTTTATCGGCAAAAGAAGTTAACTTTGAAGTTCAAAAACCAAACATAAAAAAGTAAGGAACTTTTGTATATTTATTACCCTTAAGCGAGTTCACTTTGACTTTAGACCTTAATGTGAGACTTGTGTTGTTCTTGTTGTTAAATTAATTAATGATGAGGTGAATTTTGATGGTAAAGCATGTAGTCAACTCCTTATGTAACCACTCGGCTACACTCCCCCAGGAAATCAAAACCGACGTCATCACCAGGAAGTTGGCATTGGTAGCGGCATCGCACTTTAAAATATTGTCCAATCCAAAAACCTTCTCTTTTAATATGGGTTGGGCTTTTAATTTGTATCCCTCTGCAATTCCATCGTGTAAACTGAATTTTAAATTGAATTATTACACAATTTGGCGAAATGTCAATGTGACGGCGACAAATCCAATCGATCGATGGGTTTGGCTTTGGCTAATGTTGCAAATTAAAAATTATAATGTATATGGTTTTGAGGGGACAAATATTTGTTTTATTTTGGAGAGACAGCAATCAAATCCGATTAAACTGGATTAAAACATAAAGTGTGTTTGGTAAGTGGTAGCAACATGGCCGTATTTATTTTAGGAAGCGCCTTTGTGTTTGTAGCCTGCCAGAAAAAAGTCATTTTCACTTACCCATTCTTTAAAAAAAAAATGTTTTAAAACGAACACAATTAGGAAAGAGTACCAGTTTTGCTGTCAAAACAAATATAACAACAAATTCTTTTGAACAATTTTTGACGTTTCAATCGTTGAAGTTAAAATTACATTCCACCAGGTTTCTGATGAAGAATCTTTCAGCTTCATTCTGGGTGCAACAGACATAACTTTACTATATTTTTTGATAGATCGTGTGACTGCAACTCCGATTTTAATAGCACCACTGGATTCTGTTCAGTTTAGTTATACTGTCAAATCAGTCATTACAAATGTGGTGTTGACATTTAATTTCTATTTTAAACTTCATAAATGTCAAATTTGGTTAGATGACATTTGGCGCCATTTACGTTTCGGATATTTTATATGACAGATAAAATCATAATGAGCTTAACTGTATTTTTGTCTTCGATAAGTTATAGAACAAAAAAATTAAGGTTAAATGTCATTTCAAAGAAAACATATGTATAACTGATTGATTGATATCAGTGCGGCCCTGGAAATAGCTCTTTTCATTGAACATTTCACCACATAACGATATTTTGTTAAAATTAAAATAAAAACATTATATTATTTTATTCAGCAATATTAGTTTTGATTAAATTGGATTTATTTTCAATTAAATATGAACATTATATGACCTCGAAATTAAACAAGCAGCTACAACTTAAATGCTTTTATTTTATTCATTATAAAAAACGCCTTGGTTTATATGAGCCATCAAATTTAATTGCATTTAATACCACAGATGTGAGATGTACCTATAATCAAAGATGAAGATCTAACGACTTTTTCTTATGATTTTTTGTGGGCGCTAAATTGGTATGGTTTACATGAAAAAACAATTTAACGTGGGTAGGACGTAGACTAAAGATGAAAAACCCCATGAACAACTGACCGAACTGATTCAATCTTGAGATTAAAAACAAAAGTAGCAGCTGCGCTTCAAGGATGATCTTCTTTAATCTTTTTGCCGACGAGTATGTTACTAGTGTTACTGATTCACAAGCGTCAATTACATTTGCAGAGTTTTAATGGTTAGTGTCATAAACAAATGTTTATCTTATCAACCTAGTATTCCATTAACAGAACTGCTATTATTTTCTTTAGGCTCTGGCAGCACTGATGTCATTAAATGTCAAATTAATTTACCGCAACTTTAAGCTTCTGAATGGTGTTCTCATTAGACTTTTTTAAGGAGATTCATTTTGACGTCTCATTATAATATCTCGCACTCACTCATTTCAAAAAATTTAAATTAAAAATGTCTACCTTTACTGTTAAGGGGGAAAGAAATACAATTTTGAGACGTCAAAATGATTTGTTGTGAACACCGTCTAACATTTTCATTACAAAACGTTGTTAAAGTGTTTTTATACGATTGGATTGCATACTTTGTGTTAATGTCAACATTAATGTCAAAGCGGCCTTCTTTTTTTTTAATGAGACGGCTCAAAGAGTCCAATATGACCACCGTCAAGAGATGTAAAAATAAGTCAAATAAGAATTCTGGCTTATATGTATTTGCATTATTACTTTGTCATATTATTATTATGTATGCTTCGTGTATAAATGTCATCGTAAAACTTATTACCGTTATTATTTTAAGTTATAGAATCTTTCGATTCTGGTACCGGTACTTTTACCTTACAACGAGTTATTGCTTTTTTGTGTACCCATTTCAATCTTTTTGAGGAGACTTATTTTGACGTTTTATCATTTCATTTTGTTGCTATTGATTTACAAGTAATATTATAAATATATACCCTACTCTCGAGTCTATTTTTTAACTATTAAGTGGGAAGGAGATAAAATGATAAGACGTCAAAACGAATCGCATTGAAGTAGTCCATTGTAAGCACTCTCATGCTATTTCCAAACGATGCAAATGTGAACACAGTTTTATGTCTGCAATTTTTGTTTACGTGAGGTTTTGGAACTGTAACTTTGTTAATGTCAACGTCAAAGTTATTGCCGCCATTTTTTTTAACTATAGAACTGTTCGATTTAACTTTAAGATGTAAGCACAGTTTTATGTCTGCAATTTTACTTAACGTGTGGGTTTGTAACCGTTAACTTTGTAAATGTCAACGTCAAAGTCATTGCCACCATTTGTTTTCTTAATTATAGAACTGTTCGATTTGACTTTTGAGCTGCGTGACCATAACTTCTTTAAGAGCTCTTGAAGATATCTTTTCAAAGAAAAAGAGTTTTTTGATTATATGCAAGATTTTCCAAATGAAGTAAAACCTCTTTCACCTCTGGGTAACTACTTCTACTTTAAGTCCCCTGCTATAACCTTTTTCATTCTTAACAACTAAAAGTCTATAGTATAACAAAACCAACACATCTTTTGCTTGAACTCAATCATACCGCTTCCAATTAATCAATAGACAAGGCCAAAAGCCAAGCCAACAAGATTCACCATCATCACCATCCCCAGAGCCAATCAGCCTCGTTTGAGCGCGTTCACATCGCACAAAACAACACCAACAACAAAAAGAGTTATATCCAAAAGAAAATAAGTGTGTCATCTTAGATTATGTCTACTTCTTGTATAATTTCAAGCAGATCCGACTCCAATGTCCAAAACCATTGCTTATAATATCCGAAGTCCGAACTGGAAGACTGTAAAAAACAACTTCTTTTCAAAAAATTTGTATTGCAAATCACAACCTTTTTTAAAGCGTAACTGTAAAGCCCACGTTTTAATTCGCCAAACCAACAAGACATTTATGGTCATTGGAAAATGCGGAAAGTCTATTATTTTGATGACCAATTCAACCAAAAAAGAAGAAGACTCGATTGTGTACATCAACACAAACAGCACGATGGGAAAACAGGAACATCTAGCTATGAGTCTATAACTGAACCAAACTTGAACCTAACGATGGACTTAATCTCATGCCCAGAGTTTGATATGGTTCTTTGTAAACAAACAGGGGGTAAGTCCAGGCCATCTTTAGGTATAGAACTTTCAGAAAAATTGGAAGAGCAGAAGCAACACATAATTCCTCCTCAGTCTTATCATAAACAAAATTGCTTCTCAGGACGCTACGAACCCAAGACCAAAACAAATCAATTGGTTTAGCTTAGCTCTGCTTGAGCTTGGTAAAGACTGACAAAAGGCTGAAGAACAATTTATTATGGCATCGACAAAGTTGCGCATCATATGGGATTGGGAACGAGAATGGGAATAGAAAACGTCTTAGAATGACCAACAAAAGGCATCTATATGGATGACACTGCACTTTTATATGTAGCTCTATATGCGAATGCGAGGTCTTCTCCAACTTAAGTTGTTGCAGTCAGCCAACGCGCTCATCGAGAACCTTTTCGGCCAAAATCTCCATAATTTAAGCAACAAACTGTTTCTATGCGGCTCAGAGCAGAGAGGAGTTGAATTGCCAAGCACATCAGACTTTTTAGTAACATGTGGGGGCAACCGTAGCGTCGCGCCATCGCCATTCGCCACCGGGACAAGGAAGATGAACCTTGATGCATCATCTGGTGCTGACTTCTGATGCTGGTTTACGGCTACATCAACCAACAACGACGATGGAGTACCACTCTCTTATTAGACGAACGCAAATGTTTACACAATAGGCATAGCTGCATAATTTTATGGCAAGAAGTGCGGCAAAATGAATCGGTTATCTTTAAGCTATAAGCTATAAGTTAAGTTCATGGAATGATGGTTCTCCTTAATATATAACTTGCATAAAGCCTCTCATATAATCTGCAAGGGTTAACCTTTTTTTATGGGTAAAAGATGGAGAACCGAACTGACAGTGATGATGTCATTTTGACGAAAATATTCCCGATGGCTGATGGAATGTGTGATTAGTGTCAGTTTTGTGAGGAGAATGAGGAAATGATCTTATGACTAAGAATATTAAGCTTATGGGAATATTTTGACTTTTAAAATATTCTTCGTGGGGAAATGGACTCGTTGTTGTTTTTATGATGTAATAATGGATTGATGGGATGAGTGTGGGTGGAACGCGTGTGATTTTCTAAATAATATAATTAAATTTTTGTTTAATGATTTTACATATGACATATGAGTGATTGAACTAAAATTCAAGGTGGCTTCAGCAAACTTGAGGTAAATAATTGGCCAGACACAGTAGTTGTAGCATCTTTATAAAGAACTGTCAAATTATGAATATGTAAAGAATGATACCAACATTTAAACTGACCGAAATTTAATAAAGCTTCCGGTTACATTTTTGTGGGTTCGTTCAATAATTACGCAAACACGCCTAAATTGTATTCTTTCAGTACGCTTAAAAAATTAAAGCTTATGTACATACAACATTTAAGTGTACTCAAGGGTTAAACTTATTAATGTGATTACAAGAAATGTCAACTTCTGCAATGTCTCAAATTTAATAAAGTGTCATGAAATAAGAATAGAGATGCGTTCTGTTCTTAACGTCAAACTCATTTTTAAAGTGTCAAATAATTATGATAAAAACAGTTTTATACTTTTATTAAATCTACCCTAGCTCTACAGTAACACATAAATAAAATGAAAGGATTTGCAGTAATATTTGACAGCTCAATAATTTCTGAAAATTGTGTTTCCAAAATAGTTGAGATATTTGTATTTGCTTTACTTATTTCCTTGTTAAAAGTAATAACAATAAGTGCGTTTTTTTTGGAAATCCATATATAGTACAGTGAGAAATTTTCAACAAAACGATCCACAGTAGCCAGATTTTTATATTTAAAAATTGGTACAACTGAAAAAAGATCTGTCAGAATAATAATTTAAAAAAAAAAACACAAATAGAAGAAAGTTTTGTGAAAATCAAATGTTAAAATTAACTTAGCAAAAAAAAGTAACTAAAATGGACAATTTTCAAGAACAAATGGTAAGTAAACATTTGGAAATTTAGATTATATAAAAAAAAGAGTAATTTAATAATTGCTTCAAGGAGGGGTGCGTTCGTAGACTATTACATTAACATGTGGTGTTGAAACGAGCATAAAGATCGCCTCAATTGTAGCATATTCTTATATGGCGCTAAACTAATCAATTCTTCATTGTTTAACACGAATCAAACTATCTCACTTGCACTTCACACATTGAAACACCATTTGCATTTTAGAAAGTGCTTTTAAACTTAATCATTTTTAAATCTTTTTGTGTAATGGAAACACCAAATAGATTTACTTAATCTAAACTGAGATAAACCTTTGGTGGAAACACAGCAAAACTTAATTATCTTCTCTATTTTTTTTCTGTTGGAAAAAAACCAGTTACTCCATTAACAAAACAAAATAAAATCAACAGCAACAGATTGATCTTTTTCCCCAATGGAAAACACATACAAAATTCCAAATGCACAATTACTCAACGAACAAAGCCATCGAGATACAAATGCAATATCAATCGTACCAACATTTGAGAACGAAATAACATAAGATCTATTCGAGACTCGTATAAATGTCAAAAAACTCACCATAGTAAGATTCTACTCTAACTTTTTTCGGTGTTATTTATTGCTTTTGTTATTCGTGTAAAATCCGACTATACTATGGATAGATTTTCCAACAAAACACGGGTAATCTCCTAAAAAATAAAATTTGTATGAATCATTCAAGAATCAGGAAATTTCGAGGTTACAAAGAGATATCTTCAATTTTAAAATAAAAAGTTCTTTATATTTTCCACAACAAATGCAACAATATTTTGTTTTTCACACATTTTTCATCTCTTTTAATACAAAAATCCAATGTCAAATATTGACAGTGCGTTCACGATCTAGTAGAACACTAAAAATGTCAATTATTTTAACTAATTTCAACAATTCATTACAATATCTCTTGCGAAATTTTCTTTGACACAGTAAGAAAAAGAACAGACCACAAAATTAAAGAACGAAAGAAACGAACTCATTTTAGGCACCAGTTGCACTAAAAGTTATTTATTTCCTTTGAGAATATGTGATATTATGTTTGCTTTTTTAGAACTGTCAAAATATAAAAGTAATAATTCAACAAAATTTATTTCAGTTCAATTAAAAGAAAAACGACTCTGGTTGCCAATTGACAGATTATAATCAGCAAAAAGTCTACAGACATGTCAAACTTAATTTTATGTTTGACTTTGACATTTATGGTTTTTTCGTTAAGTTAAACTGTTTCCTCCATATTTATTTATTAAAACCCAACTTGATTTTTTTTTCAAAATCAAATGGATTTCTAAAATAAGCTCTAAGTCATGCTCGAGAATGTTTTACACCATGTCCTTTTCTTAGAAAGCTCAACTACCTCAATCAACGTAGGATGCATAAAATGCTCGTAAAGTGGTCCCGAACAGTGCCTAATAAGCCCTTGCCAACGCAAATACATAGTCATAATAACTCATCTTATTGCGTTAAGTCCAACGCATCCTAAGTTACTCATGAACACTCTCTAGGCAATTTGCAATCATACCTATATATTGTGCAAATGTCCTAGAAAAAAAAGGTGTGAATATAACCATTTTCCATTTAAGCTGTGCAATCTTCTACTGTAGAGCCTACCTCCCTTAAAGCCTTAATCTATTATATTCAAAAGCCTCTTATAAAGTCCTGCGATGCGAACGCATTTACGACATCAAAAACTACTGCATTCCTTGTGTTCTCTGACGGTAGCACGGTGTCTATGCATTATGCCAGAATGTCATTCTATGCCAGGAACGCTGCACTGGCTGACTCGCTGGAATCGGGGATGCGGGATACTCTGGTAAAGCGAATTAAATCTATTTTTATGGCCAGAGCCACTGTGGTTAAATTGCCAAGTTGTAACATTTGTTTGCCATAGATTTGCCAGCAATTTGAGTTCCTACGGTCAAGGCCGTAATTACGCAGAGAGTGTGCCCCCAGAAAGGAGTGCAAAAAGTACTCGAACAGCGCTGCGTGACGCAGGTAGTAACCAAAGTAAAAATGAAATAAATTAGGCACTAAGGATTATCTGAAATTAGCGGGTGGCTGGATGACATTCATATTAACTGCTTCTTGTAGACGAAACGAAAACGAACACAGCCCAAAGATGCTGATAATATAAAAGGTACACATTTGCCTTTTGTGTGCGATTAAGTAATTTTCAAGTCATGCTTTTTGCTTGTTCCCTTCGCAATTATGTAATTTATCAATTCACCTTCGAATTGAGGGCTCCTCCAGTCTTGGTTCAATTCACTCGCTGATCCTTTGGCAACTGGAAAATCATCAAAGTATGGGATGATGTTATGGGAACGGGTTAGAAGCCAGTGTTGGGCCTGAAAGTGCAATTTACAATCATGTCGCATTCTTTTAAGCACCAATTTCTGAGCTTCTGATGTTGGTAACGTGTATTCAGCAAAGAGGTATGTTCACAATGCGCCGCCAATAGTACCTAAAGTAGTTTGCTTTTGAAACTCGCTTTTTCTTGGCAATAATAACAATGAAAAAAGAATGAGGATAATCTATAACACATTCATTTTTTGAAATGGTTTCTTTGATGGTGCTCTGGGGATAGAGATATAGAGTTCCAATCAGCTGTTGACTAAGGCAAAGGATGTAGGGTTTGGGATGATTTCTTATTGTGTGCCTTGAGTTCCAAACCAACAGCAACGATTAATGGAGCATTATTATCATTGGAGTCTTTTTTGTATTCTTTTATCTTTGCCAGAATGAGATACAAGCTTTGAAGAATTTATTATGTGTCCTGAGTGTTGCACATGCCTATTTTTCTCTTTCAATTTGTCGTAATTTTGTATTTTTATTTCGCATCTAGCTTAGAGCTAATCGGAGATACGTCAAAGTCTTTATTTCGCCCTCAATCTGTAAATATTTTACTTACATTGTAAATATTACTGACTTCTTGTTAACAGAGCCACCTGTAGGGCTTAAAATAAACAAGATTGCAAAAATTGCTTGTTAGCAAAAATGTCAATAAAATAAATGTTGACATTTGAAAAAGAATGTTCGCTGGAAACTTCAAGTTTTCATATTACCAAACAAGTTCATTCTAAATTCGTTGATTTAGAAGACGTGTCACGTTATTGTGAATGGTGAATTTTTTATTTGACAGTTAATATCTAAAAACGTCGTTTTGTTGAAAATAAACTTTTAATATATACAAACTTTTCTACCAAAAGAATTTGCATTCTTCTAAATCCGTTCAATGGCATTTAAACTATTATTTGTCGTTATTACAAGGCAAATGTTTATAAGAATATCGTTTGTACATAAGTGGTTTACTAACACGAAGCTTTTTCCAATCAGCTGTCAAAAAAGAAAATAAGACGAATTTTGTTCGTCGTTTAAAAACCTTGAACTTCACCATAATAAAAATGTTATTTTTACTAGAATGTTGACAGTTTGGCCATTGGGTTTAAGGGTGTGCTCACAGTTTTTCAACAAGTTATGTTCCTTGAGATTGTGAAGTTTGACATATCTTTTGGCATTTGAAAAAAGTGTTTGAAGGTAATTTTAAATTTGGGATTAGATTTGAATGTTTTTTTATTCGCTAATTTTTGAGACTTGTCATGTTGTTTTAGATTGTGAATTTTTGTTTGACAGCTCACGTAAATATTAAAAGATGGCTTTTTTTTACATCTTTTATTAGAAAAAAAACATGTATAATTTGATGGTCTCTTTGCTTTGAAAATTTCAAAGTAAATCAATATGGTTTCTGATGAGTTGTCAGAATTAGAAAAAAAATTCAAAGAGTAAGATTTGACATAAAAAGAGCTTTCTCAAGTTAGCCGTTCCAATGTGGCATAAGAATTGGAAGTGATCTCCATTATTGACAAAATTCACTTACAGGAATTTTTGACAGTTTAAAGTCACTAAACTTTGATTTTTTATCAGCTGTCACATCAAAAATGGATTTTTTGTATAAGGGGGTTATTAGACGTCCTTTCATATCAGCGAACTTCTTTTCCAAAAAGAGCTTTAAAAAAGATAATAGTACTCACTTATTCTGTAAATTTGTAAATGTTTCTTTTTTTCTTAATAATGTGATGTAACTGTGGCTTTTACTAAAAATGTTTGATATTGACAGTTTGGTTACTGACTTAAGAGTATGTTCACAGTGCTAATCAAAGTTGTAGAGCCAAGTTTGGTTTATCATGAAACATCTTTAAATTATTTTCAAATATTTCCACAAGCTGTATTGCTCGCTATTTCGAAGCCAGTTTAGCAGAAAGAATAACAGCAAGTAATTTGACAATCAGTATAATAATTAGATCAATCAAGTGGAATCTGATTTGTCACATTAGCTGTTTAACTATTAAAATAATTTGACGTATACCTCTGAGTGCATTCCTTTGGTCATTTTAACTTTTCTGAAGGTGAACTGTCATTTTTTTCTACAAATGATAAACCAATGCAAAACCCAATTAAAATCACATTTGCAATGTAAAAACTTGAATCTGTTGACACATAAATACATTTAAATAACAACAGAGATACAAATTAGTTATTATAACCTTATAGAAATTACTTATTGTAGAAACTCACTCAAGTGTTACCAAATTATTGTCAAAGTAACAACGATTTGCTATTGTATAAATTTATATCAGATTAAGATAAAAAATTAGTGCAACGACAACTGAACTGTCAACTATTGAAGTCTCCATAAATTGCATTAGATCATTTATATGTCTGCAATAAAAAGTAGTATATTTTTTATTTTCTATTTCTGGCTATTAAAATAATTTTTAGCCTCCAACGCGCGTTTACAAAGTTGCATCCACACATGTAAATTAATTGTTAAATCAATTTCGATGTTTCCTCTTTTTGTTTGACTTTACGCGATGCAGTTTAAATGTTTTTAATTTGAATATAATTATTTAATTTATTAACCCAACCTAATAATTACATGATCAAGATTAAATATTGAAGATAACAAAAAACTAACGAGTTCAAGTTCAGATACTCCATTATTATTTTCTAGTCAGTTCAATAACCTTTTTTTTAAATTGGTACTCGAATTCTTGTTTGGTAATGATGGGTGTTGTAAAATTTCTTGCCATTCATTTAAAAAGGCGGTTTAACAACCTTTCTCTTATTTGAACTCAATTCTTTCGTGAAAATTTGTAAAGAAACAATTTACCTGCTATAATAAATCAATCAGCAAATTATTTGATGAAGAAAAACTAATATTTCTTTTTTTGTAAGTCTTTTGTAATGAGAGGAAGGTATGAGGTTCAAGCTTAATTTACCTTGAGGGCTTTTTTATTTGATATGATAGTTATACAATTGTTGTAACTTTTATGTAGTATGTAATTTGTTACACATTATTCTATTTAACTGATCATTTTGTTGTTATTCTTATGAGAAATAAAAATCAATCAACCTTATAAGTTATTGTTATGATGATACCATAATGATAGTGATTTGTTAGTAATTTTAATTGGATAATTTTTAAAGAAATATAATTTAACAGATCACGTAACCTAAAAGTATTAAAATATCCAAGTTTTGATTTTATCAATATCGAGATCACCTGGGTAATGGTAAAGTGTACCATTTAAATGGATTAATGTTACGATTACATTTATACTTTTAATCAAAATTAATTTTTGACGTTTAAAATTATGTATAGATCCTTTTTAGACCATCATCGTCGTTTTTAGTTGAAGTTTATTTTCTGACAGTGATAAGTTGGATTAGGAAGATATTTACTTGGAATTAAATTGATTATTATTTCTATAAAAATGTTTAAATAAAAATTCATGACAAACAGTTAATCGTGTTTATTTTTAGAACCTGTCAAAATTTGTAGCTAGGTTTTAGATAACTCAGTTTATCATTTTGAGTAATTAAAAAAATGTTTGCCTCACTTCTCCAACTCGTTTTACATGAAGTGGAAGTAATCTAAAACTATAAGACGTCAAAATGATTCACCTCAAAAGTGTTCCTATATAATTTGGAACATCAAAATTCTAGTATACATTTTGACATTGACATCTGTCTGTCATAAGAGATTCGTTCGTAAGAAGTGCACAAAAAATCTCCAAATATAAATTACCATTGATAAAACCTTTTTCATGACAAGAATTACCCTTGGTAATGGTCAATTCCTGCAATTACTCGCACACAGGAATGGTTGAGAGTTGTAAGTCACTAGGCCCTGTTTCTCTACGGACTGTTGCTCCACCTAATTTATTTTATTTTTATTGAACAAAATCTGCAAACAAAGTTATTCAACATGACATTAAATCCAAATGAAAAATCTTCATGGAATAAGTCTCCAACCAATTATATCCAGTCTTTCCCTAATCTCCAAGAAGTCACCAATCCCACTGCTTAAACATTGGTTTTGGACATTTTGACAAGGACGTTTTCAAAATTGGGATTCCGGCGCTGGAGATTTCGGATATTGGATTTGGGTATTTTAGTTTGAAGAATAAGTGTGGAAAATAAGTGCATACGAACTTTCAGGAAAAGTTTATTAAACCATAAAAAAAATTATGATGAGTTTTTGATTAGTGTTCATCATATTGGAATTGATCATGATATAATATTGAGTCCATAGTGAACACTTCTAAACCAACAACTTGTAAGAAAGTATGTATCATAATAATAATTTAATCTCAAGCTTTTTAAAATGTTGAGCCATTTAGGGCCACTTATAGCTATCATTGATTTTCATTATTAAAACAAATTATTGAATTTTGTTATAGGACGTTTATAGCTTCCATTGAAAATTTTTGTCATTGGATATTTCAGCAGGAGAAGGAAATCTAAACACAATTCCATATTCCCTATAACCTAGCAATCTAATTAGCTTTCCATCTCTTTCCATCCTTTTTGAATTGTGCGATTAAAATTTCTTGAAACTCGAATCATAAAAATTGTGTTCTTAGATTATTGACAGTAAAAGTAAGAATTTTGTATGAGAATTTTTATTTTTATTTTTGAGAATACGTGAAAGTTAGAAATATAAACTGGCCTTAGAATTTGCTGATTGAAATCCACCGTACGTTTTTTTTCTGACAGAAATTGGTCATTGGAATTGTATGAAATTGAAACATAAATCAGTGGAACGATTCACTTCACTTTTAGCATATTACAATCAGAAAGTCCAGAGTCGATCAAATATTCACATTATGTCAGATCCTGCAAAAAACCCAAGAACACCAAATCGACACCCACCACCTTTTCGTCGATTTCAAGGCCACATATGACAGCATCTACAGGGATGAGCTGTATAGAGCCATGTCTAGTTTTGGCATCCCTGCCAAACTCGTCCGTTTGTGCAGGATGACCATGGAGTATTCACGCTGCTCCATAAAGGTTAGAAACAACTTAACAGAACCTTTTGATGTCAAAAAAGTTTTAAGGCAAGGTGATGTGCTGTCATGCGATTTTTTTAACATCGTACTTGTAAGAATATTGCATAGCTCACACGTCAACACTAGAGGCACTATCTTTCAAAAGTCTGTCCAATTACTAGCATATGCTGATGACATTGAAGAACTCAGCATATGCTTATAACATTGACAGAACTCAGCGTGATGTCAATGGGGCTTTTGGAAGTATTGGGGCAGAGGCGATGAGGACAAAACAAAGTACATGCCATCGTCAAGAAAGGACCTACAACACCGACGTCTTGGTCAAAACGTCACCATCGACAGACGTAACTTTGAGGTACCTAGGCTCCACTGTAAACGCAGAAAATAACACCAGCGCTGAGATCAAACGCAGAATAACTCTTGCTAACCCCTGTTTCTTTCGAGTAAAGTTCTCTCTTGAGGGACCTAAGTGTCGCTATATAAAACCCTTATTATTCCCGTCCTGCTATATTGTGCAAAAGCATGGACAAAAGCGGATAAAAGCACCTTGGGTCGGTTCGAGAGAAAAGTTCTTCGTGTGATCTACGGTCCCGTATGTATCGAAGGGTAGGAGTGGAGGAGAAGGTGGAACAACTAGCTGTACAGCGACGTAGACTTAGCCAGAAGGGTAAAAGTCCAACGACTAAGATGGCTGGGTCAAATAGAGCGCATGGAAACCAATGCTCCGGCCCGTAAAGTCTTCGAATCCACACCCACAGGACATCGCAGTAGAGGAAGACCGCGAAGAAGTTTGTTAGGTGAGGCCCTAGTTCACAAAGGACTGTAGCGCCACCTTAAGTAAGTAAGTAAAAAAGAATCAGCTGTTTACGAAAACGAATTTCTATCCGGAAAACAAAAAATGTTCGCTTTGCATAAGTGTGCAAATATACCTTTTTTCTCAAAACCAAAATTCTTTGAAAGTTTTCCCATTGATCAATACATAATCTGTATTTTTATCAAAATTAAACACAGTCAGATATCCATTTAAAAATGTGTCGAAGTTGATTTCAATAATGGCTATAACTTTAACCTTAATAAGAATAACATTTAAGACTAACGTAAATATTTAATTGGATTGTAGATACTTCAACTTTTCAAAACCAATTTCCCACTGTCATTTTGACAGCATAAAAAAAACATATTTGACAGGTCAAAAGAGTTAAGATATGTTGTGATTGGCAATATTCTATTTTTTCAATGTTCTTCATTTTACAAATGACTAAAACACAAAATTTTAAAAGGGCAAATAAAATAATTCGATTCTTTTCTACACCAGATGTCAAAAAAATTATGTTCTTTATTCTTTGTTGCATAAAATTATTCTAGGGACATTGAAACACCGTAAAATGTCAGACATTTTTAACTTGACTTGAAAGCATCAAGTCAAGTTAAACATTTAGATCCTTTTAAAATTTTGTGTTTAAGTCATTTGTAAAATGATGAACATTGAAAAAATAGAATATTGCCAATCACAACATATCTTAACTCTTTTGACCTGTCAAATATTTTTTTTATGCTGTCAAAATGACAGGCTAGAGGTACACAGGTCTACACTCGTTAAGATAAGAAGATAAGTTATTGGTAAAGAGTTTTTAAACTAAAAAATCAGATTTTAGTTTTTTAAATTGTTATTTAAATTACAACTGTCTTTACAAAATCCAATTTCTTTTAACATCCTTTAATTTCCGTCCATTAATTTTCCGCATCCACTGTACTTTTAAAAACAAACAAGTGCAATTGCACTGCCCTCAACTCACCTAAATAGCACGTGTTTCGTTAAAATCGATGTAAACAAAACCCAAGGCACAAACCAAAACGTGTTCATTTTTGTTGGTAAACAAACTCATATCCACCACGCACCATCATCTCCATCACGCAAACTCAACGAACAGCTGTCCACCAACAACTACTCATCTCTCTTGCACTCATAGACACTGCCAATCCGCGCCATGTCAAACAAAATTTTGTTATGGAAACGTCAAAACAAGTGCAGAATTTTTCTCACCTGCACTGTAGTCGGTCCATCATCAAAGTCAAACCAAACGCAAACCAAAAACACGACCAAAACTTTAAACAATCTTTGAAAATAAAGTTAATAAAATATTAAGAAATCAATAAAAGCCTCCAATTGGTCGAAAAGAAAATAAATTCTGTGATTTTAAAGTCAATTAAATGATAGTTCATGTGTAGAGTAGTGTAGAGTCAATAGAAATAAGTAAGAAGTTCGTAAGGATTGGAATAGGATTGTGTAATTATTGTGTAGGGAAGACGACGACGACAAAGGACCATCAAATTAAGGCCTAAAATAACGCCAAAGTTTATCCACAGGAACGAAAACAAAACTCATAAACTGTGCTCCGTATGCCAACATTCATTTTCATCAGGAGAGAATCGGGAATAGAAAAACATTGTTTTATTTGTGTGTTCGTCTCGTGTATAATTCTAAATAACTCGGCGGCGTTGTTGCATCTCAAGTGGGTTGTGAAGTAGTTTCCTCTTGTTTTATTTCTATTTTTCTGTTCTGTTGGCTATATTGTGAGAATTATAGTGGTTAAGCTATGAAGGTGCACTTCAGAGAACAATACGGAACTAAGGGGGAGGAGATCCTTTATGTGACACCAGCAGGTAAGTGTGGAGCGGAAGTAGGTATAGTGCTTGACTTGGCACAAATATAAAATGTATACCTATATAAAAAAAATTGTAATTGATGAGGCACCACTTGAGTGTCGAGCACTCGAGCCCCGTTTGTCCGTCCGTTCGAAACCTCTGTGAGCGATGCGGTGCCTCAATCAAGATAGACCGTCATCATCATCAGTAGTGGTGGTGGTTCTGGTGATTGCGACTCCTGCAAGTGGAGTTACGTGCCTCCATTTACATCTCAAGTTCAATGTAAATAAATCTGTTGATACCTATGATTTCATCTATAACACTGCTACGACTTCAGTGTGTTTAGGTTCTATAGAATTTTTATTTATGGAATTTATTTGTTTTTTACGATTGATTCAGTTGAATAAATAGCATCATCATACCTACGAGAGGACTGAATACATATATTTTTTAATTATTTTAAATCCTCTTTCCCTCATTTGTCCCAAAATACGAATTCAATCACTGAAATGTAAAATAAAACCTTTTTAATGAAAAATCGACTTGTTTTCAATTTTAAAGTTAACCTCCTCTTGTTTGGAACTCGAAATAGCTTTGCAAATAATGCTTACGTATGTTATACTTGTCGACTTTATTGTATTCAAAGCGCCACGAGTTAAAGTTATTTAAATTTTTAATCTTTATTGACAAGGTCATTAAATGCAATGTACAGTTGCTATGACGTGTAAACAAAACATTTGTAAAGCAGAGAAGCACTTTTTTAGGACTGAGAATAATGTGATATAAAACAATTGAAAGTAAAGAAGTTCGTTCGATAGTTTATGGACTAATTTCCAAACTAGAAAATAGGTACTAATATTTGTTTATTATGTTGACGAAATTTTAACCCTAAACAGTTGGGTTAGTGACGTTTTCACACATTCTCTGATCGAAAATTCCCAAAGTTAAAAACCTAAATCTTCAAAGTGAAATTCCCAAAAAAAAAAATAAGTTCAAGTAGTAACTCGTACAATTAAATTGATCGATTTTAAAGAAACGCTGAAAACTTTCTGCTTACAATGTTTTGAAAAACGTTTTGAACTACTTTTTTGTTTTTTAACGAATTGACCTTTTGAAAAATATCGATCAAATATTAAAGTTATATTAAAACGGGTATTTTTAAAATTAAAGCAGATAGTTGAAGTCAAGTTTTGAATTCAAAACCAGTACTGAGAGTTAACCTCAGTCCGTATTTTAAAAAAAAAGAAATTCGAATCAACTTTATGCTTTTAAAAAGTATTGTTTTATTTCTTAGACAATCTTAATTTTACTGACTAGTGACATTAAAGATGGTGATAAAAAATTTGGAAGATCAACACAAATAATAAGCAACCCAATAACAGACCCCAAAAAACATTGTTCCCAAACTTTATTGTGTGTCGCCTCTCAATAAGTCCGTTGTTGCACGTGGCATGTGGCACCGTCTGGTTGAAACCACATGTCAGTCAAGTCAAGCTCTTGCATTATGGGCAAAAAAAAACTGGATATCATCTCACGGTAGCGCTCACCATTCACAGTTGCGTTACGATTCACATCAGCCCATAAACCACACCAAACTGTGACTGGATGCATTGGTAGCTCTTGCAATGCTTCTGGCTGATATTCCCTCCAAAATCGACAGTTCTGCTAATTTACGTACCCATTGAGCCAAAAATGAGCTTCGACACTGAACACAATTTTTCGGTAAAAAAGTGGATCTTCTGCCAACTTTCCCAGATCCCATTCACCAAAAATTCTACCTCGCAGTAGGTCGCTCGGCCTCAATTATTGCACCAGCTGTATTTTAAAAAGGCATCACACCTAAAGCCTTCAGCAAAATTGTCCGTGTTGTTGAGTACCAGAGGCTCAATTGCTGCGAATGGCGACGAATCGATTATTGATGGTGGCTGGCCTATACAGCTGCGATATTTTCTCAGTTCGCACTCTACGTAAAGATTTTGGTAGTTTAATGTCCAACAATATACATTTGGTGCGAAATTTAGTCACTATAGCCCGACTAGTCGCTTCAGTATGTCGATTAAACTGACCATAAAATGGAAGAAGCGCGCGATGAACTTTTTTAACAGAGCACGCATTTTGAAAATAAAATTCAGTAATTTGCCAGCGTTGTTCGTTTGTAAAACGATTCATTGTTGAATTCAAGTCCAAACTGAAGATGTTTGACAGTGAAAAAACACGAAACGTGCGTCAGCTGTTTAAACAAGTGTTGCCAAAAAGATAATAGCTACAAAAATCACAAAAATCAACCTTTGCTAAAGACCTTTTTTCTCACAATTTGATAGAATTAAGCATACAAATATTTTTCGATAGCTACTTTTTAAAACCACAAACAGCAGACTGTCAGTCCTTGATAAATCTTACAGAATATTTTTAAGAAAAAGAAATAAAATGTACCACTGTTTGTGGACATACAGGATGTCTGTTTAGAAATAGTTCCTATATTTTTAAGATTTGTTTTATACTGTGCGCGCACTCAAGGGGTTTTAAATACCCTTTAACAGTGTGAACAATTAGAAAAAGAGGATACGATTGGAAAGGAGATGCTGTTGTACATAAGTTTTGAATATCTAAGCATTGGGCTAGTTCAGACAACCTAAGCGACTTGAAAGTAAGGCAAGTTTCTAGTATCTGATTGGCCAGCTGCCAAAAAATTGCCTTCCAATTAGGGAAACTTTATTGGAAAGTTGACTGGAAAGTTAGTCAAGAAAAATCTCCCTATCAAGTCATGACGTCTACTTCCATCAAAATGACAGTTGATAATGTTATTTCATGTAACTGAGAGCTGAACTTTATTACTCAATGATTTATTTTTTTTTCTGTACAATTTCATTTAATGCTTTCTGTAAAAGGGTTCCTTATCAATTTTTAAAAGAAATAACTTACATTTCTTTACAATACAAAATAGAAATCGTGGTTGACTTGTAGCTTGCCTGAGGAGTGTTTTGAAGACAGTAATTTTGTTGGTACTTTTTGTACTATCAACTTAATTTGCTAAGTAAAGTTTTGAATTTGAAATTCGTGACTCTTGAAAAACTAACCAGTTGCCTTGGTCAAAACTTACGTTCAAATAATGAAGTTGACTGCAAATGAAGTCCCTTATGTTGGCTGAACCTGCCCATTGTAATGAGTGGAAAAAATTTAGCTTGTTAAAGCGTGACAGTGCGTCAAAATTTGTTTCCCTATAGCATTGTTTGTAAAAATATCGATAAAACGGTGATGTTCAAAGCCAAAGCAAATATCTCGGTAAGAGAACGATCGCCTTTTATTTTAAGAGATCTCTTTACGATTACCTACATCAAAAAGACTCAAGTACCAACCCTTATATGAGAATTATACTCGAGTTTTGGACGAATAAAAGCTTTATAAATTACAGCCATATTGGAAAGGGTAACAAACTTTTTGAATCTTTGGAGAAGACTTAAACACTTAGCATCATTTTGGCGATGTCAAAAATGTGATCACTCCACAAGAGATGGATTATAATGGACGAACCAAGAACTGAAAACTGTTCAGTCTCCTCGATGCCAGTTGCATCCATTTATAGTGGCATTGGGAGAGGGTTACGCTTTTGCAACAGTAGACAGTATTAGTTTCTCGAAGCATTTAAATTGGACAATGCTGTGAAGATTAAAATTTAATAAGCATATCTTTAACCTCCCGTTAGTAGTCCACATCCAAAGGGAAGAGGGTGAGAATTTAAAAACGATTATGAAAGCTGAAGGTACTTTTCATCATCGAAACAATTAAGTGGATTAAAACTTTCAAACAAAAGATAATTTTCAAAAAATAAAAAAAATAGTCGGGGAGCAAATCTATCCCTGGGTCACACCCGAGTTTCTTTTATAAAAATCAAATTTGATGCCGTTCATTTCTATTAAACTTGATTAAGAAAATACCTGCAAAATATGTAAGTAACAACTCAATGAAAACTTGACGAACAGAATGAGTATCAGCTCATCATTTATGTAAAGATTGGAACGACAAGGGACGCAACCTTAATCTATACCAATCTTCCTCGAACTTCAACATAACCTAATCCTAATCATATCCTCGCACAATGGACCCATAGAGCTCCGAGTAAGATATGACTTGGCTCTTGATTGACTTCAGTGAACATTTCTTGGTAAGCTAAATAACTGCCCTTGAAAGGTGGACGTTCACTTGGATTGTATCTTGTTGATTGCATTTTTATAGTCACAAATCGCAAACACCTAAAGCAAAGCGTCCTATTTTTAGACTTCTTGTCTCTCGATAAAAATAAAATCCTTAAAAATACCAATATTTCGTCGCATCTAAGTTTTAAAGAAATAAAACAAAAAAGTACTACAACTCTCATAGGACTAAGTACAAAAGACTTTAAAACAAAATCAGAATAATTGGTGCATTGAATGTATTCCCTACATTCCCAATAGGACTTCTCCAGCCCTGACATCAAAATGCAATTCATTCAATTCCAAGAAACAAAATAATCAATTTCTGTTTGTATTCAATTTGCCTAAAACAAAATCCCCCAATCCCAGAACAAAGTCCCAAGTGGCAAAAGAAGAAATATTCCAAGTTGCAATTTCTAATGAGAGGGCATTTTAACATTCATTCACTTTGTCTTAAATAAAGAAAATGTAAAACGTGATCTTATCAATTATTTATTTCACTTTTAATCTGAATAAAACATAAAAAAAAACAACCCTCGTAAACTCTTTTTCTTTTTCAGATCAAAACAGTATAGTGCGAGTCCCCTTGAAGGGTGACCGAAATGTAATCCGGGAAAAGTTTTTCCTATTCCGTCTGTTGCAAAAAATATTCCTCCCCAAGGGTTATCCGGATAGTGTAAGCGAAGACTATGCTGCATATCAAATATGGGACACAGTGCAGGCATTTTGCAGTACAATATGCGGTAAGCATTTAATAAAATTAGTTCATGTCCATTCCAAATTGTCATTGTCCGACTTCCACTTCCACTTTCTGTCTCTCTTGCCAGGCACACTTTGTACACATGCAATACTTAAAGGCATTGGAGTGGGCAGTGATAGTGTGAGTGCCTATTCAGCCACCGTAACATGGATATTCAAAGAGGGTAGTGGTCATATCGGGAGGATATTGTTCTCGTGGTGGAAGGGCTCCCAACTCGATGTGGACTCGAAGAAATGGAGACTGAGAGCGGATTTTATAAATGACGTTGCAATGGGTGTTGAAATCTATATTCTTCCAAAATACCCACTCTACTCGACTTACATCCTTTGCTCAACGACTGTTTTGAAGGCGATAGTTGGAGTGGCTGGAGGAGCGACACGAGCTGCTCTCACACAACACCATGCGGTGCGTGGCAATTTGGCCGATGTCGCTTCGAAGGACAGTTCTCAGGAGACTTGTGTGAATCTAATTGCTTCCTTTTGTGGTCTGTATCTATTGACTGTTATTAAAAATCAAACGTAAGTAGAAGCGAAAAGTGAGTTGATGACATGAACTTGATTGTATGTGATTCTTTTTAGGATGCTTT
Organism: Eupeodes corollae; assembly: GCF_945859685.1. Lineage (NCBI taxonomy): Eukaryota > Metazoa > Arthropoda > Insecta > Diptera > Syrphidae > Eupeodes > Eupeodes corollae. Next base: position 126,487,421 of record NC_079149.1, read on the forward strand.
ACACCGTTTTTGCGATTGTGATCTTTTTACATCTCTATGCCAATATGAAAGCCGTCAAAGCTGTTTGTCTGCGAACCTTCAACGAATCTCGCTATCTCATAGCCCTCGAGGAATTTTTCCGCTCTGGTCGGCTTCTATCGCCGCAACAAGTCAATAAACTGGAGCGAGTGACTATCGGCCAGACTGTATCTGTATCGTTGAACATTCATTTGGGTCTCTCGGCAAAGCATCTGATTGATGAATTCAAAACTAGTCATGTCTTAGAGAACATAGTTTCATCCTTCGATCCTCATGAACGCTTCATCATTGCCGAGAGCAAGAGATTCCTGGGCGTGTATCTGCACTTCGATACACGACAACAGGACGTTCTTAAAGCTTATTTCTTTGCTGTTTCCTATTTGCAGGATCGGAATCAAATCAAAGAGAAATACTGGGAAGTTCAAGGCAAGTGGCAGGAGTTTGTAAGCATGGCTCAGCAAGAGGGTAAGTCAATCTGTGGTTCTTTTTCCTTTGGGAGCTAATCTAAGTCAATTTGAAATTAGGTTGGTTTGTCAACAAACACCTTTTGATGGTTGACGAGTTTCGCCTCGATTGGAAAGCATAGGAAATCTATGCGGACTCTGGTTCCAGCATATTTTCAGTAGGCCAATAACACAACAACCAGAACAACAAAAAGAAATCAACACCACGGACCAATTACACATGAAACTCGTATGTACCCAAAACCCAAACAAATAATATACACATTTTAAATTACCTTAAAGATACAACAAAATATCTTACATAATCCCTTTGGTATTTTATTTGTTCTATACATTTGTTTAGAAACAAATCCCAAAATATACATACTTCTTATTTTGCTTGCTAATTAAAAACTTTTTAATAGTTTAGAAAATATTATTATGCATTTAATTGCTAACCCAAAAGTTGTAAAATACCTTAGGTATTTATTTGATACATATTTTAAATTAATTAGTTAACATGTTTTAACATATCTTACTTAGTAAAACAACAAAAAATTAAAAATAAACTTTTGTATTTTAGTTTATATATTTTATAATATTTCTGTTTTATGTAAATATTTTCAAAAAAAAAACTTAAAACTTTTTATACTAAAACATATAAAAACGAAAAGAAAGAAGAAAAATCACTCAACCCAAAGATAAAACTACAAAAACTCTCTTCCATGCGCAACTCTCTTACCTTAGAAGAACCTTATAAATTTTTGCAATTAAAACAATCTCGAAATTTTTCAAAAAAGTAGTCTAAAAATTAATAATAATAATTATTGGTGTTGTATGAATTTGTGTGTAGTAGATGTTGAAGATGAGTTGTAGCTAAACTAGAAACATTTGAAATTAGATTTTTGATAATAATTGGAACTTAAAAAACAAATTTTGCTCAAATTAGATTATTTTCACATCTTTTTGGAATTAAGTTTAGACAAACGAAAAAATAGCAATGTTGTTTTCTTAGAAAACATTTTCAATGAACTTATGTCGAAATACTTCAGGAACTTGTTGATTTATAATTTAAATCCCGAGACAATAAAAATGAATACCATTTGCACTTTTGGAAAAGTCCTCATCACACCGTTTTTTTAAATGTAAATTAGGTATTTTCTATCTCTCCAAAATCTTTGATTTTGGGCATCTCATCTTTTGCACATTTTCCCATGACATTTGAACCCAAGTGTTTTTCTTTTTTATCCCTGATTAGATTAGAGAATAGATCTTGAAATGTGTCGAGTATGCTTTGAGTATAGTTTGGTCAGAGCACTTTTATTTTGTAGTTTCTATCAAAAGAAAGTAAAATGTCTTTTTTCTCCATAAGCTTTGTCTTTTTATTCAGAGCTCTTATTGAAAAAAAAAATATACCTAAACCCTCTGTTATGTTCGAGCTTATAAAAAAACACAGATTTTGTTGTGATAGCAAAGATATTCTATATAAATAGTAAACAGATATTCCATATAAAATAAAAACAAGCTAATAGACAAAAGTGTTGGCTTTAAAAAAATGTATAAAACTTAAGATTACTTGTTTCCATTTAACGTACATACTTTTTTAAAAAGTCCCTACCATCTAAACGGGGGGGGAAATAAATCCCCTCCCATTGTAAGAAATTCTTGATTTTAACTGTTCGTCATTAAACTTTGTCGCCTGAGTTATCGTACTCTTCCCCTCAATAGAACTTAATGTGTGAGCACCCTTAAACAAATAAGCAAACAATTAATGTCAAACTTATTGAGTTCACAGACAGTGAATGGGCAGGTTCAGACGAAATAAGGGACTTCAAAGTGAGGCAAGTTTCTGGATTGGCAAGCTGCCAAAAAATTATTTTCCAATTAAGACAGCTTTAGTGGAAAGTTAGTAAAGAAAAATCTCCCTAACTAATCAAGTGAAGTCTACTTCTATCAAATTGGCAGTTCATCGTGTTTTTTTAACTTAACTGAAAGCTGAACTTTATTACTCTTTGATTTATGAATTTTCTGCCTTAGTCAAAATAAACGTTCAAAGAATGCAATTGACTGCAAATGAAGTCCCTTGTGTTGTCTAAATCTGCCAAATGTTTATTAATAATGCAAGATCAATGTTCATTTATTTCAGGTTATGGAAAAGATATAGGTTTCCATACCGTTGGTGTTGTCCTTGAGCCCTTTTCAAAGCTTTACTAAAAACATTAATTTTCAAAGCCAGAAAAAAGCTGACATTTTTTACTTTTCTAACATTTCTGAGAAGTTGGGCTTGTGGAATGGGATCCAAGGTCGTACGATTTAACAGTGCTGGACTACTTTTTCTTAGATTATGTAAAGTCGCTTGTCTATGCAGATAAGCTCGAAACGATGGGCGGAGATGAGAATATTTGGCTCGTTATTGATGAAAAACGGCACCAAGATCTGCAGTAATGTGAATATTTGGTCAATGGGGACTTTCCTGGTCTGAAGCAACGCTGATAGGGACCTAACAGGTTGTTGACGAACTGCTTCAGACGCTCACATAATACGACAGAACAACAACAAAGTAGAGGGATGGATGAAATTGTTTTAATTGATTCCTGACATTCCTCTACTAACCGGGACAACTAATAGTTAAGCCAAAAAGGGATCTCTGGGCTACCTCCCCCTTCGATTATAAATAAAGATGGTCCAAATAATAATAATATGCCTCGGATAAATAATAACTTAAATCTAGGATTTTCTGATCCTAGTCACCGAAGAAAACGATGAAGGAATGAATACCGCGCTACCCAAAGAAATTGGCCGAAACATCAAGACCAATGTATCAAGTCAATTCTTGATTGCTTCCTAAAGAAATTATGATCCCTTACTGGGAGAATGTCATGGGACATCTTTCGCTGTCGAAACCACCTGACAGACCTTGCGGAGACTCGTTATTGTTTTTGACAAATCTATCACCGCAATTGAAATAAGACGATATAGGCTATCGATTGGCACATCTCCAGGTCCTGATGGGCTTACTTCTAAAATTTGAAACCGCGTTCCTGACTTTATTTTTGTGGTATGAGTCCAGAACGTACTCTAATCCCGAAGACCTCCACTGCGTCAGATCCGATCGACTTCCACCTATTGCGGTCTCTTTGGTTGTCCTACGTCAGTTCCATAACATCTTGGCCAAACGACTTTCTAATGCTGTAGTACTTGACCTAAGACAACAGGCCTTTGTCGCTTCTGATGGATGTGCTACTAATACCACTCTACTTGATTTGCTTCTTAGATCTCAACACCAATCATTATCCAGCTACTACTTAGCTTAAATCGACGATTCTGTGTCCCACATAATAGGGACCCTACGTTCCTATGGCGCTCCCCTAAACTTCATAGAACATATAAACGATTACTACTTTAGGTCATCAACTAGAATTACAACAAACACATGGACCTCGAGTCCTATTCACGACAGAAATGGTGTTAAACAAGGCGATCCATAGTCACCAATGTTAATATGGTTATCTTCTGAAATCTCTGCCCAAAGAGATTTCATGTAAGATTCTGTCTGCAGAAATTAATTAGCTTTCTTTTGCGGATGATCTCATTCTGTGCGCTTATACCCCTCGGCGATTGCAAAGAATACTCGAGCACACTTAGGCGTTTCTCTCATCATGCGGCATGCATATCAACGTCTCTAAATGCAACACCATCATCATTAAGGGACAAGGTAAATAGAAAAGCACATTGATAGAAAATAGAACCTTCAAGCTAAATAACCAAGAATTAATAGCGCTTAAGCGCTCAGAACATCTCAAATATCTAGGTATTAAATTCAAACCTGAAGGCAAATGCAAAATAGAGGCCCACAATGAATTAGATCCTAATCCTAACGCATTACTGCTGCACCGCTGAAACCCCAGCAACGTTCGCATATCGTACGCATTGTTCTCATTCACCAGCTATACCACAAATTAACATTAGGAAGTGCACATATTAATGCACTTAACGAGGTCAGAAGATGGCTTACTTTGCCAAATGACACGCCCATCGCATATTTTCATGCAAACAGGGCGGTCTCGACATTTCTGCTATGAAACTGATGGCTCCTTGTATAATACTAAACAGACTAAATCGGCTAACCCTTCCTAATTTGGAAGATGTGGTACAAGCCAATACATTCCTAGCCAAGGAAATTGATGCCGCCAAAAGAAGATTAAATATTGGCAATATTAACATTGGAAGCAGATCTGATCTTGATACTTACTGGTCCAAAAAACGTCTTAACTCTGTTGATGGAGCTGGCCTAAGTGGTGCTTCTGGTTGAGAACAAACATCGGTGGGTTCGTGAGCTCCTTACAGGCAGAGACTGAGACTTACCACCCTCGTAGAACCTAGGATATCTACCAATGAAGGCCTTAGGATACCAGATCTGGTGATGAAGGATGGAAACCGAGCTATTTTTATCGACGCTCAAGTCATTTCTGATTCCTGTTCACTAGATTTGGGTCAGAGGAATAAAATAGCTAAATATAATACCGCGTCGGTCAATAATAAACTAAGATCTTTACTTGATGTTGAAGAAATCATTTTTACATCGGCCACCCTTAATTGGAAGGTATTGGGTCAAAGAAAAGTGTTCAAGAACTCCTTGATCTTTGAATGATCAAACTGAAAAACACGGCACTACTATCAACAAGAGTCGTAATAGGGACTACCAGACGCTTCAGGATTTTCAACGAATCTACCTGGTCTAGCAGACGATTTGATCTGGGTTAAATCCCCCCTTTCGATTCCCTACGTTTATTTACGTGCTGCCTGCGTATCAGGCATAATTCAGTACAGCCACTTGATGGATCCTGCGTGGATCCCAAGGTCGTATGAAAAAAAAAGATATAGCTATCTTCACTTCGTCGAGGTCGGGTAGGCCGAATTGTTGATCTGCGTCGCCTAGGTTGAGTGATTCTATCTCCCTTACAGCGGAATTCGGTTCGTCATGGCCGTTATATAATTTGGAGAAGTGGTCTTTCCACATTCTCAACATAGACTGCGGTTCTACTACGATTTTCCCCTGATCGTCCTTACAGGGTTCGGTTCGTGGCTGGTACCCTTGATTAGATTAGTTTACCTCCTGGTGAAACCAATGGTAAATGAATGTTCGGCGTTTTTTAGAGCTTACTGAAAAAAACTATACTCAGCAAATAAATTCACCCAATTTAAATCTCTTTAAGTTAAGATGAAAAGAGATCTTAAAGAGATTTGTTGTCCCTGAAAATTAATTTCCATTTATTTAAAATAAAATAAATCCGAACTCAAGGCCAATGCCTTAGATCATGTAATTGGACGCCTCTGCCTCTGTTGGACTCAAAAGCGAATGTTGAATTCCATAAATAAATGTTTAAAAAAAATAATCAAGTCTTTTTTAAATAAACTTATAGTTTTGTAAAGGATTTACAAATGTTCAAAAACTGACACATTTAAAAAAAAAAACTTGTTTTAATTTTTAAATGTGAATTTTTAAACTTCTTTTACTTTTTACTTAAAGTGCAATGTATTTACAATAACTACTCCTGAAGTTGCCTTTAAAGCCTATCTGAAATTCAACTTTTACCTTGTGTTTAAAGTGAATGATTTCGTCACAAAATCTGCCACTTTTAGAGCTTTAGATATTTTCAAAAAAAAAACTGTTGCAATCATTTATCGTAACTAAGTGTATTTCCGATTTAACTTCAAAGAAATAACAACATTATACAAACTACAAGACGAACTTAACTCCATTCCATTTATATGCAACGAACCTTTAAATTTATCAATTATAGATTGAATTTTCGTTAGAAAAGAAAAAATACAAATCTCATATTTACATTTAAGCTATCAATGTCTTATAAGTAGCATCATTAAATAAATAATTATTCAAAAATAAATTGCACATAAGAATTACAAAAAAATAAATTAAATCTATTTTGCTAGGCTTTTAACAAGAAACAAAAATTACAAAAATCAGTGCAATATTCATATTTATAAACACTAAGAATAGATATTATTAATTTTATTTTTAAAATTAGCACTAATATAATAAATTAAAATAACTTAACTACAAAACATTTCACATTTTAGACAAATAGACATTTTTTAAAATTGAAACAAAAAGAAATAAAATACATTTCATGCATTTCTTGTATAAGCAATTTTTTAATTAAAATGTTTCTTAGCAATAAAATTAGCGCAAAACATTTTTTAAAAGTAGCTTTAATTGAGTTTTTTAAAAATTAAGTTGTATATCTTTTTAAATGTTAAGAGTAGAATATAGATACAAACATACATATAAGACTTTTATTTAAATTTATAATTTGTAGAAGGGATATTAATAGATTTAAAAATATCGATTTAGAAAGAAAAAAAAAACAAAAAGGAAAATAAAATATTTTATTGAACATGAAAATAAAAATAAGAAAAATAAAAATAAATGACAAATAATAGAGATGTTGAAAAACATTAAGTGTGTTTCTTTTTTGTTATTTGGATTCCAAAGATCTTGAAGCTGTTTCTATGCGAACAGCAACGTTTTAAATCTTAAACTGAAGTATTAGGTCCGTTTATTCACTGTGAGCTCCTATGGTTTTCTGGACATATTTGTCCAAAATTCTAATTACTTTCTATTTAGTTATCCGTTAGTTTACTATCGTTACAATTAAAATATATTAATACAATTTGAGTAAACTTAAAATCATTTACTATGGCTGCGTTCAATCTCGTGTTGGATAGGGTATCTTGGATAGGCGGATTTTTAGATACCTTATTGAACGAGCTATCCAAGCTGTCAAAAAATAAAAATAACTTTCAGCTGTTCAACATTTATGGCTGAAACACAAAACGCTTCAGCGTAGGCTTCTCCTGAATTAAGAGTTTAAGAGTTCAGCCATAGGAATTCAATGCATGCTATCACAATTAAGCTTTGACCTCACGTTTTGTTTTACAATCGTAAGAAAAAGAACATAATGTTACGTAATGTGACTTCAAACGGAAGCTCTAGTTCAAATTTGCTGAATATTTGCTTTGCCTGACAGCTCAATAGCTGTAAAAAAATGTCAACAAACAAAATACATTTGATTTTGGGGGAATTCCATTGGTTATTATGGGATGTATGCGATAAATTGTTCGATTTTTAAATTCATATTTTTTATTGCCCGCAAAATCAAAACAAACTTATGAGAAAAAATAACAGCTGCTAGTGACAGAAGTGCTATTTTAGAAATGTCATTCAAAGCAACCTAGAAGCAGGCCCATTGTAACGTAGATGAAGCCGAAGCTAAAGCGTATTTGTGTTTCAGCCTTCGAAGTCAAAATTGTTGTAGATAAATAGACAATTCAACTGATTCGTCGGACGATGATGATGCCAAGTTGGTTGAGGTCCTCTCCCACCTGGGTGCGCCACCTGAGTCGCGGTGTTCCTCTACTGCGCCGTCCATCGGGATTGGATTCGAAGACCTTCCGGGCTGGAGCGTTTATGTCTATCCGCTCTACATGACTTTGCCATCTAAGCCGTTGGACTTTAATTCTGCTAACTAGGTCAGTGTCGCTGTACAGCCCGTACAGTTCGTCGTTATATCTTTTCCTGCATTCTCCATCTATGCGTACGGGACCAAAAATCACCCGAGTAATTTTGCTCTCGAAGCATCCTAAGACGCTCTAATTTTTCTTTGACAGGGTCCAGGTCTCAGCGCCATAAAAGAGAACCGGGATGATGAGTGTCTTATAGATGGTGATTTTAGATGCTCGAGAGAGAAATTTACTTCTTAATAACCTTCTAAATCCAAAGAAACAGCGATTTGCAAGAGTTATTCCACGTTTGATTTCAGCCCTGGTGTCGTTGTCTGTGTTTTTAGCGGTGCCTAGGTAGACAAATTGCTTAACTACCTCGAAGTTTAAGCTGTCCATGGTGACGTTTTGTCCAAGACGTGTCGTTGTTCAGTGTCCTTTTTTGATGACATGATATACTTGGTCTTGCCCTCATTGACCACTAAACTCATCTTCTTCGCTTCCGTCACAATTCTCAAAAACACTCCACTGACATTACGCTTTGATCTTCCAATTATGACAATATCATCTGCGAATCCGAGTTGTTGGATGGACCTTTGGAAGATTGAGCCTCTAGTGTTGACGGTTAAGTTATGCACAATTCATTCCAGAACGATATTGAAGAAGTAGCATGACAGTGCATCGCCTTGTCTAAAACCATTTTTTACATCAAATGCATCGGTGCGATCTTTTTCGACCATGATAGAGCGTACTGCATTCTCCATCGCCATTCTGCACAAACGGATAAGTTTGACAGGGATGCCAAAACTAGACATTGCTTTGTAGAGCTGTTCCCTATAGATGCTGTCATAGGCGGATATAAAATGGATAAAGAGATGGTGGGTATCGGTTTCGAGTTCCTGGGTTTTTTCCAAGATCTGCCGTAGTATGAATATTTGGTCGATAGTGGACTTTCCTGGTCTGAAGCCAAACTGATAAGGACCAATCAGGTTGTTGACGAATGGCTTCAGACGTTCACATAATACGGCAGAGAGGATCTTATACGCGATGTTAAGGAGACTGATGCCTCTGTAGTTGGCGCAGTTTAGAGGATCTCCTTTCTTATGTATCGGGCACACTATGCTGAGATTCCACTCATCGGGCATGCTTTCTTCCGACCATATTTTGCAGATGAGTTGGTGCATGCTTCGTACCAAGTCTATTGAATTTGAATAGTTCGGCAGCGATGACGTCAGCTCCAGCAGCTTTGTTTGACTTAAGTTTAGATATAGCTATCTTCACTTCGTCAAGGTCGGGTAGGCGGAATTGTTGATCTGCGCGGAATTCGGTTCGTCATCGCCGTTATATAATTTGGGAAAGTGATCTTTCCATATTCTCAGCATGGACTGTGGTTCCACTACGATGTTCCTCTGACCGTCTTTACAGGCTTCGGTTCGTAGCTGGTATCCTTGGGAGGTTTTTTTTACCTTTTGGTAAAATTTACGAACTTCATTCCTGTTGTGACATCCCTCTATCTCCTCGATCGCGCGCTTCTCATGCTCTCTTTTTTTCCATCTAAGAAGCCGGTGTTCCTCTCTCCTCTTCTGCTCGTAGAGCTCGCGAGCAGCTCTAGTCCTTTTGTGCAGCGTCGTTTTGTATGCCTCTTGTTTCGCTGCGTGCGCTTGCCAGCATTCGTCGTCAAACCAGGGGTTTCGCTGTGGTGGCCGTGTGAAACCTAGCACTTCAGAGGCGGCATCTCTGATGGTTGCAAGGCAATGTTGCCACTGGTTTTCAATGCTTAATGCAGGAAGCATAGGACTACTTAAGTGGTTATTAGAGACTCGATCGGAAAAGGACATGGCAGTCTCTTGCGATTGTAGCCGTCTAACGTCGAATCTTCTCACAGTACTTCCTTGTTTTAGCTTGGATCGGGATATCCGTTGCCGTACCTTGGCTACAACGAGGTAGTGGTCCGAGTCAATGTTGTCCTCTTGGAATGTTCGGATATCCTGGATACTGGAGAAGTGTCGTGCGTCTATCGCAATGTGGTCAATCTGGTTGATTGATCAGGAGATTACCATGTCCCCTTGTGGATATTAAGATGCTTGAACTGCGTACTAGCTACCAGAGCTTCTCGCCCCGCAGCGAAATCGACCAGCCTGAATCCGTTGTCGGATACTATTGTTATGCGTAAACTATGTTAAATTTCCTCACATACATATGTATATGCCAGAACTTTAGCAATTTCTTGAAAAATTGTTCTTCGCCTGTTTTTTTTTGGTCTCGGAGTTGGTCCTTTTCTTTCTTCCAAGAACAGTAGAATGGATTGATGTTCCCAACCTTAAAAAAGGGAATAGAGTGGTCCTTCTTTGGGGTTTTAAATCATCTGAAAGAAAAACTTACAAGCTGTCAACCTGTCGGATCCAAATAGCTTCTTCATCGTCTATTATGTACAGAACATCCTTAAATACAACTTCAATTAACATTATGTTTACCAACAAATATAAAAAGTTTCTTGAAATTCAACCATGTCTTTAATCAGCTGTTCTGGATTCTTGGATTCCTTTTTTGACATTTCAGCTATTACTTTACACGTAAAAAACTAACAAAAAGGTATCCGGATACCCTATCTATCTGAGATTGAACGCAGCCTATAAAAACAACAACAAGGAGAACTTTAAGTTAACAACACAATTTTAATTGCCGGACATTTTTTCATCTGTCAATTGATTTATTTTAAATTTCGTTGAAATTTCAACTTGAATAGTCTGATGCCTGACAAATGCTTCTAAACTGTGAATTTTTTTTTTTTTTAAATCATGGTTCAGCTCGAAATACTTATCGCGCGAATTTTGGTTACATGGAAACGGTAGTACATAAAACCTGCAGATTTGGAGTGATGATAATTCTAATTACATACACAAAAACTGCCTATTTTGTTGCGATAATTGATCCGTTTTTTTAAAAACGATGCTGGCCAGAACCTTACAGGCAATGATGACCACTATAGGGCCATGATTACTGACTTTTTCGTTCATCACTTGAACAGACATTAGTACCCGTAGCGTGATGTCTAGTGCGTTGGACTGTCATGCAAGGGATCTTGGGTTCAATCCCTGCCTGTGCCACCTAACTTTTTCACGGGTACTGCCTCCTGCGAGGAATTGAAAAATCCTTCAAGAGTAATTCTTGTCATGAAAAAGTGCTTTCTCAAATTAGCCGTTCGGATTCGGTATATAAATTGTAGGTCCCTTCCATCTCTGGCAAGAGATGGAAGGGACACAGGAATGTTTGAGAGTTGTAAGTCACTAGGGCCTTTTTCTTCATGGACTGTTGCGCCACTTAATTTATTTACTTGAACAAACTTGAAGTGCAGGAGGTGTGAGTTTAATGAGACAGCGGAGCGAAACATGTCACACTGTGGGAATATGCAAAATCGCTAGACTAAGCCGATAAATTGAATCTTTATGTATATGACCCAAATGTTGAAAAAAGTTATCGAAAATGAGACCCAGCCGCAGCAGTCATATGTCAGAAATCATATTTAAATAATATTGATAGAAGATTAATTTTTCAATTAACTAAATTGTAAGCCAATTTAAAAGTTTAAAAAACATCCTTTAATTATAAGCTTCAATTTTTGTAGAAAAGTCGGTCTTCTTGAAGCAGTAACAGTCGTTTATTGAACTCATATTCTCAAAGTTTGGTAAAATATAAAATAAACAATAAGGGTCCTAAATGGCTTCTTTCCTGAACACCAAGGATAACGCAAAATTGAATAAAATTACAAAATCCACATTTAAATAAGTTCATTAAATCCTAGGGCTTTAGTTAATGGCTTAAAGTTTTATGGCATAATTTATTGAAGCCCATTCTAAAGTCTTTAAAATCATAGTCTAGTTGTTTATTATCTTCAATGGCTTCAACATAAAAGGAGCGTCTGATTGTTGGAAGTAATTTATTGACGTTTTTAAAAAAATTGTATGAATAGGTGTTATAAAAATGCTTTCCGTGATTTATGAACATTTGTGCACCTAAAAGATAATTTAATAGGATATAAAGAGAATTCGAATATAAAACAGGACGAGGGCTGAAACAATCGTTAAGTTTTAAAAATCCTTTCAATCAATTTTAATACCTTTTAAAGTTTTTTTTCGGAACAGCATTTAAATTTGGAGCAAAAGAACAAACCTTGTAAGAGCTATCGGTATAAGGAAATACAACATTTCTCTGGTATTTTTCACATCTTCAAAAATTGGGTACGGGAATAATGACGAAAGATTACCTTGGAACTTGTTCATATCACAATTTAAGTTCGTACTAAAAGTGCATTCTATTTTGTATACCACATTCCAATCATTGAGTGGCGTTTCCAATTTTTATAAGTTAGGAAATACGTATTCCAAAGGAAATAGTATCAAATAAATACCCTGCTCATTCTGAGGGGAGATAAAAAAAAATCACTTCACCAATGCTAAATCACATCATAAATTGATTAGCGATGATGACCAAAAAGAGGAGTTGTTCCTAAACAAAAACTCTTCAACCTAAAATCCCTACAAAAATATTAAAAATCCCAAATTTAATTTTACGTTTTTCTCTTCTTCGTTTTTCGTGTTTTTCCATCTTTTTTATTGCAAAAATTTCAAATTATTTAATTTATAAAATAATAAATTGTCTAAGTTCTGTCGTTTTAAAAAAAAATATCATCAACAACAACCCAAAAAAGAAACCTATATATTCAACGGATGCAGCGCAGGTTCACTATTCAACAGATTTTGTTCCCTCTGCATTGCCTGTTCTTCCTTGTAGCCCGTTTGTGAAAGATGCTTGACAATATCAACCCAATCATAGCCTCGAGGACGATCTCCTTTGTGATCGGTTCTCTCCCATTGTCTTCGTTTCTGGGCTTTAGTTAATTGTTCTTTTTTCGCGGGTAATTTCTTATCACCAGAATCTGATATTTTGATGGCCGCCACTCCATTATCCAGGTCGATTGATTGATGGACAATTGGTGTGTCGGGTTGCTCGGCGACCAATTCGTCGACTTTATCTTTGAGACACTCGAACAGGGTGTAGGTCATTCCGCAACCAACCCATTGTTCGGCTTCCTCGAGGAGCAGGGATGAGATTTTCTGTTTGACCGGTGGGATTCTAAAAAAAACGAAAAGTGGATTAGAGGCAGAGAAAAGTTAGATAGGATAGGTCTTACAAATTTCGATTATAGAACGCATCCATGTTGATGACAGGCACTTCGTTGGGATAATTACTGGGCCATTGAATTTCCACAAGAAAAGACTTAATATCATCATCTTTGCCATACTGTCAATAATTTTATAAAACATTTTATGTGATTTTTATGAAATGAGAACTTCGAAAGATGCATAATACCTTCTTTTTGGAAACTTACTTTGTATTGAAATGTTGTTGGATTTATTTCTTTGAAGGCATCGTCACCTTCGTAGATCGATTGAAGAGCCTCGCGTTCTTCAAGTTGTAATTCCTGTTGTTCAGACATTTTATTGCTTAGGAAAATAGAGAATTTTAAGAGTTTTTTAATTCTTCGATTAAAAAACGAAGATGGATTTCCTTAAATCGTCAACATTTCAAATGACAATTATGTTTGACAATTGACAGATGTCATGTTGGCATAACGTTTTTTTAAGATGAGAATGGAATAGGGTGCTGTAACAAAAATCAGTAGATTTAGAAGTAGATGAAACTGTTATAAAAGGTACATGCATTTTTTGGCGTGTTGGGTTGGAATTATAATATGGCAGCTTTTATAACCATATCGAAAGAAAGTAATTGGTCAATTTGAATGCATGTAATGTGATTCGTTAATACCTTTAAGATTGTCTAGGCACCATAAGCAGTAGTTTTGATTAGTGAAGAAGCCATTAAACAAAAAAACGTAAGATAAAACATGATTTTTGAACTTCAGTAACAGATTTTGTTTATAGTTAATTTTAAAAATATAGAAGCTTTGTTCTGGTGTTAAATGAGTTACGATGAATTGTCAAACTTTAGTGAAAAGAAATGTGATAACAGTCTTACATTCTTAGCTGTGAAACCACGAACAACAACTATAAGGACTTCTCACGCAGCGAAGAAATGTTTTGTGTTTGTAAATTCATTTGACTTATTATTTATTATTTTGATCCAAAAACAAATGCACTAGGATTCTGTATTATTTAGTGAGGCAGTGAAAAATAGTGATAAACGTCAAATTGCAAATAGCCAAACTACACGTAAGCCATTAACCTGTTGGAATATTTATATTCATTTAACGAGATAAATTTCGGCTTTGTAGAAAGATGAAAAGCAACTGTCACCTATTGGCTATGGTGACCATAAATTGTACAGTTGTTTTTACTTAACTTTTGTATATAAAGCTTCCAACGCCACCTTGAGGGTACAGCAAGCCTAAGAAACAGCTCGATATAATACCATAGATTCCATATACAAATATGTCTTGTCATTTTTTGTTCGTTAATTGTTCAAGATGACGAACAGTTCGCTTCTGTTTTTTTTCATCAAAATTGATAGCAAACAAAGAAGGAAAGAAAATTAAGACTTTTTTGAATTCAAATTGAAAAACTAGGTGTGTATTCATTTTACAAGAAGAACTATTTACGGTAACAAATAGTCACAGAGGAAACTGCTGGCGCAAGTAATTTATTTCCCTTGGTCATCGGCCTTCGATTCGACAGATAGCTATAAACTTGTCATTTTTATTAATACAAATTTATTTAAAATTGTCTGCACTTTAAAAACGCATAAAATATGTAAATTGTGTACATAGAAATGAACAAAATCCCAACAATTTCTTTTAATTTCACCACATCATTATTTTGATGACTGTTTTATGCAAAATGGTTACCATCAATATATTTTGTATATATGATTTTTGCGTTGGATGAGATGACACACCACACCTCGTGTATAACGGATATATACACAGTGTAATAATATAACACATTTTAAAATCCACCATGATGTTCCACAATTTCCCGGCCGTTCCAAAAATCACTTGCCAACCATATACTTCTTCCTCTCTCTGACACACATCGCCCTTACCGAACCAAGCTGAATCAGCAAGATGATGTCAAAAAGCATTTTCATATCATTTCTACAATTTCAATTCAAAATCCCTGCTCATTCATTTCTCACACTCCCCTCACAAAGAGTGGTGTTGCAATAAAAAGAAAAATATATTGAAATTTTTATATCGATAAAAAAGCCAAGAAAGAAAATTTAAATCCTCACACAAAAAGTTACTTTGTGAAAAATATCCAACAAAAATTATCCTCAAGTGTAAAAAAGAATTAATCACTAAATTCTTGTCTACAATAAACAACAAATAAAACGGAAATAATAAATTGTTCCAAAAATATTCTCTTAAGTGGCCTTTTTGTATAAAGCAAAATATATATTCAAAAAATTAAAAGAAAAATATTTAAAATAAAGCAGAAGTCAAAAAAGAAATAAAAATTTAGACGACGAACGAAGAAAAAGAACAAAAGTTAGAGCGAGCGAGCGAGCGAGAAGAATAAATTAATCACGTTCACGTCAAACAAAAAAGCAAAAGCCAAAACGAGAAAAAGACCATTTTGAAAAAAAGAAAGAAAGAAGTAAAGACCTTTTGTTCCTTCTATCTTTCGTTGAGTGTTTGCTGTCGTTGGTCTGTTCTGTTCTCTGTTCGGGAGTGAGTGGTGTGTACATACTGTGTGTGCTTCTGCTTTGACTTAGAAGACTACTGTGTGCCTGTGTGGTGACCAAAACTGAAGAAGTCTCGAACTCAAGTCTAAAGAAAAATTAAAACTGCTTTGCTACTACTGTACTGCTGTGACTGTGAATAAATAAAGTAAACAATATGGCGTGTGCTACTTTAAAACGCTCCCTCGATTGGGAATCGATTAACCAGCGTCCAACCAAACGGCGTCGATGCAATCCCTTTGGACAATCTACCTCGTCGATGATGGGTGGTGGTGGTTTCGGGCGCGGAGCCTCTGCGTCCAGCTCACCAAGTTCCTCGTCAGCTGCTGCTGCCGCAGCTGGTGGCTTGAATGTCAATCATGGAATGAGCGCTGGCCTCAGTGGCGGAATGCAACAGCGTTGTCCCTGCGGACGTTTGAATACCGTAAGTGCTTCCAGAAATGCCATCGATAACTCGGACGCAGATACACTACTGCCCGAGAGTCCTTTCGCTGGCAAAATGTCCACCGACAAGATGGCCCAGAATATACGTGACGAAATCAAACGCCTCAGTCGCCGCAAACAGCTGACCTATGCCTCGTCGGCCGAGCGCATGCAAGACTCAGAGTCCTCGGGCTCCGAAATGGGCCCGGAGAGTCCACGCCGTCGCTCCGACAGTCCCAACAGTCTGGCCACACAGCACCCCGAAAAGGCATTGTTCACATTCAAACAGGTGCAGATGATATGCGAGCGGATGCTGAAGGAGCGCGAGGACGAACTCAGGGAGAAATACGATGCAATTCTGACTACTAAGCTCGCCGAGCAATATGATGCGTTTGTTAAATTCACATACGATCAGATACAGCGGCGTTATGAAGCAGCTCCTAGTTGTAAGTTGGCTTTCTTTTTTTTTTCTTTCTTTTTATCGTTGTCCTTTTGTCCTTTGCTTGATCTTGGGCTTGTTTTCCTTTCGAAGGGAAGACAGGTGCGTTCCCTTTGTGTGTGTCTTTTTTTTCAACCCTGTATTCTTTTGTAGATCTATCGTAATCGGACCTCATGGCGTACTGCAGCACTAGTCCCCTCAAAATACTAAAATACAAAACAAAAACAAAAAATACCGCAACAAAAATTTGACTCAAGGAAACCTAGAAGAAGAAGATGATGAAGATGAAAAACAAAAATGATGAAGAATAAATTAGATGATGGAAGTGAAGTGGTGGAAGGATACAAGTGGGATCGACTTCCAGAATTCTCGCAGTCACGTCGCAGCATATTAAATAATATTAAATTAATAATAAACACATAACAATATATACAAATATATATATAAATATATTTATATACAAGGAAAACAACAAAAACAAACTCAGTTCACAAATTATCTCTCTGATACACCAACAAAAACAAAAAACAAAACCACAAAAACAAAACAGAATCAATTTTCCATTTTTGCAGTTTTTCAGTTCAAACTAATTTTTTCAATTTTTCATTTTTGATATAAATTTTTATTTTTCTCTTTTCATTTTTCACGCGAGGAGAATTCGCCTGAAGCGTGAATTTTCATAGGTATAGCGAATTAGTGCTTGTTAAAAAAATTAATTTTCTTTCTTATATTCAATTTTTTTCTTTTATTAAAAATTAAATTTAAATGATTCATAAAAATAAAACAAAAACATAAAACTATAAATTATGAAGAAGAAACAAAAAAAAAAAACAAACGAACGAAAATTGGATTAATCAATGATTTTGTTTAAAATAATTAAAAATATGATTTGTATTTTTCTTCTATATTCTTTTCTTTTTTTTTGTAAACATAAGAAAATATGTTTTATTTTATAGTTTATATAGAAATTAGAAAGATATATACAAATGATAAGTAAAAGGAAAATGAGGACGAGGAGATGGATGTGTGAGGAGGAGATTTATTACAATTTTTGTTTGTAGTTTTACACACGTGTATTTTTTCATTATAATTATGATTGATAATGATGATGATGATTTTGATGGGTGTTTAATATTTTTTATTTTATTATTATTATTTCTTTTTGTCACTAAATTCTTTATCCTTCACTCACTCTCTCTCTCTCCCTCTGTCTCCCCCAAGACACTTAGAATTAGAATTATTTTTCTTGCTTTCTTTTTTATAAATAAATAAAAATAAAAACAACAAAATAAAATATATAAACCTAATGAAATATAAAAGGAAACAAAATTATTTCAAATGGTATTTGATTGAGATTTTTGTTTGTACTTCTTTCTGGAGGTTGTTCTCTTAAATAAATTTGTAGTTTTTGAGGAATTTCTATTGAAACCTTAAGTCGGGGACGAGATGAGGAAATGAAATAGAAATCAAAAATAGTAAACAAAATTTATTTTGAAGGGATAGAATTTTTAGTAATTTTCAAATAGCAGGTAAACAGAAACGAAGAGGCGTTGACGCAAAGTACGCTTTACAAATTGGCCAAACCATTGAAAACCATTCCATTATTTTATATTTTCCTTCCTGTTAGACAGTTGTAATTAAAAGCAATATTAAGTACGTTAAAGGCACTAATATCCGGACACTTAACGTATTTTTTAACTTTGATTAGGAATAGGTGTTAAGCTATCAATGCCACCTCGAGTACTTTGATTTGTTCAAAAATATTCACCCCTATTACCGATGTCGAATACGACTTCGAAAAAAACGACACGACACTATCTGTATTCCATAAGTCGTTTTCGATCTTGTACACTCGTTTTGATGTCGTGTGTAAACGTCAAACGACGTTGAATGCAGTCATTCTGCATTCCGTTCGACGAAAGGATACGACGGCGACAAAAAAAAACCTTTATTTGTCTCGTTCAAAAATTCGATCCCGACATAGAAATGGAAGGCCGCAAAACAGTAAGTAACCTTGTTAAATGAATTTATTTTGAAAAATTTTATAATTATTAAAACATTTGTTGGACTTGTAGTTGAAATTGACAAACCAAAATCAATTCGAGACGCTCGTCGAGTTGATGGGGAGGAACGTGGAGTTAGCGAGAGGTTTTTTGAAGGGAATTCAAAAAACCGATGTTAAAAAGGAATGGGCTGCGATAGCGGAGCAGCTTAATAGCAAGGGTCCTCCAGTAAGAGACGGAGACGGTTGGCAAAAGGTTTGAATTACTTTTTTTTTTTAATATACATTTTTATAAATGTTTGCTTTATCAGGTTTGGGCCGACATGAAGCACAATGTAAAAAAAAAAATGATACACAATGCGAAAGAATTAAATTCGACTGGAGGAGGTCCAAACAAGCTTAAAATTTTATCTCCACTGGAAGAACAAGTATCAAATTTATTGCATATAGGAAAAGTGGTAAACCCGAGCGGAAACGCTATTGGTATATCGCAGTCCATTTTGCTTCCTAACTCCTTGGCAACTGCCACATCAGTTCCCTCATCATCGCAAACCCACACTGAAGACACATCGATGGAATTTTTGGAATCCATTGTCTTAAATATGGAAGAACCGTTAGTCGGATCTGAAGGTGAAGTTCTGAAGAGGGAAACACAACATCAGAGACCCCAGAATGAGACCCTTGGAAGGAAACGAACTCGAGCTTCTGCGTTTAAACAAGATAGAGCAGAGCTTTTACAAAAGCAAACTGTAGTTCAGGATATTACCTTGAATGGAATCAACGAAAGCCTTGGTAAAATAGAAAAATGTACCAAAGAGATAGAGAGATACTTCAAAAAGTGTTACCGATTAGAGGAGGACAAGGCCAAAAGAGATGCAAAACGTCTCAAAATTCAAGAAGAAAAACTTCTTATATATAAAAGAGAAACGGAAAGAAAAGAAGCGCAAAGAAAAGAAACAAACAAAATAAAAATGATGGACCTGGAAATACGGAAAAAAAAAATAGAGATCGCCGAAAAGAAGCTATCTCTCAAATAAATCATCAAGTCCAATCTTATCCAAAGTTTATTTTTGTTATGAAGTTTTTTAGTTTCTGTAAATGTTTTTTTTTTTTTAGCTTTTAGTGAAATGAATTGATTGTTTTTGGTTTTTTAATGTTTATTTAGTTTTTAATAAAAGAAAATTTATGAATTAACGAATATATTCATTATTTGGTTTCTTATTCTAGCTTCTGTAGTGTTATTGTCACTAAAGTCCTGAATACTGTTTTCGACTTCTACATCGTCTGACGGATTTGTTTCTGTTTCATCTGTTATGTATCCGTTATTGATTGCAATGTTGTGTAAAGCACAGCAAACATTCACAATTTGTGTTCCTTTTTCGGGACTATAATGCAGCTGTCGTGCGCTGAGAAGGCAACGAAACCGATTTTTTAAAATACCAATCGTCCTTTCGACTATATTTCTTGTCAAAGCGTGCTTTAAGTTGAAAACACTTTCAGGGCTTCCTTCTTGCGTGGATCGAAAAGGAGTAATTAAAAAGGGTTCGAGTGGGTATCCTGCATCACCTTTTTGATAAATAGAGTGTTTTATTTTCAAGATTTATTATCAAAGAATTTCAATTACCTAAAAGCCAACTATTTGTTTCACCACTATTGAAGTTATCTTGCAGCATTCCCCTTACTTCACTTAAGCTCCAAACCATTGCGTCGTGACTAGCTCCTGGTTGTCTTGCATCAACATACCGAATACGCATTTTATGATCGCAAATCTGAATTTTAGAATTAAAAAATTGCTTTTAGAAAAAAGAAAAAAAATACTTACCAACATCGTATTGAGGCTATAGAAACCTTTTCTGTTGTAGTAAGAGTGTTGGAATTCTTTTTTGGGCGTGAATATTCGCACATGTGTGCCATCAATACATCCGATGACACCAGGAAATCCCGTCTTATTAAAAAAGGATAGCTTCGCTTCTGATTTTTCAGCCGGTGTCATTTGGAAGCGAATCCATTTGGGGCAAATATGTCTTTCTATGACATTGATAATTTCTTTTAAAAACTTGCTAACTGTTGGTTGAGCTAATCCCAAATTAAAGTCATTCCCGGCGCCGTGTTGGTAACTTCCTTCAGCTAAAATTCTTAAGGTGACTGCGAGCCTCAATATAATTGGAATTGATGATGAACAATGTCGAATGCTTATTTTATCACTTATTTCATCCAACAAATACTTAAACGCTTCTTTTGTCAGTCTGAAGAACTGCTTGAATCTGTTAAAACGTAAACAATTTTTATTTAAAAGCAACTTTTGGGATAAAAATGTGAACTCACTTTGAATCAGGCAAGTCGAATGGATTTGAGTTGTGCCGTATCTGTTTTCTTCTTATAATAAATTTTTCTTTCAGAATTCTTTCCTCTTCATCTTCACTTTCACTACTTGTGCTGTAATACATTTCGATACTTATCATTTTAATATCCTCTTTATTTAGGTCCCAATAAATCAATAAAACCGCATTCGAGCTCTAAACAATGATTTTTTATTGAAACTTTATTTCAATTTCTTTTGATTTTGACAGATGTTTGTTACTTTTTCATCGTTTTAAAATCTGTTACAAAATCATCGCGTCGAAGAAGTTATGGAATGCCATTTAAAAAACGAGACGACAGTGAAAACGAGAGACGTCGAAAAAACGAGACGACATCGGTAATTGGGGTGATTGGATAATTTTTGTTATTTGTTCATAATATACTGCAATAATTAGAAAAAAATAAAATTAAGAAAAACGTCGATTTGACTAAGTATCCGGACGGTAAAATTCAGTTTCCGGACAAAGAATTTTTGTATGGAGTTTAGAAGTTTATTGGAGTTATGAGCAAATGAAATACCTATAACAATTTTTTGGTAAAAAGTAGGAAATTTTATCTAGTTTTTACTTAGTACCTAATTTAGAACATTAATAGCTTATTTTAAATAAGTACAATTATTTTGACACCATTCGGTAAGTAATACATGAAGAGTACTCGCTTGGGTACAATGGCTAGTAAGGAATTTTAAAGCGTCAAACTGCCATCTGTGAACATTTTTCAAGAAACCATGCCCCATAGTTTCAGTTTAGTTGTACAAACAATGACCATACATTAGGGCGGGTCACTCCTATATGACATTTTTTAAATTTTAATAGTGATAAAACATTGCTAAATAAGTTGTTTTTTTTTAATATTTAAGAGAAAAAAAAAATGTTACTTATGTACGTTCTTCAGCCTGCACATTGAGTTTGAAAGTACGTTAATTTAGAAAAAAATCAATTATTTTAAAAATGTTCAAATATTTATTTTAAAAGTTGTTTATTTTTTACCAGCTTAAAAATGTACATACAAATTAAATATGTACTTTAAACACTTTTTTGTATGTTATAAGTTCATTGAAATTAATATTAAAGTCACGTTTGCTTTAAAATTTCGGCATGAATTTTCTGGAAGCTATTTTTGCTTGAATTAGACCCTGTCTAGATTTGTCATCACAACAATTTTGACAGAACGTTCTACTGCTTGGGTGTAACAAGGCAGCCTCAAAAACGTTAAGTTTCTTTCACCCCTTGAATTTATAATTTTCAAAATTTCGTCATTAGGAACATCTTTTAAAACTTTGGGTTCATAATTTTTCTGCTGCCAATCTATTATATCAATGTATGATGAAGCATACAAATTTTTTTTTGGGACTCCAAAAACTCGTGTCTCGTTTATTTTAAGAGTCGTACTTCTAGCTTTGAGAATTCTTCTTCCCGAACATGTAGTGTACTATCTATAGTCTCTAGTGTACTGCTATATTGATAACAAAATGTTTTCAGGGTGTTTAAAGTATGTATTTCGCTGGATTACTGGATCTATAACTTGCTTGAGTTCAGGAGAAAGATATCGAGACTCCTCAATAAGTTTCCAAAAATGTCTTGAACCGTCCTTGCAAGTTGAATGCATCTTTATCTGAAACCATACTGGTGCATAAACCTTTACAAGAAACTCAGCTAAATGAATTTAATTTTGCGATGGATTTGCTGTAAAGACTTAGTATTCTGTTCGCTTTCGTAAGCCATCGGGCATGAGACATCTTTCCAGGCGCTTTATTTGCTATGTCAGATGGAAAATTTCCGGTGATCACTGCAGTTCTAATTTCATACAGGTATTTCTGATCTGTACTTAAATCCTTTGCTGACAAATCGGCCAGCGTACTGAGAATGAAATTATGTTTTATAATACTTAGCTTTTCGCAACCATCTAGCTTTTTTCCAATTTCACCCGTGTACGAAGAAGGACCTGTAGTTGCACCATTAAGCTTTATGAATAGATGTCGGAGTGGAAGTTCAGTTAAATGAAACAAACGCACTATCCATTGCAAAGGACGCCCTATCCTTTTTTCTATTATTCTTATAAAACCATCTAATTTGCCTGTATTTGTAGCTGTGCCATCACAGCCAACAGCTAGTAAGTCATCAAGTGAGATATTTTTGTCTTGAAGCAGTGACAAAATGGATGCTTCTATACCTTTTGCCGTACCCTGCTGTGGTGTCGTGTATCCTAAAAATATAGATTCCGGCTCCTTTATGATAGAAATATGTTCCTCTGTCAAAATTTTTTGTATCTTTTAGTACCCTTTTTAATGACACTAAGAGTTCCGTCTTTTCTGCCATCGAAATACAAAGCAGGGACATTTGAACATAAGGCTTTGGATGTTAATTCGGTATATATATTTCCTCTATGGATCGAACCCAACACCTCTAGCATCCAACGCACTAACCATCATGCCACAGGTATTAGAGACTAAACTGAAAAATTTAATCAAAAAAACTAAGATTGTTTTTTATAAGCAAGATGTTGTCGAACTATTTAGAAATTGCTGGAGAACAGCTTTCTAAAAAAATACAAAAACTATTCACTGTTCAGTTTTTAAAATTTGTAATAAGCAGGGTTAGGCAAGGCAAAGAAAATGCATTTATAAAACAATACTAGGAAAATAAACAAAAATGGCTTTATTTATAGTGGGATTACCAAGAGATTTTCTAAAGTTCTGAGGTAGCAATCTTCTTCCGTTGTCTCTTAGAAGAACTGGGAAGGAGCTAAATGATCTCTCAACAACAGCTAAAACGAATGGTGGTCATCTAAAACTTTCTACATTATTTCACTTTAATGTTTTCTGGACTTTTGGAATCCACTTCGCCGTTTATTACAGAATGTATCTGCTCAATCGTTTTAAGCCCTGTGTTTCCATTAAAAACGGGAGTAAACTTCTTTAAGACTTCCTCTGCAATGGACCCTGTAGCTTTTTTTTAATTTCTTCAATGTTTTACAGGCAGTACTTTAACATTTGATGTTCCTTTATGAGAATCTTGTTAGCCTGAATTATAAGTAGATAAGGTACAGACTCTAAAATATACCTGTTTTTTGTAGTTATTTGAAAATATGATTTTCGGATCGACTAAAAACCTAAAAATGCCTTTAATGTAGGTACGCCAGCTGAACTTGCAGTCCTCCATCTTCAATTAATTTTTGTGCTTGCATCATCTGCGAGAGCACTGACGATTTTTTTGATCCCAGCAAAATAGTCTCAAATCAAGTACCCTCATCGAATTAAAAACTAGTTTAAATGTAAATTCAAAAATACGACTTCAAATTCATTTTCAAACAAACTTACAGGTTGATGCGGCAGTGGCCATTCAGGTTCCATATTTTTAAAAATAGCAATCCGAGATGGATCCTTCAAAAATCCTTTTTTCAAGTTCGACACGAAGGACCCAACTTTTGAGTAGTGACTGCGTATGCTTTCAAAAACTCTGTTTACACCGTGAGCGAGGCAAGTTATGTGAACTATTTTCGAGTACAAACCTTGAAGAGTTTTGCCACTCTTCTTGAATCGTCAAAAAGCTGTTTTTTTTAACTAAAGATTCTGAATGGTGTGCGAAAATGTTCGCATTTGTTTTAATGCTAAACCAATTATTAGACACTACTTAACAAAATTAAATAAAAAGCAGAAAAATGCAAGAATGGCGAAGAAAGGCAATATTTTAGCCGATCTGCGTATTTTGGTGATATAAAAAGGTTTTTGAGCTATTCTTGTTTTATTTATGACATGTTTAGTTTAAACAGAAGAAAAAGAATTTCGATTTTGAATTATCATAAGAAACGAAAATCATAATTTTAAATTCAATATTACTTTCCGACTCAATTGGAAATGACGTTCTGTAAGGTAAAAACGAATGAACTTTTTCAATTGTTCTAATGATTTACTTCATGTTCCCAACTCAAAAACCAACAAATTCGGTTAAATTCCTTACATTTTACAACAAGACGGTGGTGATATTTCTTGCCGTTGCAATATCACTTTAGTTAAAATGTTGGCATCACTTAATTTTGGTTCATACACCTGCCGTTTAGTGTGAGATATAGCCATACATCTTTTTTCTCTTTTCATTCATTTTAGAAAAACATCGACGAAAAACTTTAAACACACGTTGTACTGAAGTAAATTTTGACATCTACTTAGCAAAGTTTCAAACTTATTCAATTCACTAGTCATTAAAGGGTACTTGGTATTACTTTTTACTATTTAGTAAAAGCAATCATGGTTGACCAAAAATTTAACATTGGCAGCACTTAAATACTATCATACATTTATTATGCAGCCAGAAAAAAAGGATTAAAACCACTGAATTTATTTTTGAATGGTATATTGTGTTAACAGTTTTGAAAATAAAAACATATCTCAGTTTCTTTTATAATTATAAAAACTATTGACATTTATTCAACATAATAAAGAAAAAATGGCTCAAAATTTAGAATCAGACCAAGTGAACACGACAGAAGAAGATTTTGATCAAATTGAACAACGACAAATTATTCTAGATAGAATTTTAAATTTTTCGATTACTGACGATGATGAGAATCCACAGCAACAACAACAACAACTGTCTCCAGGATTTGACAACATTATCGAAGAGAATGGATCAGAATTGATCTTCACAACTTTGGTTACTCGTTATTGTGAAACAAATTTAATTTCTGATCCAAAAAGATTGTTTCGATCAATTCGAGTTCGAAGACATTCAAATGGTTTTCCAATGTAATTCATTTTGTGATTTATTAAATAAAATTTTTGAAATTTATAAACAATTTGAATTAAGTCTTTTATTTGATCTTTAGGGCAGAGAAATAAGAAAGTTTTTAACGGGCTTGTTAGCCCATGAGAAAACTACATAACAAGCAAAACGAAAGAAAATTACAAATTTCGTTGAATTTTCAGAGTTCTTTGAGGTTTCAGATATCTCTGAAATTTCAGATTAATTTAAATTTTAAGGTTTCGCTAAAACTCGAACATTTTGTGAGATTTCGTTGAATTTTTATCAAATTTTGTGTGTTTATTCGAAAAAAGCTCCTCTGTTTTTATTCATAACTGTGAAGACAGTACAATTTGAGATTCTTCTAATTGAACGTGACGTATTCTCACTTATTTTAAGAATGAAAATCAAATACACATACAAATTATTTACTTTTTAAAAAATTCGCACAGAACATAGATAAATTAATATTGGTAAAGCAAACAGAACTCTAAATTAAAAAATTATTTTCAAATCAAACAAACAAATAACGAGTCTCGAAATAAAAGAATCGAGTTCTGCTTCTGCTGTCATATTTCCAGCTGCTATTTTGGCGCCAGTTGCAATTTATTATATTTTTGTTTTTAATTTTAAAAATATTTTTTTTTTTGCGAATATTTTGTTTTATTCACTAGTTTTTTTCATTGTTTGCTTACAAAAATGGATCCAAATGTAATTGAATTCATCGGGGAAAAAACAACAATTGGTGTAATTCCGAATTTCACCTTCGATCCCATTCATTTGATCTCTGGAAGCATTGGACCCTTCCGAGCTGGATTACCAGTTCATGTCCCTCTCTGGTTGGCCATTCATTTGCGTAAACAACAAAAATGTCGTATTGTCCCACCAATGTGGATGGACATGGAGTTGCTCGAGGAAATCAAAGAAGAAGAAAAACGCTCCAGGTGAGCCCCACATAGAATTTTATCTTAAAACTCATTTACCATGATTCCTTTTAGATTCTTCACAAAAATGCCCAGTGAACACTACATGATTGAAGCCCAACTAATTCTCAGCACAGCTCCCAATGATGTCCCCAAATGCGAGGAGATTCGAACTATTATCAAGGATATCTACGATATAAGAGAATCCAAACTACGTACTTCGATTGATGCATTTATCAAGGGCGAAGGTACCTATGCCAAGTTGGATAATTTAACTTTGTTTGAGATTCATAGTGTTCGACCAATTTTACCTCACGCATTGGATCACATTGCGAGATATCAACGAACAGCTGAGGCATCACAGAAAAGTACCTCCACTTTGGGCTTGAGTTCGAGTGTCAACACAAGTTCATTCTTTAGTAGTCAGTAAATTAAACAAAAATAAGCTAAGAAAATTAACAATTTATTATGTAGTTTTAAGTTCTAATGGCTGTTCCATCTAAAATTTTGTACAACAAAAATATTAGGAACAAATAATTATGCATCTTTTGAGAACAAAATACAAAATGAATACAATTTTTCTGTTTGAGAAAAATCTAAAAGAACCAAATATGTGGTGACATCTAATTCCTTAAAAATGTCTCATGGAATTGGAAATTTATATTTAACTTTTAAGATCTTTAAAATCTTATAAATATACGCAAACAAGAAAAAAAGTGAAAATAAAAGGAAATTTTAAGTATTGCTTAGTTTAATTTAAAATTAAGGAAAACTAAGCAAAGAAAAATGGAAAGACAAAGAAAAGTTACATAAAAGATGATGTATGTGGACGAGGACAAGATGGGAGTTTGCAAACATTCCTAAACATTCATTTTTAAAAGATACATGCACTATGACACTATAAATGCATAGGAGCATTAGCTCCACTATAAATTGACTTTTTACATCCCTTTTTAAAGGCTTCAGAATGAACAATTTCTATTTTGAATTTGTAGGTATAAAAATAATTTACCTTCAAAACATTGATTCTAGATAAATTTCTCTATGAGCTATAATTTCGTTCTAAATTCCGAAATGTTTGATTATGTTTCGTACTTTTCATACACAGTTATTGTAATCGGTCAGATTTATCGATTTGAAAATATTGGTATTTCTCAACTTTTCAATGTCTCTACAATCGAAATCAATAGTTTTTTAAGAGATGTACATAGGTAAACCTTTTTTTATTGGTCATATCAAAAAACTAGCAGATTCATTTAGTTTGGTAGACAATAAAATCAAGATACAAAAATGAATTGGCCGTTTGTTTTCTATAGACATTTAAATAAAGTTAACTTTTTGGTTTACTAGAAATATCTGACGAACCAATAATGCTATCGACCTCATTTAAGAAAAATTCAACCCAGGTTTTTATTAATTAAAAAAATATCTGTCAGTACAACTATTTTACAAAAAAAAAACAATGAATCTACTTTCGAACTAATGGGGTTTTCTATCGATAAAATAAATCAATTTATTTTTGATCCAGGTCCATCAAAACAGAAATTTCTCCTGTTTCTGCGTTCCATGGGACATAATAAGTTAATTTATTTTTGATTTAAGATCAAATCTAGATCTAAATTTTGCGGCGATTACACCCTTTTTTGCAATAAACTAATACTAACAAAGTTTTTAAAAATTGTTTCGTTGAAACTCGTTAATAAGTACAAAAAGTTCTACTAATACAATTATAAAAAAAAACAGCTCCAATCGTGTTCCATGCGCCACTAAACAAAATTATTTTTTAACGGATATCTGATATTACCAATGGAAAAACCTACAACTGTATTCAACGAAGAATAGCGTTTTTGACATTTGGTGCAATTTTAGGAATTGATTTGACAGATTGGTGTACAAAGAATAAGAACCTAATAAAAAATTACTAAAAATAATAAAAACTGACTTTCAACTCAAATATCTTGAGGACAAAGACAAATGCTAACTTGACACTTATTTTATGTTATACAAAAAATATAATTGATAACACTTGGTCAAAACACATTGGCTGCGTTCAATATCAGACAAATAGGGTATCCGGATACCTTTTTGTTAGTGTTTTACGTGTAAAATAACAGCTGATCAAAAAGAGCTGAGATGTCAAAAAAAATCCAAATGTATCCAAGAATTTCTGGAGTATGTAGGCATCTGACAGAACAGCTGATTCAATACATGGTTGTATTTCAAGAAACTTAAAAGATTGATTTCAGCTTTTTTATTTGTTGGTCTTTAAACAAAAAGATACATAATGTTAGTTGAAGTTGTATTTGAATATATTCTGAACATTATAGGTAATTATGATCTATTTTTTAAACTTCAAAATTGACTTATTTTGTTCTTGTTTTGTTGATAACCAATTTGCTAGGTCTTACCTCCAGTCTAGTGTCCAGCATTCTGAAGTTGAAGATCCTCATCCTGTTCTAGAAGTAGAACAAAATACCTACAGGTACATAAATATTAATCTTGTGAAAATAAATACATCTAACTTTTTTGTTTTTATGTATAAAAGCAGACAGAGGCGGACAGCTTGTGGAAACAAGCAAATAAGGTCGTTGAAGAAAGGTGAGTTATTCTTTCAGATGATTTAAAACCCCAAAGAAGAACCACTCTTTTCCCTTGTTTTACGGTTGGGAACATAAATCTATTGTGCTCTTCTTGGAAGAGTGCAGAGAGAGAAAGGGCCAGCTCCGAGAACACGGGTCAATTTTTGATGAGAAGGCATTAGAAATAAAATTAAAAAATATGAAAATTTTGACTTCGAAGCTTAAATGTTTCTCTGCTTTTTGTGAACAGCTGAAAGTTGTTTTTATTTTTTGACAGCTATCTCAGTACTGCTACAATCCAACTAGTTCAACAAGGTATCTAAAAATCCATCTATCCAAGACGAGATTGAACGTAACAATTAGGTAGAGTTTTTATATACATACATTATACATTAAAATAACATTAAAGCTGCAAATTTGTAAGAGAATCAATGGGATAGTTATCAGTAAGGGCGGATCTCAGCCTTTTTTTATAAACTATTCGAAATCTTGTTTCTAATTCAGAGTAAAATTTTAGTTCAGGTTTATCTCAAACAAGATTTTAGATTTTTGCGCGATTAGGGTGAAATACTTTCCAGTTGAAATTCATAATAAGGGTGAATATCTAAATCTTCGAAAAATATAAAATTTCTTCTAAGTATCATTTCAAAAGTCATAAAACATCTAAATAAAATTGCAGTGGATGGAAAAAACAATAATAAGATTGGTGGGCAAAACTTAGACTTTGCTCTGCCCTACAAACCAAACATACCTTTATTAAAGGCATTGAAAACCATCGTTTTGGAGCAATTAAGCTTATTTTAAAATTTCCTTATATGACAAGTTTTCATTATTCCTAAGGTTTAATCTTCCAAAGGTCTTAAAACAAAGGGAGGACTTGTAATTCAGTTAATTTTGAAGCAAATTATTAAACTTACTCACAAATGTTTACGTTTAAAAGGGAATAATAAAACAAAAAATCAATCGTTCTTAATTATATCGCCAATTAAAATATATATAGAAATAGTATACAATTTATCAACATGTAACAACCTTGTTTCATTGCCACGATCAAAGTGACCAAAAAAGCCGAAGGAAAACCTAATTTTTCCTATACACATAAGTATATATTCATTGGTCAATACATTATCTTTTAATTTATCAAATAGCTAACCAATTTAAATCAAGTTACTTGTACAATAACTTTGTTAGTTGATGTTTATGTTAGAATAGAGATGCAAGAAGGAATAGCGGTAGTTTTCATGTTGGTTGTCATCTCTCATGATCAACCAAACGGTGTTACCAGGAGTTGGTAAAATCGTTTTTAATTAGTTCTCCACAACTGTATTTCCAAAACTTGACAAGAAAGTCTTGTTCAGACGATGGATTCGTTATAAGAACAGATAAATAGAGTGGTTCAGTGTTTGTTAAATAATTATAATTAATGAGGACTTTTCGAAAATTGTTTGGAATATCAAATATATTTAAATTGAATATTAAAGATAAGGGCTATAGGGGAGAGTACGATAACTTTGGCGCCGAGATATAATAACGGTTTTTGGTAGAGGGGCTTAATACAAGCATTTTTTACTATGGGAGGGGGGGGTCTATCTCCCCCCGTTTAGGCGGTAGGGGCAATTTAAAAAAACATGTACTTTAAATGGAAAAAAAAATAATTAAAAAATAACGGTAATACTTACAATTAAGTATTATACCTTTTTTTAAAGCCAACACTTGTGTCTAGTAGCTTGTTTTTAAATCAAGTCAAAACTATGCATAGTTTGCGAAAAACACTGTTTTAAGCTCAAAATTTGGTCAAAAAAAAAGTTAAAAATATGGTTTAGAGTGTAATATTTCGAAACTTTTAGATTATCTACAATTTTTTTTTTAGAATACATTGCCCTTATTTATTTTTTAACGAAAACTGAAAACTAGATGTTTCTATGTCTTCTAGTTTTTGAGAAAATTGAAAATTACCAAAACAAAATATTTCAATTAAATTACTTTTTTTATATATGAAATTTTGCATGCACTCACCGAACCTTTCACCCTCTCCACCTTGCACCCACCCTAACTCGCACCCACCCCAAATCCTATAGTGAGCCCAAGCAGGGGGGTTGCATCTTACTGTTTGCATTAGAAATTTCGTATATACCTACATATGTGATTGTTGTTTTATTTTGGTTTTGGGGTTTTTAAAACTACTTTTTAAAGAGTTTTTTTGGTATTTACTTTCAGGATAATTGTTAAAGATTAGGTCATTTTGTGAGTCAAGTAAAGCAATTCATTTAGCATAACCCAGAATGCACCACGAGGAGGTAGAATTGCATTGCATTCCGCGTCCCAGCCAGTTAGTTTTTAAGTAAGTCAGGAGTTATTGAAAAATAGTCACGTTAATTTTCAATGTGTTGAAGGTATGTAAGTCTCGTCAATGAATTCATCGTCCGTACTAGTGTCACTGTGGAGTTCGTTAAGTTCGTCATTGATGGTCAAGAGCCGTGGTTGTTTTGGCGGTAACACATCTTCTAGGTGTTCACTGCAAACGTCGGGAGGGTCGAAGTGCTTTAGTTGCAGACCTACACTTTCTTGTCCATTAACCAAACATGGGTATACTTTTTTCATATCTAGTAAGAATTCCATTATTTGGGATCTCAAATCGTCTTTATATTTTTTTTCAAGGCAATATTTTCTATAAAAGAAAAGTGCCATATATTGATGGATGTGGAGTGTGGTTTTGCGGCATAAAATTGTTTTTTTCAGAAGTTTATTTTGATTTTCTAGATCGTTTATTGTGTTAGTCTTATCGGCTTTGTCGACATATTCGCCTTTGCTGTGGTTTGTTACGCCATGACTAGTAGAACTGGAGAATAATTTTTCAACACCTATGTATTGGCGTGCGCTGTCGGTACAGATACGACTTGTATTGGGGTTAACATATTTATGAATATAAGGCCACAAATCTTCCCTACATTTGGAATTGACTTTAAAGAAACGTCCGACTTTATCTTCTTTGCAATATAGCCCCAACACTACAATTGTCATCTGTTCTGTGACACGGCCTTTGTGGTATTTTCTTTTCGTTAAAAATGTTTCATCGATTTGAACCGTTTTTTCTTCACCGCCAATATTAATATCAATATGGGAGGATATTATTTCGGCTATTTCCCGACAATAATTATAGTAATCTATGATGGTAGATTTACTTAATTTATCTTTATTGTCGTGATTTCGCCAAGCGATTAATTGCTAATTTGAGAATTTACGAAAATATTTAAAACAAAATCCTTAAATTGTTGCTTAAGATTTAATTAATTACCTGGAAAACCATGTTTACAGGCATTTTAATCACAAAAGAGATAATTATAGCAAGCACTTCATTTATCTCTAGCCGACATTGAGGGCCATGGAAAAATGTTCCTATTGATGGGTTGATTGTATTTCTACAAGTTTTGTCACCTTTTCTTTTTGAGCCCTTTTTTGAACATCGCCAAAACCAACCGAACTTTGATCTTTTTGAATTTTCCACGGTCATTAAAATATCACAACACAGAGGTGGAGTAGACGTTTTGGAGGGAATTAACCCGATTTCTTCCAAAAACGCGAAACTTTTTTCGTTTGTTGATACCAAATCCCCAAACGAACAAAAAATCGAAAAATTATTTAATTTTGGGTGAAGAAGTGGATGTTTAGCCGCCATTTTTAAAAAGGGAATCCGACTTATTCAAACGTTAAATGGAGAATGGCTTTGGTAAACAATAACCTGCACCAAACTTGTTAAAAAAAACGGTTAAACATCAAATGCTTCCTCTTGTTATTTATGATCTAACTATATAGGTACATACTTTTTACTATGGCTGCATTATATGTGTGTACATAGTTATATGCATATTTATGTATGACATAAACATATGTGCATGTTAAGAAACTACGAGAATTTGCTTCCGTTGTGTTGTTGTAAAGGTAATGCAAATTTTTTTATAATGCAATACATTTTTATGCTCAAATATATTAAATGTTAAAGTTTTTGTCAAGTACCTAACGGTATATTTAGAAAAAAAGAGATTGAAATGGACATGACATATATGTACATATGTTTATGTATATAATATCAATTATTTTTTAATTCAGCTTATTTAAATGCAAAAAAAACTTTGAATGCACCTCATCTTGCACTCACCGAACCTTGCTCCCTCCTCACTTTGCACGCACTCCAACTTGCACCCACCCCAAATCCTATAGTGAGCCCAAGCAGGTGGGTTGCAGGGGGGCAGCATGCCCCCCCTTACGGATCCCACTGTTGCATACAACCAAACTTGCACCTACCATTGTTACTATCAAAATAAGATTTTTGAAGCAAAAAAAAAGAATTAAATTAAAATAGTAGTTGTGGTTATTTTCAATTTTCTCAAAAACTAAAAGACATAAAATCATCTAGTTTTCAGTTTTCGATCAAAAATAAATAAGGGCAATGTATTCTAAAAAAAAAATTGTAGATAATCTAAAAGTTTTGAAATATTACACTCTAAACCATATTTTTAACTTTTTTTTTTACCAAATTTTGAGTTTAAAACAGTGTTTTTCGCAAACTATGCATAGTTTTGACTTGATTTAAAAACAAGCTACTAGACACAAGTGTTGGCTTTAAAAAAAGGTATAATACTTAATTGTAAGTATTACCGTTATTTTTTAATTATTTTTTTTCCATTTAAAGTACATGTTTTTTTAAATTGCCCCTACCGCCTAAATGGGGGGAGATAGACCCCCCCCTCCCATAGTAAAAAATGCTTGTATTAAGCCCCTCTACCAAAAACCGTTATTATATCTCGGCGCCAAAGTTATCGTACTCGTGCCGGGCTATAGATTTAGAAAATGAATACACATTTTATTGAAAAAAAAAAGAATTCATACATTTTTGGGGACTTCGAAATTTCGATTGAATTCTAAAACAATATCTGGACGGATTACGTATCAATAAACTGTGTTAAATAATATTTGAACAAAGATTTCAAAGAATTTTTTTTGATGTTATTAAGAAAGCAACACAAATTTTAAGAATTCACTTTTCTATAGAACGCCCTTTTGAAAATGCTACATTACGTTTATTTGCCTTTAAAAACCAGATGTGGTAGATCTGTTTTAAAGTCAGATTTGAACTAAGGACATCAAAACACTTGGGAAATGTTTAATATGAATACTTGTCACAAAATGTTGTTATTACTTAAATTTTCATAAGAACTTATGTAGGTACATTGTTGCAATGAGAGGAATTCGGTTAGAAGAAACCCAACATTTAAAACAGAAAATTTAAATTCATCCTTTTTAGAAGGATCGCTAAATTTCGTATGACGAATGTCCGAATGTCAAAGAGGTGTCATAAATCTTTTTCAGATGAAAATATTAGTCATGGAACTTAAATTCGGTATGATGTATTTTTATTAAGACTGGCCCTATGATACCTTTATTGGCATTTGTAGGACTTTTTTGTTGTCTTCTTACGAAAGAAAAATATAATTAATTTCATTTAACGCTTTTTGTCAAAAGGTTCCTTGTAAATTTGAAAAAGAAATAACTAATATTTCTTTACAAAACAAAATAAAAAAGATGATGGATTTGTAGCTTGTCTGAGGAGTGTTTTGTAAACAATAATGATTTTGGTAGTGTTTGTACTATGAACTTGCAATAGAGGTTTGTGGAGTTAAGTTCTGAATTTGAAATGCATGACACTTGAAAAACTAACTAGTTGCTTTGGTTAAAATTTACGTTCAAAGAATGAAGTCCCTAACGTTTTCTGAACCTGCCCAATACTTTTTTCGGAGCTGTTCTTTTTGACAGTTGTCACTTGATTTCATAATTAATAGACTTACTCCTCAACAGAAAGTTGGAAAATTATGTAAATTTATTCGCATCTCGTTCTGCTTTAAATTAGAGCTGTGCCCTCCTACTTTATGGAAGATTTTGTGGAAGGATCTACTTTTGCGGGCCTACGAAACACAAACGGTTACTGATCCCGATGTTGACAAGAAAATTTTGTTCAGCAATCAAGGTCATTTTTGGTGCAATGTAAACACGTTAAACAATAAAATTAAATTTTCGTATTTGGAGTGATCATAATCAACCAACCCCCTACTCAAAATTATTTTTAAAACATAATGGCAAGTCCTTATCTTTATATTAAAGCTTAAAAAAAAAACTAAAACATACGAAAATAATGAAAAATAAATAATTATTTTATCAATTGAGAATGACTGTACCAATTTCACTTATATTTTGTTCCAGTTGTTCGTAATTGACAGGAGAACGTTTTTGCGAAAATAAATTTAAGAAAACCAGAACAAATTGAAAAATAATTTTTCTCATAGATATGTTATGTTTAATTATTCCAGAATAACTTTTCGAATTAGAAAATTGGGCGTTTTTCGTAGAAAACTGAAAATTCCCGAAAGGTTCTCAAAAATTGATTTGAAAAAAATTGCATGTAAGGATGGAAAATGTGTTTAAAGCTTCGAAAATTTCGAATAATTGTAAAATTCATTGTGATAAAAGAGGTTTTCCGTGCATGTTGCGAGGAGAATTAAAAAAGATAAATAAAAGATGGTGTTGTATTGCGATCATAATAATAACCCGATAGATGGCGTTCTATGTAGACTTGAGCTGTGGTCAATTTGACAGGTGTTATTTTTACAAAAATGTGGGTAAATTTTTGGGTAAAACACATTGAAATTTGAAGTAGGTATCTGTATTTTGTTACCATTTTGGAGTTTATCTGATGGTGTTAACAAGCCGAGAAAAAGTTGCCAAAAATGTAATTTTGGTATATACAAATCCCTTTCGACTCTATAAATGCCAAATGTCGAAAATAAAAAGTATTTAAATTGGGTTTCATCAAAATTTGTCGGAAGTTAACAAATTGTTCAATCTTTCATGTTAAATATAAATTTATGATACAAAACCCTTCCCCCTCATATAAATTTTGTTAGAACTGAAATCGCTGTAACTTATTGTATGTATATTGTTTGCTCTAAGAAAAACACTGGAAAAGTGCCAAAAAGGATTTAATTTTTTTGTCAGGATTCATGAAAATCCCATCAATTTTGTTCATCTTTCCATTTCCATTTGAAAGTAAATCATGGTCATGTACCTCGAGTTCAACTGAAGACTTATCATAAAATATTCTTACCTTTATTGCATAAAACAAAAAGGTCATGTAAAGGAAATTATCACTAAATATTTTCACTTCCCCAAATCAAATAAACATTTGAATTCAAAATCTCAGTAAGTACTCGCGACTTCGTTGTGTAGCTTTTTTTGAATTTAGAAAACAACCAAAAAATCTATCTCAAAAAGCAAATGTGCGCTGTGCAGATGCAGAGCACACCCCTCCTTTAGAAAGTTTAGGCTAAACAAAAACAAGAACAAAAATCAAATTCGACTGTGACTGTGACCTATGAGAGGCATATCACTTCACTACCCATAGGTGGCGTTGTTGGAGAAGTAAAGTGAAGTGAGGTGAGGTGTTTTACTCATGGAAGAGCTACGTACATAGGTACTACATCTAAAACTTTTTCTAAAACTAAATTATTGAGGTACCACTCTTGTACCTCTTTGAAATTTTTGTTTAGTAATTTGGTTGGTATTTGGCCCGGGTCCTTTTTTCGTTTTCAATTTGGTCTAGTTATTTTTGGGGAACTCGCATAGAGAACCAGGAGTTCAGCTAAAGTAGCAAAGCCCCAGCATCCCATAGTGTTTTAGAAATTTTGCAAAATAACATCATACACATACAAACAAGTCTACATTTTCTATGTTTGTATATATGGAGTGTATATATGTGAATTCGGAATGGATACGTCGTATGGTGTTTTTAGATTGTGATGAAAATTGTGTACGGAAATGATTTGACCTAAACGTTAACATAGCAATGGATATGGATATAGTATCTCTTCGGTAGGAATCTAGTTTTTGGCTGGCTCTCAATTTGAAAAGTGAAAATTTGATTTTACCTATATACAGTCTATAATAGTCTACAGAAACAGACAGACAGACCAAGACTTTCAAAGTATTTCAGAGGGTGTTCTGTTTTTCAAAATTAATGGAAAAACTCAAAAATAATAAAATTAATTTGATGATTTTTTAAAAATTTTAAATATTGATGTATTTTTCAATTTATAATTTAAAAAATAAAATTATAAATGTCCTTAAATTTTTTTCGGAAAGGAACAAAAGAAACCTCGGTCGGGAATGGTTTTACAAAAATGATTCATTTGTTTTCAATTGCACACAAAAATAGGAATCAAAAAGGTCTAATTTTCTTGTCTTAATTTTTCTCCTTAGAAAATTCCAAATGATGTCCCAGAATAATTTGTTTTGAAGAAAGCCTTAAGGTTCTCAGCGGTTTTTGAATTGAAGTGCTAAAACTTGAAATTTCATTCCTATTTATCTTAGTAATGCATTTTTTTTGTTGGCCGGATTCATAATGCAAACAATTTTTTTTAAACATTATTAGGAATATTTTTTTTTTTGGCATAGCTATCCGTATTTACAGCAGGAGCTTCCATGTATTACAAATACAACACGCAGCTGCGGATAAAACTTAAACTCGGATAAAAAATTGACATTTTATAGATTTCGATGCGATTCGATCGGAGTTCACCACTTTTTACCAAAAATGGCCGTTATAAAGTTAAGCAAAGGTTATTTATTTTGACGATTTACGTGGCTCCATGAGTACCCATATTATCAAAATTAAACTTCAAAAGTCACATACGAATTTCAATTTCGATCTTTCGACCCTACATATAAATGGGCCACCTATAAGAATTTCAATTTAATGAACTCCGACTGACCAAATCTACGAACATACCCCAATATGTTAAAAACTTATCCGAAAGCAAAACCAAAATTACAAAACAAATGCAGATGGATGTACAAATGGAAAATCAGAAAAAAAGGTAACTTACCATTTATTTAAAATTATAAATTATATAATTCTTTCTTAAAATATATAGCATCAAGAAAAAAACTTGGTCAAAAGAGGAGACGGAGGCCTTTTGTTTTATTATCTGAAACCTAGACAAGTCTACCAAATTAAAAATAAAATAAAACATTTGCGAATGAGCAACTGCGGATACAATTTTTTTTTGGGAAATCGAATTTGGCTGAAAATAGCGATGTTGGTTTGCGATTGATAACTGAATAGTATATCCATGGATGTGTTCATTGAGTTGTTATAATTTTCCATTTGACAAACAAATTGAACTTTTTGATTTTATTTGGACAATTTTTTTTTCTTAGATCACAGAGAACTTCGTATTTTCATTAATGTCAGGAAAGCAATTTCTCGCTTATGTAGCATTTGTATACCGTTTTCGCATTTTTGTGTCTCTTGAATTTTAATAGAATTGAGCTTCGGTTGTTACACCGTTTATAATATGCGATGTTTGATGAGCGAATAACGAATTCA
The DNA here is from genome assembly GCF_945859685.1 of Eupeodes corollae. Lineage (NCBI taxonomy): Eukaryota > Metazoa > Arthropoda > Insecta > Diptera > Syrphidae > Eupeodes > Eupeodes corollae. The sequence goes on from NC_079149.1 coordinate 126,526,006, forward strand.
AATAAAGTAAAAGCGGAAAATAAGTAAACCCAACCTAATTTTGAGAGGATACTTCTCAAATTCCACTGTATTTCCTTTATAATTGATCAATTTTAACAAATTTGTATTTTCATTCTAAACGAAATAATCAATCCTTTTTTGAAAAATCCTTGATGAGTTTTCAAAAAAATGATGAAGATAAGAAAATTCAAATCTCACTTCTAATTACGGTTTTCAATGTTACTTAGAATAAAACCGATCTTCGATATATCTGTGTGATCTTTTCTTATGATTAGTTTAAAAACTAAATAACAAAATATAAGAATATAAGTTATCTGATTATAGGGAAATAGACGTAAGCTTTAATATTTATTTTTTATTTTTCAAAAATTGCAAAAAGTAAGTGTCCACAAATAAAATACACAGTAAGAATATTATTATCTACGAACGTACCCCATTTATTTAGTTCTTATTTAAGTATACATTATTCATGATATTTTTTTAACGCATCCTCTTTATAAGAACCGAAATGCTGCGGTTCCTTTTGTTGGATACAGGGGCCATTTAATGTATCGTAAAGACTATTTAACGTCAGGAAACTTTTCAGGAAATCGAAGTATAACCTTCGAATTTCTTGTACAATAGGAAAGTTTACCATACAATGGAAAATATTTTCAGGTTTTTTTATTTGAATAGATTACGGGCTTCAAATTCTTCAATGGGGCTGACTCAAACGTCTGCATCCCATAACACATAGTATACGTTTTGACAGTAGCGTTAAAGACTTGATATTTAGAGGCTAGATCAATATTTGGAATTGCGAATAATTTCGACAACATCGTATTGAATGACAATTTAGCTTCAAGACTTTTTTTTTTTGCATGTTTGCCAAAGTTTAAGTTTGATGACAATAATTAAATTCGGTCAACAGACCTATCCGTTCATTACAAAGTAGCATAGTTTCTTTCCGTAATATTCCTCGCTCTATCGATTCTTGAAAATCATGATTTTCGTTTTCAATATGTTAATAAGAAGATCCCATGTCTTGCAATACGTTTGTAATCGGTTTATTAAGTTAAAGAAAAAGATTTATCTCTGATATCAGCACAAAGTCATCCGCATAAAAAAGAACCTTAATCAGTTCTCCCGCAAAGTTTACACCCCCCCTTCTCAATATCAGCTACATAATCAATGTACAAGGCGAACAGAATAGGACTTAAAACCCTGTGGTACACCTGCAGACGTATCAAACCATTCTTTAAATGTATTTTTTGATTTGTTCTATTGTATTTCTATAGAACTTAGCTGGAATGCCATCACTCCTCGTAGTTCTTTGTAGTTCTTCTTTATAGCCCAAAAAGTGTTTTTTAGTTCTCTAAGTGAAATATACATATAAGTCAATTTCAGGCACATCCTGTTAGGCTAAGCTAAAAGTATGAGGTTTTTTTCTCAGCTGTCAATACAAAAGGCACCGCCATTGTAATAGCTTCGAGAATATTCTTCATACCATGGTAACGATACCCCCCCCCCCCCCGCAACTCCCGTACAACAGAGCAACATTTCTAAGAGTTTTTGGATTGTTTTAATTTTGTCGCACTTATCCCTTCCGACCACAACAGGGGTGCTATAACTCCCGAGGCATTTTTATTTTAATTGTAATTTTCATTTTTCTTCTTTTTCTTTTCTACCGTTTTTTGTAAAAATATTTATTTTGTATAAATTAAGCGTTTATTTGTTTGCTCAAACCAGTAGTCACCAAAAAGTTCAATGTCATCAAACAGTTCCGTTAACAGCCTTCCAAGCGGATCATCCTCATAATTTCTGATTTGATTAAAACAAACAAAACCGAAATTTTTAAATAAATCGCCCCAAAAAAATATTGCAAGTAGTCATTGGGCTCGGACAACATACTCGTATACATAAGTAATTGAAAGTCCGGCAAGTTTCTAATATCTGATTGGCCAGGTGCCTAAAAGTTGCCTTCCAATTAAGGCAACTTTATTGGAAAGTTGACTGGAAAGATACTTAAGAAAAATCTCCCTAACTGTCAAGTCTTCTTATGTCAAAATGGCAGTTGATCTTGTTTGTCATACAACTGAAAGCTGTGGCTCTACTCTGTAATGCGTTTCGAAAGCCAATCGGATTTGAATCTGATAATCGTACTCTGTAAAATGTTAAAATCGAATAATACAATCATCAAGTACTTTTTCTATTTAAAGAATAGATTTGCCGAGCCTCGAAGTATTTCTCATGAGGTGTGTCGAATCACATTTTTCGCTGATGATTCGCGGTTATGAAATTTATTTGCTTAAATTTTGAATAAAATTATTATTTACTTATTTAAATTGTATCTATTTCACAAAACTTAGCACAATTTTTCGTTTGTGTCCTTTAAAAACGACCTTCGAATTGGAATCCGTTGCCTCTCTTGGTATAGAAACAAAATGTTCGCCTTCTAACGCTAATGACATTCGGAAACGAATTGCCAGGTACAAAAAATCCGAATACGGATTTGTTATTCAGTAAGTACTAGATTTCTTATCCGCATTAGAAATATAAACTACAAAATATTCATTTTCGAAAATATTTGCTTTCGAAACGCATTATAGAGTAGGGCCCCTGAACTTTTTTACTACACTATGATTTATTTATTTTCCATTTTATGTTGTGTGTAACAGGGTTCCTTGTCGAATTGGAAAAGAATAAATAATATTTCTTTACGATGCAAAATACCAATCGTGATTTACTTGTAGCTAGCCTGAGGAGTGTTTTTTAGACAATTACAGTTGTGTTCATAAAAATAGCAGTTCTGATCACATTTTATTAGATTGTCAATTATTTTAAGAACGGAAATTCTTTAAAAAAATAATTAACATGTTGCTTGCATCTTACGTAAGTAAAATAAAAAGTAAGTAATTATTTTACTATTTAAAATTTTAAGAAGTTTTACCATACTAGTATATACAAAATAAAAAAATATTGGCTCAAAAATAAACTATGGGACGGTAAAGACACTGCACCGAAACAATTCGAAATCTTATTCAAAAACTGCGTTTGGAGGGAAAAACCTACCAAAATATTATAGACATCCTAGGCTGCTCAGCAAAAATGGTCAGTAACGCCTTAAAATTACAAAATAAACCAAAACCGTTTGGCCCAAAAAGGATGACTACTGAAAGAACTGACAGAAAAATTGTTCAGTAAGCAAAACAGAACCCTTCCATAGGCTCTAGGAAAATAAGAAATGGACTTTAACTGTCTGTTAGCGCTGTCACAATACGAAGGCGTCTTTTATAAGCGAAGTTACCAGCCCAAAGTCCACGCAAGGTACCATTCTTGACGAAAAGGTATGTGGCAAAGATAATGGAGTTTGTTAAAGCAAAAGAGAAATGGAGGAATGTTCTATGGAGCAGTGAAAGTAAAGTCGTCCTTTTTGGATCCAAGGGTCGTCAACAATATGTGCGAAGTCACTGAAATGAAGCATACGATCCACGGTACACTATTAAAACAGTGAAGTATGGTGGAGGGAAAATTATGATATGGGCTTACTTTTCATATTACGAGGTCGGTCCCAATAATCCCATCGGGAGTATAAGAGATGCAACCGAGTATGTGAAAATTCTCGGAGGTTATGTTAGCTTGTGCTGAAGAGGAAATGCCGTTAGTTTGGGTATACCAACAAGGCAGAAAGCATACGTCAAAATCACGATTTCCATTATGCTCGATGCCACGTAGATGCGAAGCATCATAAAAAACAATGGTTATGCAACAAAGTACTAATTGTAAGCTAACATTATTTGTATACTTGCATATAACTTATTAGAGTTTTCCTTACTTCTTACGTAATAGATCTAGTACTTTGTCATGCACTGCTAATTTTTTGAACAGCCATATATTTAAAAAACGGTTTTTCTATGACAAAGCTAACGGTAAAACGTCGATAGTACTTATTTTCTGTTATTATGAATAAAATATTTTAGTTTGTTGTTAGAAGTTTAATGAAATATATTATACTGTTGTAATTGAAGGCCTTTTTGTTTTATTTGGAAAGCACTGCTATTTTTATATTGTATGACACTTGAAAAACTAACTATTTGCCTTGGTCAAAATGTACGTTCAAATAATTCAGTTCACTGCTAACGAAGTCTCTTATGTTTTCTTAACCTTAACATTTATGTCTGGTTGACTGATATTTTGTACCTGTTCTCATCACAAATGTCAAACTTTAATTGACATTTACGTTTATTTGCAGAAATTAAAGCTTCTTAATGACTTTTGCTCCATCATATGTCATTGCATTTTAAGCTTACCCTTCGAAAACAAAGTTTTTATCTATAAAATACAAAATAGAAAACAAATATTTTTTAAAATTTATCCTTATGACATGATACGTTTATTTTCATTATTTATAAAATTCTTATGCATTTAACCATAATATTTCTAAGTCTAAGACTATTTTAATATTTTTTCTTTTCTTTTTATTTATTGATAAAATACATTTAAAATGAATGTTTGCGTTGTTATTTCTTTGTTTCTTTTTTAATATAACGACAAAATAAAGATCATTTTTTGTTTCTAAAAATATAAAGATAAAACTTATAAAACTAATGACTACAAAGATAATTTCCGCACACGAAGTGTACCGAGAAAATATTTGAAACACATTTTTATTAATCGTTGCTTTTTTAACATTCATCTTCATCATTCATATTCTTGACAATATTTATTTACATTTTGAATATTTTGTTGTTTTTTTTCTCTTTATAAATAATAAAATTTAATTTTTCATTTTTTGAACAAATTAAAAAAAAGGAAACAATATACACTTACTTTAAAAAAAAGTTAAAAACAAATTCGAAAAATTGAATGCGAGTGCGCTTCTCTTTTCATTTAATTTTTTAAAATTTATACAAAGATTGAGAACGAAAAAGAGAAGAACAAAATGCACCGTCTTTGATTAATTTTCTTTTCTTTTGTTTATATACTTTGGTTTATCTCCAGCAGTAGAGGAATTTTGTTTGAAAACTTTTATTCTATTTAATTTCTTTCATTCAAAAATATCATTTATTTAAGAAAATTGATTAAAATTAAAAAAAAAAAACAGTTCAGGTCCTTAAATGAACCCCTGAGTTGTCTCGTTGATCGAAACTATCATCTATCTATTATAAACTCTTAACAGTGCGAAAAGTAGCTGACTTTTGTCTACTCGACCGAAGAGCTTATTTTTTAAGCTTTAACTTGTTTTTCTAAATTATTTACAATGAGCTCAAGTTCGAAAAAATACACAGTATTTACATATGAAGAACTCTGGTGGGCGTTTTTAGGGGGAAACTTCTTAATCTAAATTCTTATAATATAAAATTATTCTCTCTTTAAACGGCAACAATTTTGCTAGGATCCACCTTAACCCGTAGGAATACGGTGTCTTCTTTGATGAATGGTCTTCGGTGGAGCAAGTCGTGGGAGATGAATCGGGGGAATCCAAAGCCGAGTTGGTCGACTTCGGTTGAAGGTCGCTGGAAATTCTCCCAAGTTGGATCGGGTATGAATGACTCGGCTACACCACCCTGGCCGCTGTGAGCCCCTTGCTCAAAGAGCGTAAATGTGATCGAGTGTCCGAAAGGCCACTTTAGAAGAGCATCATATTCACCGGGTAAAACCTTGATGTAGACTGAGACGTGTGTGCCCTCGCCAGGTCCGTTGCCATTGAGGAACATCGAAGCTTGCAACTTGTAGCCATATTGACTTGTGAAGAATGGTGGTGAGACTAACTCGAGACCATCCTTTCCTCGAGCTTCAGCCATTTTTGCCGACCAGTCTGTGATCTTCCACAGAAGCGTTCCTGTGTAGTTTGTGGAGAGCTTGGCAACGGCCGACTTGAGCATTTGAATTTGCTGTCCTTGGCGCGAAGACAAGGCCACCATTAGAGACAAATGTGATGCGGCATTCGCTTCCAAATGCGATTCGAGCAGATGTCTGGGGCCCTTGAAACGACAACCAGCCTCTCTGAATGTACAAAATATAGCCAGAGCCTTGCATTCGTCCCTCAAATGCCCTTCCATATCTCCACGGGCAATCGGTCCCACTTCACATCTCTGCGGACAGGTGATGGGGGCACGTGGACATTGAGCTCCATGCAGGGCCAATGTATCAGCAGAAAATTCCCTCGTGCAATGGGGACAACGACGCAGACGTTTTATGCAATCCTTAGCCTTGTGAATGTTCATTCGGCCGCGTTGCACGCGCATCCCACATTTGGCTTCACAATATATTTGCTCTTGGCTGCAGGTGCCAGCATGCTCTTCCAATCCTTGACCACTGAACTCTGTGTGACAGAATTCGCATTTGGCTCGACGTTGGGTGCATGTGAATTGCAGATGATCTGTCATCATGATGCGGGGAATCTGGGCGCCACACTTGTTTGGGCATTGGGTGGCGTCATGCTTGCAGGTGTTTAAATGTCCCTGAAATCGACAAGAAAGAAAAAGAGAATGGTAAAAAAATGATGTAATGTGATTGTTTGAAGGGGAAAGAATAAGGATGAATAATAATGACAGATGCAATAAGTGTCAAATTTAAAACAAAACAACTTTTGACAGATTTTTTCGTATGCGTTTAAATCAAAGAATATTTTTTGACTTCAGAAATAGTCAAGTGAGTTGACCTGTGAAATGTCATTTTTAGGAATGAAATTATTGAATGTAAACTCACCTTTAGTTTCCTTAGTTCATCCGACCACTTGCAACCTTGTTTGTGGTGAATACAAAATACTAGAGAACCCATTATGGCTTTTTCAGCATCTGGTCCCGGATAGATCTAAAATTAAAATAAATGAAAAAGTCGTGATTAGTTTAAAAGACAAAATTCAACTGTCAAATAATTTAATTATTATTGTGGAAGTTGCTATTTACACCTCTTGAATGTTAAAGTCTGACTGATGAAGAGAGGAATGCGAATTCATTCGATTATAGGAATTTCAAACAAAAATACTCAACTTATCTATTTAGGAACAAAAACATTTCACTGCGGGAACTTGTTGTAATCGAATTCGCATAGACCAGAGAGATAAGAATTTAAGTTTCAAGGGGTAGGTAGTTTATGTATATTGTATCTACTATTTGATTAGGACACTCTTAAGCTGGTTCTTTTATCGTGGATTTTATTTCTTATCTTCAATTTATGCTAACGACGACGCTGACAACAACAACAATGTTGATAAAATAAAATTTATATTATTAAAAGCAACATCGTCTCATTGTCTTATCGACAACAGATGGCTGCAAAATGCATTTTATATACGTACATATGTATATAGTAGCGATTATCACCACTTGATGCAAGTATAGTTTAAAGTGTTGGACTGGTTTTTTTGTTTAAATAAATAAGCGCGACCTAAATTACCAATCCGGATCTGAATGTAACGATGAGTCAGATATAATTTTTGTCACGGTACAATGGTGGTGGCAGCTTAACGGATACTTTTAGTTAATTCTATATTCAATTTGAAATTGATACTTTTATATGCATAGTATGAGTGACTCAAGTTCTTATTAGATATGCGGCAATTTAATAAAAATAGCAGCTCAACATGACTCAAACAGAAGCAGGAAGAATATACAAGAAAACGGCGGCGATGAGTGAGGTTAACATATTGTTTTTTTTTGTATGTGTAATATACTCTGCTACAGCCTTTAATATCTTAAAATGTAATCCCCATGCTTGCTTAGCGACAAACAAATCATTTAAAAAAATATAATAGAGGCTCACATTGGGCGCCACTTTGAGTATTTTTCCCTTGGGTTACCGCTTATTGTGGATAAAGATTTAATGTTTTATTACACCTTAATACCAAGAAAAATATCCTCTTTGTAGTCAAAACTACAAATAAAAAAAGAAACTCACGTTGGGCGCCAGTTTCAGTTTTTATGTATTAACTAATTTAATGACCACCGTAACTAAAAAAAACATAAGCTAGACTTTATTTTTGAGGCTAAAAGTTTTAAATTGTACTAAAAAATAAAAATCTACAAGAAAATTATTTGTCATGACAAAAATATAAACTCACGTTGGGCGCCAGTCTCAGTTTGTATGGATTAACTAAATTAATGACAACCGTAATTGAAAAGAACGTCTCCTAGACTTCAATGCTAAGGCTAAAAGTCTTAAATTGTACTAAAAAATAAAAATCTACAAGAAAATTATTTGTCATGACAAAAATAGAAACTTACGTTGGGCGCCAGTTTCAGTTTGTATGGATTAACTAAATTAATGACCACCATAACTAAAAAAACGTCAGCTAGACTTTAATTCTGAGGCTAAAAGTCTTAAATTGTACTAAACAACAAAAATCTTATCAGTCATGAGAAAAGAGATTTCTGTTGGGCGCCACTTTCAGGTTTTTTTTAGTTCCACACATTAATACCTGAAAACAGCATTTATTGGAACTAAACCACAAATGAATCCTTTAGAAATAAAATTTAAAGAATCTCACATTGGGCGCCAGTTTTTGTTTTGTTTTCTTCTGCAATTTAAAAAGGCGCAACGTGATTGAAATTAGAAACTTTTTGTAACACTAAGCTATCAATACATTATTTATATTGAAAATGTTACGTACTCACGTTGAGCGCCAGTTAAAAAATGTTAATTTTTTAACGTCAAAATTGAAGGACATTAAAATTAAATAAGACCACTTTGCAAATAAAAAGACGACTTTCCTGTTTGGGATTTTACTTAAATCTTTATTTATAACAGATTTTAAAGTTTAACAATTAAAAGTAAATTAAAAGATTCAAACATATATAATTCAAAAATGTGACAGTTCTTTGCAAACATTTATTTCACGACTTAAAAGTCTTGTTTATGTTGAACAAGAATTCACATCATAAATTAAAAATTCGCTCATTAAGCTCATTCCCTTTGCCCCAATTCTCATTTTGTAAATTAAGTTTTTTTTTAAGTTGTTGGTAATTCGCCAAATTCTCACACACAAAGGGAATATAAAGCATTTTTGAAAAGGGAAAAAAAAAATAATATTGCAAACCTCAGCTTAACCCCAAACGATAACATACCTAACCTACCTCTTTTTCCTACCTCAGCGTAGGTATAGACTTTATAAAGCGACAAAGTTACCGACACCTTTATAATTCCATTTCCACTGTCATAATAATTAAAATTTAATTCCAAGTAAGTATAGAATTTTGTTTTTAAATTTCCCAGAGTCAAAAAGTGGTGCTCCAGAAGAAGTGCAAAGAAGAGCACAGTCAAATAAAAGTCCGCACGTCAAAAAATCTAAATGCCATAAGAATGTATCTCATTAATCTCTAACCTCTGCCTCTGCCGACAAAAAAGAATAAAGAAAAAGCGAACAGAAAAATAAAAGAAAAGAAAATTCCATTTAGCTTATTGTGGAGTTTATAACTCAACAACAGTCGCTTTTTAATTAATAATGCAAAAGAAGAAGACACGAGTAAATAAATAAAAGTGTAACTCGACCCTAGAGCCAGTGCCTCTGCCTTTTGATGGGGACTGCGTTGCACTGCGGTGGCAAAGAGTGCGCTCTTCTAAGTCAGCGACTCGCAATGCGAACCAACAACCCAGAAAGAATTACATGTATTATTTGTTTGCTTTGTGGTGCAGCAGTGCATCAGCCGAGTTTTAAAAGGGCTCTTCTAAAACTGACCAGACCCAAAGCCTAAGGCAGAGCCAGAGCCCCAGACTATTGCTTAAGTTACTCGCATAGTTAAACAAAAGAAAAGACCCAACTGCGTGCATGGTGTGTTCAGTGTTCACTTTTCCGATTTGCGATTTGTGGAGTGCAATGGCACACATCCGGTCGCGCTTCGATTCCTACATCCAGAGCACGCATTAATTCAAACTCAAAAGAAGTCTTGGTGCAATGGTTCTTCCGTTGCATTGCCGCCAACACCGCCACCGCCACTGTCAACTGATAGTGGTGAATGGCGGCTGGCGGCGGTGATCAGCGTCCAGCATTGGATGTTTTTTTATTTTTCTAATGTGGATGCAAATGGATGGTGTAAACGCTCTATTAAGTGCAGATTACATTTATTTGCCTTTTAAAAATCGTTGTTTGGGTCGGTTTGGTTTGGGTCGTTAGTTAGCTAGTTTGAGTTTCCTTTCTTTTTGATTATCATTTTATCTGGTTTAACATTATTTCTTTTTATTTTTATTTTCTCTTCATCTCATTTTCCTTCTGCGGAACTTGTTTGTGTCTGGTATCGTGGTGCGACAACCGAACTGCCCGACCGACCGACCGACATCGCAACGGAAGAACACTCTGATAGTTGGTTTGGTACACTCCAGATTATATATTTGTCTCCTTTGATTATCTTTTCTTTTTCTTAGTTATTTTCTGATGTGGTTTTGTAGCTTCTCTCAATTTGTCAAAAAAAAGAAACCATAAAAAGAAGATAAATTAACCATCACGGTCTTTGAATTCATTGAATTGAGTTTGAGTCGGTCTTTTTTCTGACAATCACTTCCGGTGTTAACTCTCTCTCTATCTTTCCCTTTCTCCCTCTTTCTTTCTTTATAGTTGATTAAACATTTCTGGAACGCGCGCTTGAAAATCCACAGGAGCCAACAAACCTTTGTGCGATTTTTATTTTTATGAATGAATGATCGCGTATAAATCGAGTTCAAGCTAACTTGAATTGAAATAAATGTAATTTCCTTTGCACATATGTTAAAGAGTTGGATTTAAATCAAATTTTATAATTTACTTATGGTTTATCAGTATTGACAATCAGTTTTGATAAGAAAAAGTAAAAAGAAAAATGATGTATTGGGTAAGTAAATGGATGTATTCATGTTACAGGAAGTTAGATGGGGAGAATCAAGATATGAAAATGCTTAAATGTCAAAAGTGGGGTTACATTTATGACAGGCAAAATTATATAAATACAGCAAATCCAATTTGTTTGCATAAGATAAAAACTTTTTGCGTCTTATTGTAATGGCACGTGCAGCTGCGAATACATAAATATGCGCGAAAGATGTGACATAAGTCGAAATGTCATCCAAAATCAGTGATTTCCATTGGTGTTCTATAAGCAACTCCTTCATTTTATTGAAAGAATAGGAACTAATTCTGGAGTGTCTTCATAATGCGGCAAAAGAATTTACTTAGTTGTGCAAACGTCAACAACAAATGTCATAAAAAAAAAATTACTGAGATTTTGGTTCATCTGTCATGATTTGATATTTAAGGTTTGTTTACATTCACAAAATGCATAAAATTAGTTGTTCAAAAGTATTATAATGAATTTCCGAGATTGTCCGTGATATTTTATCCAATTTTTGACAAGTTTATAAATAAAAGAAAATTCACAGAAAATCACAATTATTTATGGAAAGGAACAGACCTTTTGTTCACTAAATTTTTTGTTAAATGGAATTAATTAAAGAGTTCATGGTGATCTAAGAAATACAAAGTGGTGCAAAATTTGTTTAAAGCGAAGAATTATCTTGCAAAAACTTACTGCCAATTCACAAATGTCAATTGTAATTTACCGTTATAATTTTTTCAAAAACAAAATCAACGGTTAAGTAACTTAAAAGTCAAACTAAATACATTTCAAACAAGGCTCTTAACTTCACTTTATTTCAAACACTTGTAGTTGACAGCTGTCAAATTCAACCCGATTTTAGGGATTTGTATTTTTGTTATTTACATATATATTTAACTCTTACATTTTCTTTAGTAAAAGTGACGTTTATAAAAATCGAAGTTACGAACAGAGCTATCACTTTATTTGACAGATAAATTTTAACACAAAATTGAGGAAAATTCTTTATGTCTTTGTTATTTCTTGTACGCTGTTAGCAGAGATGATGATTTGAATTTGTACTCAGTGATAATATAGGTAACCTCTTTATTTCAACTACTAGAATTTGACAGCTGTCAAATTTAATACAAGACTTTTTATACCTTTGCTAATTTGTGTTAGTTGTGAACAGCGTTGATAACTTTTGTTTAATTCAAGAATATTGACCTCTCAGTGATGTCATAGGTGTTCTCTTTATTTCAATTATTAGTATCTGACAGCTGTCAAACTTAATATACAACTTTTATAATCTTTGTTAATTTTTGTACGCAATGATAACTTTTGTTCAAGTTAAGAATAATTAACTCTTAGCTCTCTCTCTCTTTTCAGTATTTGACCTTAATAGAACTCGGAGTTACGAACAAAGTTATTAGTTTCCTTGACAGTTGTCAAATTTAACACTAAATTCCTCTATCTTTGTTATTTCTTGTACATTTTGAACTGCATTTCTGACTTTTGTTCAATTTAAAAATATTTACCTCTCAGATATCTCTCTTTTCAGTATTTGACATAAATAGAGCTCAAAGTTAAGAACAGTGTTTATTTGACAGTTGTCAAATTTAACACTAAATTCAATTATCTTTATTATTTCTTGTACACTGTGACTGCAATGATAACTTTTGTTCAAGTTAAGAATATTTAACTCTCAGATATCTCTCTTTTCAGTATTTGACATTAATAGAACTCGAAGTTACGAACAAAACTTTTGGTTTACTTGACAGTTGTCAAATTTAACACTAAATTCTATTATCTTTGTCATTTCTTGTGCACTGTCAACTGCGTTGCTGACTTTTGTTCATTTAAAGAATATTTACCTTTCAGCAATCTCAGAGATATTCTTTTTTTTCAGTAGAATTTGACATTTAAAGAAATCAAAGTTACAAACGGAGTCATTGCCATAAAAACCAATAAGTTACTTCTTATCTATAGATCGATAGTTTGACTACCTACGCAATACACCTTAGAAGCTATATAAACGCATAAAACCAAAAATATCCATTTTCGATAAGATCTTTATTTCAGAATATCAACAAGATCTAAGAAGCTATTTATTAAAGAAACACATTTTACGCTTCTGTGTAAATATTTCTAGATAAAATCGATCTTATTTATTTGTCACCAAATAGCTACGCATAAAACAAACAGAACCACTTAAAATTTTAAAAGTCATATAAGTTCGAGAGAGTATTTAATGATATTTTGATGTTATTATTACATACTTTATTATATCGCACTCTTTCATCCTACATGTTTTCATTTGACATCAACTTGACATTTAAAGAGTCAAACTGAAACTGTGTTGTTGGGACAGTTTGTAATTCTGTTTAATTTCATTCATAAAAAATGACAGTAAAATCTTTTGACACATTAAGGCTGACCTTGTACTTTGTTTAAAAGCATTTTATATTTTATTATAGTTAAATTAAATGAGAATGTGGCTTTTGACGTGATATGTGCCTATGACTTAGGACTTATATCTCAAGTAAATAATCTTACAAAACATTTTTTAATTGCTTGCAGATGTTTTGTTTGTTTTTCATTTAATTATCTCATTCATAAGAAGGTACATTCAAATTTATGTCTTACCCTAGGGAGAAGAGAAAAAAAAACAGAATTATATGTTTTTTCCAACAAATCATAAAACTTAGTTTTATGAGGCCATTTAACTTTTCTCGGCATTGGTCCATGAGCAGCAAGTAAGCAGAATGAAATTCTAGACGCATACCACAAGATGTATGCGATATCACACAAAATTGCTTCAACCTGCAACTGATGCGATTCACAGCACACCACAAAAAGATTCAAACAAGAAAAAATGTTTTCTAATAAAATTAAAAACAAAAATTACACAAAAACTAGAAGGAACATCTCCATCGACACACTCGGCATGTGGAGGAAATGTTCCTCCTATCATCACTTTATGATGGGGCATGGCGCGCATACCCTTTTCATATGAGATTAAAATACAAAAGAACAAAAGACAGCAAAAATAAATACAAAAATGTTAGATTAAACTTTATCGAAAGGGAAGCAATGCGGAAGGCGAATGACTTGCCTTCGACGTTGGTTTATTAATTTGGTTTATTTTTCTTTAAAAAAAGCTGATTGTGATTAAGTGACGGGTTTCCATTTTTTTTGAGGGTATGTCTACATCTGTGCATTGGTCCTTTCCTTTTGTTTTATTTGTTCAAATGCATAAAGCCATTAGCCAGTGAGGTGTATGTTAGGAGGATGTTTATTGATTATAAATTCAAAGCACAGAAAGAATAACGACAAATGTGTTTTTTGGAGGTTTATGACCTTTTCGATTAAATTTTGACAGACAAAAGTGTAGACCCACCCAAATGACACTTTCATTATATTTTAAATTTAATTTATCTCTTTCCTTTTTTGCTTCATTATTAAAATTAAAATAAAACTTCTAACCGCATCAAAATAAATATAATGCTAATTGAATTCATTAGTAAATTAATTCAGGAAATGCTTTGATCATTAGTTAAAGCATTCGCACATCAAAAATCCGGTTGTGATGTCTTTCTTGTTGTCAAAAGAAAGATATTTCGAAATTTTGCGATTCTGTTCCCACACTACGTCATCTAACGGTGGCAAAAATATTCTTGACTTTTGAAAAGGCAATGAAAAAAAAGACAAGTCAACTGTAACTCACAGTGTGTGGTGATGCTAAATACCGCCATCATTGCCGGCCGCCTCAAAGTTACACACAAAAGAAAAGAAAAATAGTGAAGGCACATTTAATTAACACATGCTTTGCTGGAGTCAGATTTTATTATTGGATGGCTTGGCTTGGCTTTGGTAGTTAGGTTAAGTTAGTTCAGGGTAAGAAATAAATCATCAGTGACTATGGGTCCACAATAATATGTTTGATGTGATGTGAAGAATAATTATGTACTATTGTTTTGTGCAGAAAATTAAAATGAATGAATAGAAAACACTTTGAGAAAGAGCAAGCAGTCAGTTTTGTCCCATGAATTACCATTTGCGAGTTTAAGATTTGAGAAAAAATAATGAAAGTGTTTAATGAGTTTGTTTTTGTTTTGCTTATGCAAAAATTATGTGATAGCAAAAAGTAGTTTAACAGTTTTTAAGAATCAGAAAAGTTCATCGAGTAGGGTAGAATTGCATTTTTTCCTTAAAGGGCGCCCAACGTGGGACTGTGAAAAGGCTTAAAACATGAAGTAAAAGTTGAATAGTGCGATTCGACCGCATTTTGTCCTTAAATGGCGCCCAACGTGGGACTGTGAATAGGCTTAAAACATGAAGTAAAAGTTAAAAAGTTCATCAAGGAGAGTAGAATTGCATTTTTTCCTTAAATGGCGCCCAACGTGGGACTGTGAATAGGCTTAAAACATGAAGTAAAAGTTAAAAAGTTCATCAAGAAGGGTAGAATTGCATTTTTTTTCTTAAGTGGCGCCCAACGAGGGACTTCGAATAGGTTAAAGTATGAAGTAAAAGTTGAATACTTATAATTTGAAGGTCTTTCATTTATCGATAGTAGCTTAAGAATATTATTATTTTATTTTCTTGAGGTTGACAAAAGAGCAATATGTAGTTAGAAAATGTATAATTGGGAAAATTGAAAGTAATAAATAAATTTCTTTAATGAGTTTGTTATGTATGATGAAAAAAATAATGATTTAAATGTACTTTGTTTTTTTTTTGAAGCAAAAAACGCCCTCAATAAGGGTCGCATTTTTTCTTTAAATGGCGCCCAACGTTGGACTGTGAATAGGTTTAAATCATGAAGTAAAAGTTGAATAGCTACAGTTTTAAGGTTTTAAATTTATCGATAGAAGTTCAAGAATATTATTTTGTTTTCTTAAGGCCAAAAAACAACAATGTGTATTTAGAAAATTGGGAAAATTGAAAGCTGAAACAATAATGATCTTTGTATACAGGGTTTAAGAAGCAAAATCCGTCATCAATAATGGTGGAATATTATTTTTTTCCTTAAATGGCGCCCAATGTGGGACTGCGAATATGTTTAAAACATATAGAAAGAGGTGAATAGTTAATATTTTTTGAGGTTTAGAGTTTATCAATGGTAGTTTAGAAATATTATTAAACGATTTTGAGGTTGGAAAAACAACATTAGTTATATAAAAAGTAGAATTGTAAAAATTGAGAAAGTGAAAGTGTCAAGATTCTCATGTAAAAAGATGTGACTTTATAAAAATAAAAACAAAACAAAACAAAACAAACATTAGAAATCTTTTCCTCAAAGACCTCCTTAGTACGGAAAATGAGAGATGAGGTTTTATTTCTCATAATGATACATAGAGACACACATTTTTCAGTGTTCTTTTCCATTAATGATTACGTGTTATGTTTGAGTTGCCACCAATTTGTGGAAGCAATAAATTCAGTCCTTTGCGCTAAACAAAAACAATAAACATAAAAACCAACTGAATGTGGGTTTTATAGTGCGATAGAAAAGCTTCAGATCAGCAAAAACATAAACGAAGAAGAAGCCATTGCACCCACGGGAGTATCATACCATTTATAAAAAATATCAAGCTCTTTTCATTGTAACTATGATGATGTGTCTAATATCATAGCTCTGTTCTTTTTTTCCCTTTTTTGTTCTACTCGTATATACAGTTTCTATGTAATTAAAAGTCATGACAATTTGAACGTGACACACATCAGTAATGTGTCAATGCAACAATTGCAACAAAAGATAGAAAAAAAAAACAAAAACAAAACACAAGGAATGTGTCCATGTCCAATAAAATCCATGTCCAATGTGAACACATCATTGGAGCGAGTATCATAGTGGTTTATCAAAATTTCTTGGATTGAATCTTAATTGATCGGATTGTTGGGTGAATCGATTTGTGTTGTTGTATATGGATACATATGTGGCTAGACAACAAACGCACCGGAAGCATGTCATGAGAAATGATAAGTTTTGAACAGTTAGGTGGCAGATTGGAATGCAATTTACTGAATATGGTGACTTGATGGACAGATTAGAAAACGGATGGAAAAAAGATGCAAGAGAAAACAAAAAGATGAGAAAACGGAAAAAATGGATTTTATAGCGGAATATATTAATTAACGCACTTTAATTTTTAACTTTTTTTTATCTGATAGGAAATTTAGTGAAATCTTTTGGCTTTTCACATTTGGTTTTAATTATCTTATGGCAATTGAATGCTTCTAACATTTCTTTTTGTTAAAAAAAATTCAATTTGAAGTAGAAATAGAGAAAAAAATAGAAAAAGTCTCACATTGGGCGCCATTTTGAAGAATCATGAAAGATTTTTCTCATGTGTCTCATACATTTTGCCAATCTACATATCAAGTCTGGGTAAATTATTGCTGCACATAAAACTAATATAGCAAACAAAAAACTAAAAAGGAAAGCTTCACATTGGGCGCCAAATATCTGGTCCATCTTAAATTATATTAATTTTAACGTTTTTCACCAATTTGGGTACCAGTTGTAGTGGATTTTCTGCTTCACAACTTTTAAGTGGAACAGTTATGAAGCTATAAGACCTTAGGATGAATGAGTAAAATTGCTCTATGTTGGGCGCCATTTTTTATTTTGTGTCAATGACTTTCTCGAAATAAATCAGCAGCATTGTTGTTTTTTGTTTTGAAGAAGTGAACTTGAAAAAAACACAGCCCATCTACGTGTACAGAACATTAACTTATAGTTTCACGGTTCCACGTCGGGCGCCAGTTAACGTTTTCTTTTGTTTTAACTTAAAAAACAATGTTCAAAATTAAAATAATTGGCTGCTAACGTTTGAAAATATATGTAAATTCATCAATATAAGGCAATAAACACTTGACTTAATTTATTCTCCTCGAAAATCGAAATGTTTCGAGATCATTTCAATTGCTTTTTGATGTTTTTGTGATCCTTTTTCTTTTATGTTTACGTAGTGTTATGTCATGTAAATCCACCCTGATTTTTGACTTTAAAGTCTAACTGCGGCATATTCTTTGAGTGAAGACCTCACGATCCACTTGAAAACCACTTGAAAAACCAGGACTTGCTTCTTTACAGGAATGTTGACAGAAATACAATAATAAACCAAACCCCTTTCGATTGGAATGAATATAGATAGACAAAGTAATCTATCTTTTAACCACATACGTACATTCTCTTATATTTTTATTTTGTTGGCGCATTCCGTTTAGTTAGTTATTGTTTGACGGAAACAGAAACATTAACAACAACAGTTCGTTCGTCGCCATGCCATCACTCCAGCACAGGCCGTTGCACAGTGCAATGCGCATGGAATACAAAACGATCAAATAACCATGTGTGGACGTTTTTAATGTCTCGTCTTTTAACCTAAACCTGGTGGTTTAAGCATAACACATTGGAGGAAGCATTACAAGAAAAAATAATACAACAAAATGAAATCTTACGACGACCGACGTAGAAACTAAGAAAACGACAAAGTCAAAGACTACGATGATCAAACAAGCGACGACGACGGGAGTTATTACGTAAACACCAAAGACCATCAGAGTTAGGAGTGGTTTTCTACCTTTATTCGTATGAAATGGACACGTACTGATTTTCAAACCGAACAACGAAGAAAATCTAACGAAATAGCGAAGCAAGAAAAAAAAGCAATGAAAAGAAAAAGATGAGGAAATATCCATCCCACATTCCACAGTTTTCTGCAAGTACAAGATCCGCGGTCTTTCAAACCAGATCACCTTCCAAGGATGCCGAAGTTGATGCTGAAGCTGAATCCCAATATAATACACCACCACGTCATTATCAAGAAAAACTGGTCACGATCCATCGATTAGGCACACAGCACAGTACTAAATAATCCATATATACAGAAAGGAAAAAGCGAAGCAACATTACGGATTGTTGATGCAACACTTCTGCAAAGAGATTGCAAAACTTACATAAACGAGATAGATTTTTAAGTGCAAAATTGCCCAAGGGTCAACAGGATGGGCCTCTAGTATACACACATTTTATGAAAGCCTCATTCTTCCCCCAAGAAAGAACTACTGATCAAATTAGTCATAAAATGGATGCAAGGAAATTCCATGCCAATATGCCAAAGGCTTAATTTAATGTTGCCAAAACCAAAGCAACAAAACGAAAAAACAGAAGAATTCATATTTTTATTTCTTCATTAAATTGATCCATATAAGAAAGATGAAGAAGAGGGACCATAATGTAAGAAAACTGATGGCGGAAGCCAAACACATGGTGTGTCTTGCTGCGTGGGAATATGGCCAGCATCCTGTTGAAATAAAAGACTGACAAAAAAAAACTAAAACGAAAATGTGAACAACATGAACATGTTTTCGGATCAAGTTTTTCCTTTTAAGAAAATTTTATATCAAAAGAGGTTTATCCCTTCTTTGTTTTTGTTTTTCCTACATAAAACTTGTTGATGACAATTTCCGGAAGGATGCTTTAGTTTAGCTTATATACTCGATAAAAGGAAAGTGCATTCACAGATGTGTGGACTTTGATCTAGAAATAGCTATACCTTCGTTTCGATATTAAAAAAATATGTGTTTACACATCTTGTAAACTTGCACCATGAGATTATAAATTTTATGTTCTAGAAAAAATGTATATATGGCTCTGTTGTGGTTGGTATGGTTGCGTATAACATGCCATGGGATTATTTGAAGCTATAGAATGTCATCTGTCATATATCTGTCATGTGTGGTTTATATGAGAATTTGTTTCTATTCATTTTTTCTTTCTTTAAAAATTCATAGAAATACTTTGTGTGAATTTAAGGGAGGAACAAATTATGCAATGTTGTTAATTGATTTGAAATGATGATGTATTGAAAAAAAATGTATTTGACAGAAAAACTGTAGCAACTGTCATCTGTCACATTTGAACTAATTTTTACATTATCATCAGTATTTTAAAATTATTCACTTGATTCTAAGCTGCAAACATATGTCGTGATATATTTTTAATGATACAATAAGAAGTTCGGATAAATAAGCAAAAGTATTCCACGTTGGGCGCCATGTTTTATATGTTGGGTCTCTTTTTTAGATTAATGAAATAGTAGTTGAAACATTTTCCATTTTTCGTTTTAAAAAAGAATTGGAATACGAATACAATCAACAAAATTCTGTGTATACGTGGCACGGAAATTAAACAAGGGTTCCAAATAGGGTGCCAGTTAATCTTTTTTTTTAAGTGACATCTTGAGTAGTTTCAAAATTGAAATAATGAGTTGCAAATATTCGAAAATGTAGAACATTTATCTATAAATTAGGCTAATTCACTTTACTTCACTTGCTCTCCCCCAAAAGTTTTTTGTACTTTTTCAAAATGTTCGCAAATCGTTGTGTTATGTTAATCCACTCTGAATTGTTACTTTTATTGTATTTATTACTGTCGGATTGACTTAAAAAACTAGGACTTGTCTCTACTTAACTTGAATAAATAATTTCTCTTAATTTATAAACGTTAAGCCCTAAGCTTTGAAGAAATGTCAAAATTGGGCGTAGGAGGTGTTCACATTTGGCTTTTTTTTTGGGTTATTTAATTTGAAGTCTCATAATTGTATGTTTTTCTCACTTGATAATTATAAATAATTAAGAAGACATTTATAGATTTACAAGCAATGAGTTTACAATGTGTCAAAATAAATTATCCCATAAGAGTTTAGTGTAAACACAGCCTTAAGACTTGAAGTGAATAATACAATCTCTCTCAAAAGTAGCTTTTTGTTGACAAACCAGACAAAACTTGGAATTTTGTAAAGTATTTTTCCTCCTTTTTATTTGCACATGTTAAACCATGACTTTGAGAAACTATTGAGAGTTTCAAGTCAAACATTTATTGCTGCTCTCTCCTCGTTGTCTCATTTTCTATTTCTTACAGATTTGGGAAATTCTCTTAAAAATTCTTTTTCAAAATGAAATCGTATCAAATAACTTCCCAAAAAAACCCAATTTCCAGTTTCTTCTTTTTCCTTAATATCTCTCATAAAAAGCCTTCAAAATTTTTCTTAAATGATCTTCTAATCCTCTATCCGAATCTCTTCTCTGCTCCTCTGCAATCTTTAATTTTTCAACGCAAATACAATCCAAAAAACACAATTTAAACAATTCAGGCCTAACAACTGTCACCTGTGGCACTCCATATATTTTGTAACAGAACACGAAATACTTCACAACTCGAATCGAGATATCTTCAAATGTTTCTTCGCACGATATTCACATTGCAACATGTCACATTCATATGCTCTATACAGACTCTGAGTGCAATACTTTGAAGACATCTCTATCTAACTATCCATATCTTCATATCTATGCTACTAAAAATCGCTTAACTGAAACAGAAATCACACATAAAAACCTGCTCCAAAAATCTAGGTGCGCCCTCTTTCAATTATAAATTAAATTAAAAAAAGGAGATATAGATACATTTGTACAGTATATATCACTTACACATAAAATTTATATATTTACAAAAATAATATCAAATATCTATTGCATCCATACATAACATGAATTATACGACTTCTTCAATTACGTCTGCTTATATTTTGCTTATTCTTAAGAAATTCTCCCATAACCATCATCCACAGAGCACAAAAGTATGACCAGGTAAAATAAATCCGCAAATTTTTCATTCCAGCTCGTCGTCGTTTTGTTGTCAGGTTTTTTCAAGCCCCAGCACTAGCAGCAGCTGTATTGCCACTCGTAATCGTACTCGTACCTGTATCAATAAAAATTTGTCTGAGTCCAAAGCAAGCGCAGCGCAATGCGAGGCTTCACCTGCACAGTTAATTCTTCCATCATCACGGGCTGTACGGGCTCTATGGCCGGCTAAAGTGTATTCATGTTCAGACATGAACAGAAATGCTAAAAGCCAACATCAGCCAGCTTCAACTTCAAGTCAAGCTAAGCTAAGCAATACTCACTATCCAGCTCAAGCAAGTTCAAAATGAATCGTATAAATTCCCACAATCCAGCTTAATAAAAGATACAAATAACGAAAAGTATATATAACCTCTACGAGCTGTGTATCTTTTACCCCTTAGTCACTTGCGCGAAAGATACTTTGGGTCTATAGCTGCGTATCTATAGACGTTTCTAGCTTAGCTTAGCTATAGATACGAATAAGAGTGTCGAGAGTACCTGTGCTATGGCAATCTGGGTAAAGAGTTTCTCAGGCCAAAAAGTAAAGTACATTCATATAGTCAACTTTTCAACTATGGATATGGAGGGTTATACTAGATATAACTGCTTTACGTGCTGGCTTGCAGCAGAAGCAGATGCCGGTTTTTTATTATTTGTATCTTTGTATCTTTTTTTTGTTGTTGTTCAAAATATCTCCTTTTCTGTGCTGTGCAAACTAAAGACCGAACGAGTTCAGAATCATAATAATCGACGACAACGACGATGATGAAGACCAAAAAGAAATACAAAACCCAAACAGCCTTGCCTCACCTTGCTCTTTGACTGACTGTGTATTCATAGCGTTCGCAGCGTGCAAATGAGGTAAAGATACAACAACAACAACAGCAACAACTTATGTACAAAAGAGACAAATACCTGTAATCAGCTGCTGAACTAAATATGGCCAAAACAGGTCGCGTATAGCTCTGAAGAAAGACTGAAGAAAGAGTGTACCCTACGTTATGTGAAGATCTTTAGGCTTTATTATTTTCCATGAGAGTATCTTTTCAATAAAGAAAACATCAGCTGTTCGATTGTGTATTTCATCATTTTCAATCAAATAAAAGATACATAGGATTTTTCGACTGATGAGTAATAGATAATTTCAAGCTGAGTTTTGGTTTTAAATTTGGGCTACTTTATGTTCCACCCACCTGATTAAATATTTACACAAAACGAATTGTCTGACACTTCTCAAACAACAGTAAAAGAATGTCACATATTTGAATAGGTCTCAGGTAGAATTTCCCCTTGGAATAAAGAAATTCCAATGGAAAACCAATAGGTACCGGTATTAGGCCAATACTTTTTTGTTTATGGAAATAATCTTCAAACAAACACAAAAAGAAACGGATAAGGATTTGCAGAAATGAAAGATGTTCCCTATAAAAATTGGTGTGGGAATTTATTGGGATTTATTAAATTCTTTGTGTTCTTTATTTGATTTTGGCAAAAAGGAACAAAAAAAAAGAACAAAAATTCAAATTCAAATTTCACACGATAAAGATGAAGAAATAACAAATAACAATGAATGAATGAGGATAAAGATGATTTGGGGTTTAGCTTATTTTTTTTTTGAGCTGCTTGAAATTGAAATAGTTTCTTTTGTTGGATTTTTTTGTTTTGCTGTCATTTCGAACTTAAATGCTAATTATTCTGAAGAAGGGAGTTTTGGTAGGTAACTTTATTTAACTAAGTAAAGTGTAAAGACTTTTTATTTTTGACATGAACATGTTAAGTGATAATGCTAACCATGAGTTCAATTTTATATGCGTGATGGAATGGAATGGCTTGAAATGTGCGTGTGTAAGTTCTTGGAAGGTTTAAACGATCGATCTAATAAGAGTGTTTAGTTAAGTAGGTTTTTCAATTTGAAAGTTTTTAATTGTATTCTATATTTCCATGGGAACTAGGGTAAGTATACGATGGAAATAAGTGCACTCTGTAATTTTTGTTTGATGACGTGAGGGAAATCTTTCATAGAAGACCTCACAATCGTATGTCCCTAACAATAAAATGAGGGATAGAGCTTGATATTAATTATCGAGTTTTAAGAGAGAGTGTAAGGTCTTGAAACACTGACGAGATGTCAATTTTAGAAAAGAAATACAAAATTGAAAAACTTCAGACGTCAGCGCCATTTGTTTTTGGAAAGCGAATAACTTTAGGGTCCGTTTCAATTTAGTATTTCAATGGCTCCATTCAGCCATCAAAAATAAAAAAGTGGGCTTAAAATGAAGATCGAGAAAAGCGAAACTTTATCCCTACAAATATCTCCATTCAACAAAAAGTTGAGCATAGAATTTTTCTACAATTTTATGGCTAAATCACAAACACGCTTCAACTTCGGCTTCGTCTGCGTTACAGTGGGCCTGCTTCGAGGTTGCTTTGAATGACATTTCTATTATTTCATCCCTCCAAAGAGCTAATATTTTATTTGCTGACATTTTTTTACAGCTGTTCAGCTGTCAGACAAACCTAATGTTTAGATAATTGAACTAGAGCTTCCGTCTGGAGTCACATTACGCTCTTTGTCTTACGTTTGTCAAACGAAACGTGAATTGAATTCCTATGCCTGAACTCGTAAACGTCAGATGAAGCCGAAGCTAAAGCGTGTTTGTGATTCAGCCATTTATCTCTGTTGAAGTTAAACAGATAAATAAATAATGTTTTCCTTAGTACTCCTGAAACACTGTGGAGAAGTCAGAACTAAAAAAAGGAAATTCGACTAACGTGATACACTTATAGGCCAAAAATTGCTAAACGTCAAATTAGTCTACTCCCAACAAACAGCCCCAATTATGTTTAGAAAGAGAAAACATGATATTTTTGTTTTACGCTTAAGGGTGTGTTTAGAGTATGTCGATTAGTCAGTTGAGCAAACAGAAATAAAAAAGATTTAAGCTTAGCGGGATGATAGTGAAAAGCATTTTTAATTTCTACACAAACTTTGAAGTTGGAGAGATAAATAATGAAGGTCTTTTTTATATGCTCTTAGATTATGCAATCTGTCAAAATTTGAAGTTGACACTTTTGTGTGCCTGTTTGGTAACTTGAATTTTAATGTCAAATTTCACAAATTTGCACCTGAATTTGTACTTTGTGGAGAAAAACTGAAGACAATCTGCGTAAGTAGCAAAGGCAATTCAAATTGAGAGTTGAAATGAAAAATGATATTCTTTAATACATCTGCGAAGGTAATCATTTGTTTTTGATCAGGAAACGAAAGCCACTCCTAATTTCCTTCGAATTAAAATATTCACATCTTAATTAACATAAGGGCTATTCGTATACCTCCATAATTTAAGTTCCAGATTTCTTAAACAAAAAACCCTTTTTTTATGGAATAAATCACTTTAGTTTAGTTATTTAGTATTGTAGAGTATTTATTTTGTGGTAGGTTAAACTATTTAACATATTATATTTTCATATTGAATTATTCATAGTGCCTACCAGCCTGCCTGCTTACTCGTAGCTATCCACGCGATTAGCAAAGACACAATCATAAACTCCAGACAAAATATTCAGATTATTAAATTAAGATAATCCCACAAAGGTCATGGGAAAGCGAGTTAAATAAAACTGAAAATTTTCTTCTATATCATAATCCGGTTCTTAAATCAAAAAGACAAAAATAATAAATATCATTCTTAAAAATTTTACCTGAAGTTCTCTTAACATGATTTTCTTTTGTTTTTGTTTTTAAATCTCTTAACTTTTTTTTTCTACATTTAAAATTAAGTTTGTTTTGTTTTTCTAGTAATTAATGGCTTACTTTGAATTGATTTATGTTAAATAATAACGAAATGAATTCTCAAAGCTCACAGCTCATTGGTAATATAAAATAATTGCTGATTGGGATCAACTTGAATAATTAATTTTTGCTGTTTTTTTTCTGTTGTTGTGTTAATTTGAATCAACAAGTGTGACTGCTAAGTGGCAGCAGGGCATAAGACTAGACGCCATATTAAAATCCATTTGACGTTTTGCAATTTCATGAAATCTGTCTCTTTCTGTCAAAACGGTTAATTTTAATCTTATGGATCTTTCATTAACATTTTTGTCTTATTTTCTTTGTTTGCTCATTTGGAAATAAATTCCAATTTAAAAATGGAAATCCAAAATTTTGTAAGTGACCAAAATTTACAAAAAAAAGTAAAACTAGTAATCTTTCAAAAGGCCTTTTAAGGGGCCCCCTCTTGAGTTGTGTGATTATTTATCGATCAGACCCGATTAAATGCACATTTTTTATTCCTTCTCTTTTTCTCCTCAACAGAAAAAAAAACATTTATTTGACTATGATTATAATCAAGAAGAAGAAAACGTCAAATACATTTTTTTTGAAATTTTATAAGTGGGCGATTCTTTATTCACCCCAATCTGAAATGCATAAATGTTTATAGCAAGTTGTGTACCTAGAGATAGCATTTTCTTGCCTTCTTCTTTTTCTTTAAGAATAATTTATTTATCTGTGGTATTTTTGAATTCGAGTGTTATTTATTTAGTTTCGATATTTATTTTTTTTTTCAAGCGATAACAAAATATATATAGATTACATCGTACAAATTTATTTATTTTGAAATTAGAATTGGGAATTCCATTCCAATGCGAAGGGATTAGGTATAAAAAAGTCTAAAAATATTTATATTTTTTTTCTTGTTTGGTAAATAAATAAGAAGTACTTCAGAGTGCTTCTGAAGATAAAACTAATAAATTTGTGGGAATCATAAGATAAGACTTTCAAGAAGATTGGAAGAGTTCATTTTGAGGAAGGGATGATGTTTAGGGAGTGTAAGGAACTTGAAACTTTAAATCCGTAACGCTCATAATTTCAATGAGAAGTTTCAAGACGTTCTGTCAAAATCTTAATTTCAATATGAACTTTAAACTCATGTCTATTTTTCTCTTAAAACGTCAAAATTGTCAGTTTGGTGAACTGACATTAGTCATTTTAATGTATACAAAATAAACTCAAATTTTCTTGTATTTTTCAATTCTCCACATCGTTGTGTCAGTTCTTCCAAGTGTCAACTGTCAAAATTGACAGTAACAACGTTTTTGAAGGGGAAGTTTATGCCAGCCATTTGGGTGTCAAAATTATATCTAGTTCTGAACAAATTATGGACTGGATGACATGAAGCTCTAGGCTTCAAGTAATATTTTAGATAAAATGTCAAAATCAAGCTTGTTAAAATCATCTGTCAGCTTTTAAAATTTCATTTTCATTAGCCATATTTTTTCTTAGTTTACTCGTTAAGAAAAATGTTTTCAAGTCAAAGTTCATGATCATGATTGTGAAATTGAAAATTAGAGTGTTATGGGTTCTAAAATGGAAAAGTAAATACTGAAATTTTAGACCTTCCAATTGGCTAGCTGTCATAAAGAGTTATATGAGTTTTGGTGACACTTTGATGATGATCACTTTTAAATTTTAAAGGACTGGATAGGTGACGGACGAGTTGGATAGCTAAATTGAGGTAACTGTCAAAAAATGAAATCATCTTTCAGCTGTTCACAAAAGGCAAACTAAAATTTAGATGTACAGGTTTCAAATAATTACAATAATTTACTGAATTGTTTTACCACAAAATTATAAACAATTTAAATCAATCAGACTATCTCAATATTGTAGAATAAGCTAATCTGTCAGATAACCACGGGTAAGTTCATTAATGTAAAAATGCAGCAGTAATGCAAGATTTGCGTTTATAAATGTAAGTACACTGCATTACTGTAACTCTGTTCAAAAAAACTGTCTGACAGCTGAAATGCGATCAAAACTGCAATCATTTTAGTTCTGTTGCCGTTCTGCAGAAAAATGTCAGAACAAGATGAGTACGAAAAATAATTGAATTTTTGGCAAAAAATAAAATGATTTGTTATTAATAAGTTGAAATATAATATTTATACTTCATAGAAATGATTGAATGAATGAATTTGTTCCTTTAAAAGCATTTAAAATAAGTCCTAATAAAACATTTTTATTGGACATTTTGAATGAATTTTGTTAAGATACTAAAAAACCAAAACCCGCGTAACTCAAAGAAAAAACTTAATTATTTCTGTCATACTTTTTTATAGGCGCCTAATTTGATGACATTTATGAACTGGGTTTTTATATTGTATATCTGCTACATTCTTGCAGTATTTTTTCTGTTCATAAACGCATTGCATGATTTTTATCGGTATGGCTTGTGCATTTTTGAACTAAGCCCACATATACCACAAATTCTTCGTTGGTTTTGGATTTAATTGTTGAAAACCAGCTGTTTTGGATCAGCTGTTCTCTAACACTTTAAAGTCGTAATAAAAGGAACGCATCCAATTTGTGGAACATTCATTGAAACTTGACATTCAGTTTTAATTTCCATCGTTTGACAATTTATCTATACATATATTCAGTACTAAAATGCGGTTGAACGTACCCAACGATAAATTAAACGTCAAATTCTTTAAATACAATAAAACTAAGTTTTGCTACGACACCCTAAAAGTTATTTTTGAATTTTCATGATAAGAAGTCTATTATCTCCCCTCGCATATTTTCTTTTTAATAATAATTTAGGTCAAACGAGCTCCCCATTCCAAATAATTTCCATGTCACTTATCTGTCTTTGACAAATATTTATATAAATAATTTAAGCTAATGAAATTGATCGATAAATTATGGAGGATATAAATATTTGAACTGCATGCCAATATGTGGAATTTAATCAAAGTTCATTCGAATTCTTTTTGTAAAGCTTTTTATTTAGATAAGGTATGATAAAATTAGATATACCTTTTCCTTTCAAATCCATAAAAAATGATAACTTTGTAGTTCATTCATACATTCCTTAAAAATGAGATAGGAATGGACATAAATTTACAGGAAATGTAACTTTATTTCGAACAGAAATTGATTTATTTTATTCTATATCGATTTTCTATACGATTTTTTCGAACTCGAATCCGATTTATTGTCTGTCATATTTAATGTCAAATGTTTTTATAGCAAGACGATTATAGTTTGATTTGTTAGAAATCTAGGTTCAAACTTCTTAGAAAGAATATACAAATTAAAATAAAAGAGGTATACAAAAACACACCTTCTTTGATTTGAATCAAAATATGTATAGATAATTAAGTAGTTTTCTAATCAATGATTATTAATAATAAAAATCACTTTATTATTTTTTTCTATAATTCCTTTGTTTATTTTTTTTTTAATTTTATTCCCAAAAATCATAATTCAAGCTCAATAATTCCAGACTTCGTTTATTTTTTCATTTATATTTACATTTAAAAACCTTTCTATTAACTTTACTATAAAAATTCAAATGTTTTGCTAATTTTCGCAATATTAAGAAGTTATTCATTTATTCATTCATTATAAATTCAGATAGAAATCATATGAAAATAGAAAAAAAGAAAAAGTGAGAAGAAATTTGTATCTTGTCTATGTTTTTACCTAGTTCTGTCTTTGTAACATAGTAAATGCTTTAAACTTGATTTTCGGTGTATTGCTTCTTCTTTAACGGTTTATCTCGCACAACGGCATCTGACTCATGAATGAAAGTTAACAATATTTTCTTCTTATAGACCAAAAGAAAGAGATTGTTTTTTTTCATAAACATAGAATAACATCTTCAATTCTTCTTCGAACTATAAAACATCGAAAAAAGTGTGTATAGAATTCTTCTTCTAGCATCATGCAAAACTGGTAAGTAAGTGCTCCATATTCTTTGACAATGAAAACAAATGTGTTAAATTGCAATTCTATGTCTGAAGAGTTCTGACAGTTCAAAGTAAGTCACAGTTCACAGATTTTTTAATCGTTTTTTTTTTTTGACATGACCATGACTTTTCAAACTTGACAGCGAAACTAATTACTCTTGTAGGTCATCATTTAAAATGAATAGTTCACCAGTTTAAGCACCGTCTACACTTTTCTGGCAATTTCAAAAAACAACAACTTTGTACCTATCACGGTTGGGAGAGTACGATTTCGAGTACCAATATGATTTATAAATAAATTATAAGTAAGTAGACTTAGGTACTTACAATTTGTGTTAATTCCGTAATTGGTTTATTATGATGATTTGTTGGCGGTGGTGAGGGAGATGATGATGATGACGATGTTGAATTTGTGAGTTTATTATTCCTTGGGGGTGTTGGCGGTGGCACCGGGCTCACCTGGTTTAAATTTGTGCCGCTGCAATCTTTCGAATTGCGATTTGGCGAGAGACGTGAGGGAAAACTAAGAGTTTTGGTCCACTGTGCAAGACTTCGAACCATTTTGTAACTATTTAAGTTTGTCACTTGGATACAAAATATTTATTTTTTTCTTTTATTCAAAATTCAGTTTCACTTTTCAAAAAAAAAAACTTCACTTGAGTCGTTTCTAATTGGTATCTTTTTCGAAACACAAGTTCACTTAAATTTAATTTTGTTTGTGAAATAAATTTTATCACGATCGTGTTTCACAATATGAAATAAAAACAATGAATTCCGAACGATTGGTAGGTAAGTATATCTAGAGACACAACCAACTTAAATGACTGACGAAAAGCAACTGATTTCTAAACCTAACAGAAGTCCAAGTCAAGTCTCGCTCTCGAGTACGAAAGTCTGTTCGTTGTATTTTTGCTGGCAGTGTACTGTTGCGGTAGCGGTGGTGGTGGTGGCGCAAGAACGGCTGCAAAGTCTGTTGATTGAATGAGTTTGAAAGAAGAATTGAAATTGAAACCAAGTGACAGAGACAGACGCCCACTGCAGATGACAGAATTATGATAGGAAAGAGGGAGAAAAGCCAATTTTTATCATTTTTCTTCTTTCGTCTATTCGTTCAATTTTGAAAGTCGATATATTTCAACTTCTTGTAAATACGAGGAAGCAAGCTGCAGAATGCAGGCTGCAATTTGCTCTGCACACATAATTCCTCTTCTTCTTCTTTGTTTTATTTTTCTACCGTTGTTGGTTGTTCGTATTTTTGGTGTTGGAGTTAATTGAAATGTGTGATATTTCTTCATACTCACCTCTCTATCATAAACCAAGCAAAGGAAAGAGAGGGAGAGCTGAACAAAATTGGCAGATGTGCAGCATTTTTAACACACAAAGCAAGAAGAAGAAGGACAAAAATGCATGCAATTGGCTTTGGATTTCCTTTTCTCTTGTTTCTTTTTCATGTAAGCCTGCAGTTGGATTTTTTTTTTATTATTACTCTTTTGCTTTTAACTATTTGTCCGTTCGAAACCATCCACCCTCTTCTTATTTAGATTGTTATGATTATGATTGTGAGTTATTGTTGTTGTTTTGTGTTTGAAATTTACTTCCCCTTTTCTTTTGTTGATCAGTCGCTTATTGTTTTTTTTTTGCTGTTACTGTTCGATTTGATATCGGTATCGGTTTTTCTTTTTTGATGTCGTGTGCGTTATAGCAAAATTAAAAAAATAACAGCAGCTTCAACTTTGTTGCGGGTGAATTGTTTTGTTCCCCGTTCGTTCTCTTTTATGCAGACCTACCGTCACCTTAAGGTAAGACCGTTCAGATGGTGAAATTAGCATAAATAGGTAATGACATATTTGTTTGACAAAATTATGGTCAGATAAGAAACCGATTGGTGCAATCGGGGGATAAAAGTGCGGAGGCTCAATCAAAATATGCAATAGGAAGTATGTACATTATTCCTAGAATGGGTGTCCCGAAAGAATTTGAATTTGCTTCCATTTACTGAATTGACTGTTAACAGTTAATACAGAAAAAAATTGACAGCTGTCAGTTCAAACTGTGGTCGATAAAGCTTCAAGATTTTTGAAATATCTTGTTTGTTTGGCAAAAGTGGTGATCAGTTAGACTCTTTTAAGGTGGCTAATTTTAAGGTGATACAATTTGAATTTATTCTTTTCTCATTCATTTAAAAAAGGGAGACTTGGATGCCAGCCACACTGAAAACTTTCCATCCGTGCCCGTCAGTCGATTTTTATAAAAGTCTAACAAAATATAAACTACAATATTTTGTGTAGGATCAAAACGTCAAAGTCAATTTGTTCTTGTTCATTGTTCTCATAATGCTTGAATTACGTGTTTCGTAAAAAAGTTGTCAGTTAAATTTTCTAAAAAATTAACAAAAAGTAAGCAACAATATTTTACATGTGATGACATAAGTTCGATTTTAATAATTGTTTTTGTTTTCGACATTTTTAATCGAAAACCAATTTTTAACTTTACATAGGAAGTTATTGTAATGGATCCGATTTGTCAAATTGAAAATTTTGACATTTCTTGACGTTTCAAAGTCCCTAGAGTTGAAATAAAAGATTTTTAGAAAGATTTCTGTGCGTGCGTGTGTACGTACGTTCGCGACGTTTTTTTCGTTGTCCATAGCTCAAGAACCAGAAGAGATATCGACTTCAAACAAATTTTGCTATACAGATAAAAAGGCAGAAAGATGCAGAAAGGGCTCTCAAGAAAATTGCGTGGGTGAAAAAAAGGTGAAAATTTTGGTTAACCCTTAATATCTTACGAACCAAACATACTAGAGACTTGAATTAAATTGTATATAATATATTGTAACGTGATATCAAAGAAGTATATTAACGGTTTTTTTTTATAAATCAAAAAAACTAAAAAAAAAATATGTGACCTCGAAAATTTTACGACTTAAATATGATTTCATCTTCAAAACAATTTTGTGCAACAAAGAATAATGTTTTTGACATCTGATTAAATTTTGAGAAAAATCGAATTGACAGCTTTTTTTTATAAAAAATAAAAATCTAAAAAAACATTACTCAAAGTTGGTAAAAATTGAATATCGATTCAAATATCTTTTCAAAACCTTGAAAATTAGGCTTCAAACTTATTTTATTTTATAAGAAATATTGTTTTCAACATTTCGAAAAATTTTGAGAAAAATCGAATTGACAGTTTTTTGACAAAAAATAAAAAAAACAACAAAAAAATTAATAAAAGTTGGTAAAGTTGGTCCAGCTAATTTTATTTTACAAGTAATATTGTTTTCAATATTGGGAAACAATTTGAAAAAAATTGAATTGACAGCTTTTCTACAAAAAATAAAAACATAAACAAAACATTTATAAAATATTGTCTTCAAACTCTTTTTATTTCACAGAAAATATTGTTTTCGATATTCAGTAGTTTTTTAAATTAAAATCCAACAGTCCGGTTTTTTTATAAGAAAATAAAATCTACAAAAAGTATTAAAAAAATAATTTGGTAAAAATTGATATTCGGTTCTTGATATCTCTCAAATTAATTTCATTCACCCAATTTGTAAAAATTTAATAAATGCTACTTTTTGAACCCAACATGAAAACCTTCAAAATTTTAGGCAAGACAAATCGACAAACGGGATGAAAAGTTATCAGTGTGGTTCGCATCCCAGACTCTTTTTATCAATTTTGTCTAACAACTTTTAACGATTTTTCTAAACAAATTATTTTTCGTTAACAACAAAATTTGCTGCTAACGTCATTTGAACAGAGCATCTGTTTTTGCAAATTTTGACAGTATTTTGTGTAAATTCTTATTTTTATACGGAAAACTTTGACATTTGGATATTTTTCAAAATTTAAGTAAATATTAAGAACAATAATTTTTAGATGAAGTCTTTGATCTTGATCAAATTGATTGATCTTTAATTTTTGACAATTCGTTGCATAAACTGACATCTCTCTACAAATATTTCATAACGATTCTAATGACATTGGAACACCGAGAAATGTCAAAATTATCAATTGCACCAATCGGATCGATTACAATAACTTCCTTTTTTTGGCACATAGGGGGCCTAACTTTATATATTGGCTTAAGATTAAATTTAAATATGTGGTGTTCTAAAAAAAAATTCGGTTGACTTGGTTTTCCACGGGGTGTTCCTCGGGGTGTTCCTTCCTGGTTGTCATTAGTTGGATTTGTTGATTAGTTAGAGGGTTGTTAGCATGTTTAGCCACGTTGGTGGGCTGACACGAGGTCAGCGTAGAATGCAACGGCATCTTCGTTGTTGTCTTGGATTATGTTATCATCCATAATGTCCATGACGCTGAGCTACCTGGGCTCTGGCAATCGCTGTTGAGTTGTCATCCTTCTTATTAGTTGGTTCGGGTGGCTTGATGAGTTACCTACTTGTTTTTTAGCCAAGAGTAGTAGGTAGTTGTCCAATGTATTTATTCTCGCTTCAGAATATTTTCTGTCATTTTTGAAGTGTTTTTGATGCTCCCTCTCAAAGACAAGCTCAGTTCAGATTCTTAGGATCTTTCTTTTAATGGCCGTTTTGGAGATGGTGTACCAAACGGGAAAGCTGTATTCAATGACTGGTCTTAGCAGTTGTTTGTACATCAGGATCTTGGTCTGTTGACTTAGTCCATTGTTCTTCTTCATTAATGGATGGACACGATGAAAGGCCCAGCTGGCATTTCCTATAAGAACTTTCTGGGCATGCGGGTTAAACTTTAACAGCTCGTGGAAATAAACTCCGAGGTACTGGACAGTCCTCTTGGCTAAAAGTGACGATCCATCTGGGAGTTTAAACTTTAAGTTTCTGCATATTGTCGCTTTTTGAGAACCACTACGGACGACAGTTGACGGCCTTCTGAAGCAGATGAGTTCCGACTTTGCTGCGTTGATTTTAATACCCCATTTATGGTAGAAATCAAAGAGACGGTGAATGTGAGCTTCTACTTTCTTCACGGCTATATGTGGTGACATTGAGGAGCAGTAGGTCAAACAATCATCGGCGTATAAAAGGTTCTTGCAGTTGACGGGGGTAGGTTGATCAGATGCCAGGATGCTGTATAGAAACGGGCCGAGCTTCGATCCTTCGGCAACTCCAGCCCTGATAATCTTCATTGACGATGAGCATTCCTCCAACTGTACATACAATTTTATGGAAGAGAGAAAAGAAAAGCCCAGCATGTAAAGTTAATGGATGAGGCCTTCAATCCAAACGCTATCAAATACTTTCTCAACGTCCAGAAGGCATCCAAAGGTGTCACGATGGCTATTAAGAGCTGAGGTGATGTCGTGTTGAAACTTCATTAAAGGATGCAGCGTCGAGTGATTTTCCCGAAAACCAAACTGCATGTCAGGAATTATTCTTTTTTAACAGCAGAATTTTTCAGTTTCCTTAATATAAGTTCCTCAAGGAGTTTGCTGATGTTGCTCAGGAGAAATACGGGTCTGCAGTTAGAAATGTACTTCCAATCTACTTTCTTGGGAATTGCCACGATCTTAGCAGTTTTTTATTTTTGGGGAAAATAGTCGTTGTTGAAGAAGATTGTCAGGAAAACAAACACTGCTTGCGGGAGCCCCTTCAGGATGAAGTTTGAAACCTCATACGGCCCTGTTGACTTCTTTGGTTTGCAGTGGTCTATCGTTTTACTCCAATCCAAATACATATGTAATATGAAGTGAATTTTTCTTACAAGAAGTGTCCCGAAAGACTTGAATTTGCTTCTGTTTACTGAGTAGACTGTCGGTAACCCTAAATAAAGAAAAAATTGACAGCTGTCAGTAAACACATATTTCCTCTGTAGTGCTCAAGTATGGGTTGTCCATTGGGTTAGTTTCATTGAACACACTTCTTTCTGAATTGGGAGTCAGAGCTTGTTGGATGGACTCTTCCATTTCGTTGGGGGTAAAGTTGCATTCGAAGTGATTGGCAAAGACTTCCACTTTGTCAACCAACGATGTAATCTCAGTGATGTTGTCCATCATGACCTCCGGTAGTAGTTTATTTCTTCCTATGAAGGCATCTGGTACGGGTTTTATTTCTCGCAATCTCCTCTTGAGAGGTTTGTCATTGTGGTGTTGAATAGAGTTCCGGAAAATGATGTTAACGCATTCGAGTTCGTTTTTTACTGTCTGGTATTCCCGATTCACTGTGTTGAGTTCTCTCTAGTGAATTCTCTGTAGCCTTTTCCTCAACCTTTGTCGGTGCGAATATAACTTTTGTACAAATTCTAGAAGATGTTGGTACCTATCTGTGGCTGTCATGGGCACCTTTACAATAACTTCCTATAGGAAGTTAAAAAACAAAAATGTCAAATAGGAGCAAGATAGAGGGCGTTTACATAATTTATGGTTTCTAAAGTTTGACAAATGTCAAACATGGTTTACATACCATTTGCAGTGCAAATAAAACACTTAATTTAAGGAAGACCGTATCATTTTAAAATGATGATGTTCTTATTGTTAACATCTGTAAGAAAAAACTTGGGTTTTACAATCAAATAATAATTTCTTTCTTCGGACTCATAACTTTGGCAACCGATTGATCCTTGAAAGAAGAAAAGAAAACTGAATTAAAAAACGCTGCACAAATCTAATTTTGAAATGAATCGCTATAAGAAATTGGTTATATAATAAATAGCCCTGCTGTAATCTTTATTGTGTAGTATTTCTGAACATACCCACAAACAAATCCTCGCCCTCTAGGGTGAAATAACCCTTTAAAGAAACTTACATTTGTCTATGTGAATATCCTATTAAATTCCTACAGAACGCTTATTCGAAGGTCAGATCACTCATTTACTGTAAACTTTGCTTAAGGCCAATGTCACAGTAGTTACATTGTGCATTTTTCAAAATCGAGAGCATCAAAGTGACCCCTATTTGGCAGCTGAAGAAAAACATAAATGATTCCGATTTCGCAGATGGACAACCACACTCCGCCATTGGAACGCGTCAATTTTTACTCACTAAGAAATTACCGAAGGTATAAATCTAAAGAATGGTTAACTTCCTACCTCCATTATTGTCAAATTGTTATTAATTTATCGGATTTCATTTTCAACCCGTAATCAAAAAACAGCTGTTCTATATAAAAGTAGGTTAAATTGTGGTTGATGGTTCCGTCTTCTTTTGAATCCATTATGGCATCCATAGATCTCAACAAAGTAATGACATTTAGTACTGTTTGTGTGCTTTATTATTTGAACCAATTTTTGTTTAGATAATTTTCAGGTAGTTGGAGCTATTTCCAATTTCGATTTGTTCTACTTACAATCATTGATTTCGCACACGACCATTTATTAGGTATGAGTGTCAGAGTGCCAGCTATGGAATTGTTTTGTTTCCTCTTAGGTATGTCCCCTACCTGGTTTTTGGATTTAGTTCAAGTGAGACAAAGAAATCGAGTTCAAATTTATCATCTGCTTACCGTTATTTTTTTCTTATGTCAAATTATCTACAGCACACGAAGGCACGAAAAAGATGAAAAAAATATGTGGGCATATTGAAAGGGGAATCCACAAAATAATAAAACAAGATGTAGAAATTCAAAGATGTCCGAATCTTCAAAGTCACAAAGAAGAAGACAGAAAACAGTGCATCTGTCACACTTTTTCTTCTGTTGAGATTTTCTTAAACCAGAAACCTTTTGCGAAGATGTTACAAAAACTCAAATATTTTATTTTTCTGTTTGGTTATTTAACCTTGACAAGGCCGTTGGCGGATGAACTTCTTTTATTTCGAATTTGAATTCCCCCACGCTTTCGTATGTTTTTTCGTTTTTTCGTTTTCTCTTTTTATCTTTTATGCTCCTACATCCTACACACATGTTCTTTTTTTTTATTTATTGCATTTCATTGTGGACTTTTTGGGGAATTATGTAGGTCTCCCTCATATTTTAGTTGTTATGAACTTTCAGATTAGTTGGTCTCAATTTTGCAAGTTAAGTATTTCACATTAATAAACTTTATGGTAATTTTAAACAGTTATAAAGCGGTCATTTTAATGAGAACACATTTTGGATTTTTCTTTGTTTTATTTTTTAGATAGCTTTTGTATGCAGTTGACTGTGTTCTTATAGGAAATATAAAATGTTGAAAAATAAAATCTCCCCGACGGGGAATTGAACCCCGGTCTCCCGCGTGACAGGCGGGGATACTGACCACTATACTATCGAGGATATGAATAAAAAGCTTCAGGCATTTTTTCTCGAGTTTTCAAAGCTATTTTTAGAAATATTGTTCATTGTTCTATCGTGTAAATCTCTTTTGTTGTTCACTTACCTTCGACTGTCATCTTTGAACATAAAACCTATATGCTACTGTCATCGAGGAGATTCTTCGGTGGCGGCACCTAGTGTCTGCGATAACATTAGCTCATGCAGACTTAACCTTTTGTAAATAAAATCTCCAACAACACATTACGGCTACGACTTACGTTAAAAAATTGCTCAGTGATAGTATTTAAGGGTTTATGTAAAAAGCTATCATCTGTCAAGTTTAAATTTTTAAGGGTGATCAATCACTTTACTGCACAAATGACACATACGGAAAGTTTAACAAAAATTCAATTAATTTTCGGGATTTACAGGACATCAGAACTGACCAATAAGATTTACATCAATTTCCATCAGTTAACAATTTTCATTATCTGATTTTGTAATATTCATTTTATTCTCCAAATATTGGTAGATGGCCCTTATACCTGCAGAAGCATTTGGATTGTGTTTTGACACTTCAGGAAGGTGCCCATAACCTACCACAGATATGCGTTGTCAATTTTTTTTACATAAAAAGAACGTTAAACGTCAAAATTTGATAACTAGATAAGAAAATGATTCATTGATTGAACAGCACAACAATAATCCTCTATAAGACCATTAATAACAAATGTTTCCCTCATAAACTTCTAATTTGACCTTTGACATACGATAGGTATTATAATTACATGTCTACAAGATAAAATTTTAATGCATTTCGATCCTAAATTCCAATTAAGGTTTTCATTTTGTTATAAAGCCTCAGAACTTCCTTGCAAGATGACAATGATGGCACTGTTCGAGTATTATAGAGGTAGGTAAGAACTTATTAATCTTCGTCATCTTTTTTTTTTTTAAACACTCGCGTCGCGCCAACCTTGTTGAGGAATTGAGTATTATCTTTGACAGCTTGAGCTGTCAGACAACCTTCAGAACAGAACACTCCAACTCCAGATACATAGAAGAATTAGAAAAGACTTGTTTTATATTTTCTTTAATTGTTTTTTCCATTTTTATAAAGCGCCACTGTGTGTCTGTTTTCGTCTGTCTGCTTATTTCTATGGCATTGCATCAGTTCGATTCGAATAGAAAGGGGATCGAGATAAGAATCATTTAATGTAATTTGATTAATGTCCAGAGGAAAATAAATTAAATTGGCGCCCACTTAAGAACTCCCAAAGAGTATGCAACAGCTGCAACGAGCGAGAGACTGACACTTAAGATTAAATTTAAAATAAGTATAAGTTGAAAGTAATATGAGGATTTGAAGTGTCAGTTTTGTTGGATGACATTGACTTTCGCTATTAACCGATCTCGGTTTTATCTTGAACTGTCCTTCCTGGAGAATAATAAGTTCTCCTTTGTGACGCATTACATCACAATCAGCACCTTGTTCCTTATTGTTGGGATGAGGTAAACCGGAATCTGGTCAGGTCAGAAAGGACTCAAAGTCATCTTCTTTCGGCACTCTGGGTGGCATAAATAAAGGCGCGCTGATAGTGCGTCAAAAATTATTTATCAACAGAACAGGATGCAGCAGGATTATTGTCCTCGATTCTGAACAAACAGAAGTTTTATGGAT
This sequence comes from Eupeodes corollae, assembly GCF_945859685.1. Lineage (NCBI taxonomy): Eukaryota > Metazoa > Arthropoda > Insecta > Diptera > Syrphidae > Eupeodes > Eupeodes corollae. The sequence goes on from NC_079149.1 coordinate 126,565,073, forward strand.
TTGCTTCTAGAAATTCTCCTGGATCACCAAAGAAAGTCCATAAATCTGATAATGAAGCATAAGACTATAAACCTTTAAAATAAAAAGAAGCACGCGGCTAAATATCTACGTCAGGTAAAAATTTCTACGTGTTTGATCGTTCGGTGTGGTAAAAACCCAAAGAAATCACGACCAAAACGACGTAATCAAGTGTGAAGAATTATTTCAGCGGGATGTCGCATTCTAATGAAAAGATTTTGTATTTTTATTTTTTGTCATATACCTGAGTGTAAATATTGACATCAAAACTATGGATGATGGTTTTATAACACACAAAGTCGGAAAATAACAGAGAGGATTAGAAGAATACAATAGGATTTGACAGACGGTATATTGAATCTTATATTGACAAGTGAATGTATTATGATTCATGATGCACTTCATCTGAATTCTGACAAAGAAGTTTAACAAACGTTGACATGATAACATAATGTAGATAAGAGTCGTATATAATGTTTAGTGACGCACAGAGATGTGTTTTGTATTTTCCAAAATTTTTTAGAAAATAGATAAGAATGTTTGAACAGATTTAATGTCAAATGAGGATTGGATTGAACATTTTCTTGGAAATCCAGTTTCAAGTATGAATTATGACATATGTCAGTTTGCAAAAAGCAAGGAAATAGAGTAAAGATTCTATATTTGTGTAATAAATAAACGAATTCACCCTTCAATCCAATCCAAAAAAGAAATAAATGACCATTGGATGTCAACAGAACAAAATCTAATGAAGAGATCTGAACTGTCATCCACTGAAAATTGTATCTCTTTGACTCCTAATTTGTTTATTTTGATCCCACTCATTTCAAAAATAGAGTTCGAGATACGACAACTGACACTGAAAACTTCCCCTTGGTGCCCTTTAAAATAAATATCTTCTTGCAATAAGACAAATGGACAATGTATGTAATCAATAATTGAAATTTTATTGGATTTTGTTTAACAACTGTCCGTTGGATTTTTCTATAAATTTTACTGAATGTTAACAACGACATTTTTAATAGAATGACATATAAATATCTTTTTTTTTAGTTCAATACATTTTTGGCAGTTTTTAATTGTTATAAAAAGTAACTGTCAATTGATGTAAAATTATGCTAGATGTCAAAAACGCTATTCTGCATTGCACACAATTACTCTGGAGTTAATATCGTGTTTTGTTCATAAAATATTTAAGGTGACAGTTGACCCTTTTGTCGTGTTGTAATTGTTATTGCAAAATACAAAGTGACAAACTGGAATACATTTTTTCTCTTTCATTTTCTAGTTAAAAAGGGACAGAGAAGTGAGGCAAATGAGTTAGACCGAGATAAAGGGATGAAAAGTCAAAATGTGTTACTCAAAATATTCCAATGTAAACACTAAAATATAGTATTTTTTTTAATTTACATTCAATCTTTTAAGGGTACTAGGTGTCACTTTTATTTGACAAATGGTTAAGGTGGTGTTCACATTGAGTTTATATTTAACACTACCTTATTTTGCTCTATACAAAGTCCCCAATACGACCCTTCATCTATTTAAAATGTATCTGTAGTGGTTTTTGACATTTAGTTGATAAATTGAGAGCTTTTGTTTGAATACAATTTGTAGATTTTCCAAATTTCTAAGTCTCATGTTACACTATTTATTAAAGTAATTTTATGTACTTTGCTTCTGTTTTTTAATCAGCTACCTGTATCTGTTTTTTATTAATAGCATCATTTAATTAAGTTAATCCAGCAATTAAAAATAAAGTGTTCAATATTGAAAACAATATCCAAAGATAAAGGAACAAAATAAAATATGTAACTTTGACACATAGTAGTTTAAGGCCCAGTTAACATCAAGTTTCAAATTAATGATCCCATGTTTTACCAAAATTATTTTAATGGAGAATCGAAACAAGATTACAAAAACACAAGACAAATAATTCACAGGTAACAATTTATGTATGGCTTCAACACCTAAGGCCAATGATTCTTCTTGTTTTGTAATAATATGATCTTTTCTTTGTTACAATGTATCTTCATTTTGTTTTAAGAAAAGGAAGTCGTGAGGTTTATTACATGTTTTTTTCAGGTGATCCAAATGAGACTTCATCAAACACACCCAAGGCTAAGACTTGACCCGTATCTTATTACCAACATCATATATTGCACCTGTAACTTGTTGATATTTGAACAAGTCTCCAACCCAAAACTCAAATAAACATATTTCAAAGTTTATTCAAAGGTTATTTGACCTAGGAAACATTTTATATGAGTCAATCTACTCCTGAACAATAGAATTTGGTCCTCGATGTTTTTTTGAACGGCACCGCCACTATAAAGCAGCGCAACGTCTCACCGTCACCTCTGGATGCCTTTTTTTCCTGTTCTACCTGGGGTTCCATTTTTTGTTTTCTTCCTTGATTCCTTCCTTCTTCACCTGTCCACGGTGTGTACATATTTTATGGTGGAAATGGAAACTGGATGTTGATTATTATGAAACCATTATGAGCGCATGTAAACATTTGTGTCCTTGCGATGTGTCGGCTCGACAGGTCCTTAATAGCTTTATAGCTGCTATACCCCCAATCGTTATAACGATAACGTTGTTCGTCGGTATAGTAGTCAAGTCGCTGTAGGTTGGTTGGTTGGACGGAAGCAGGTGTGGCTGAGGTTAATGTCCACAAATAAAATAAAACACAATCAAATAAAATAAAAGAAAGAAAAGTTGACGCATGCAAATAGGCGAGTCCCCGTTTAGGTTGTTATAAAGTCGTGCCTCGCTAATTCCACTAATTTCATTCATATTGTTCGCAAAAGGTTCGTTTGGTACACAAAACACAACAAAAAACAAAACACCGCAGACATTCTCATTGACAAGGAATTTATAATTTTGCGACCATCACGACTGCGAATGCGGAGTTTAACTTTAACTGGTTTTGAAATTTTTGAATGAAGTTGTTGGACAACTTTTTTAATGTTGGATCATTTGCATTTTTGGGTTGTTTATAGATACAACTGTAACCATACGTCAGTGAGGGCCTAAGTGATGTTTATTTATGTTTTTTGGTTTTAAGTTAAGGCGGCTAATTATGTTCATATTTTTTAATGGAATTTTAATTGAAACCAATTATCCTTTGAAGAAGGAGACACTAGAAACTGATACCTGGAAACAGGTAAATGTCAAAATTTGGACTCAATTTATAGGGGAAGAAATTTGTCAATTTAATAACATATATGACGTCTGTAGTTCGGCAATTATAGTTCATAACTGATCCTTAATCCAATAGTCATTTATAAATAGGGTAGGTTATTATACGTAATAAATCAGAGGCGCCATACAAAAGAGGCACTCTATTCGAGTCTAACGACTAATTATACAAAAGTGCTGCCTTTTCTTACCCTGGGTCAGCAGCTTCAAACAAACTGACACCGAAAGATAAACTAAAAATTCAAATCGGGTTCAAATAAATCTTTTATGTTACTCAATAATATAATTCAACCACAATTGAACTATAAGAGACCGTTCACACGATTCGATATTTTCACCGTATCAGATATTTTCTTGATTCGGTGTCTTTCGGTTGAAGTGTTCAGGTGTTACGGTAATTTTACCGTACACCGTACTCAACCCACTACGACTATATATTAGCAATAAATTATTCGACGAAAAATGACGCACTATCGGTCAAAATATCGAATCGTCTGAACGCACTGTCTATAAATACATTGCCACGATGAGCCAAATCGGTTTTTTTTTTACCCTACGACGAAAAACGATTTGCAAAGACAAAATCGACCTAATCGATAATTTTACCGTATACAAGTAAAAGCCGTATCGTCTGAATATGCTCATTTAAATTATATTGACACTGGCTTATATGTACGTAAAATCGACGATACGGCAGAACCGCCGATTCGGGATCGTGTGAACGGGCTTTAACTAAGTCAATAAAATAGGAACCTTAAAATTGTTAATTTTTAGATAAAATATTGAACCACATTTTTTTATAACAAAAAAGACATTTGTAAAAAGGTCAACTTTTGACTGTCAAATGGTTTTCAGATTAAATACTAAATGGACGCTTTAAAGACTACTTATTTTGACGTCTCCTCATTTTATCTCCTTCCCAATAGTTTATTAAGATATTGAAATATGTCAGCCTACTTCCTTAACTAATTGGAAAAAAGATGGTGAAATGTCAGAATTATTTGCCAATATGAACAACGGAACAAGGCCCAATATAAAATGTATTGATAAAATATTTGACATTTAAATCAAAGTCATTTATATAAGTTTTGACTGATCTCGTGTCGAAAAAATCATCCTGGGTAGGTGAATTTTTAGAAAGCTTAGTCAAAAAAATTGAAATACATAGTTGTCAAAAATAATACAAAATTTCAACTATTTACAAAAAGCAGACATCGTTTGCCTTTCAACCACCAGTTGGAAAACAGATAAAGTGGCGAAACATCAGAATGAGTCGTCTCAAAAAAGCCAATGTGAACAAAGTGTTAAAATTATTGAAAGAAAATCTTTATATTTTAAACAAAATTAAAGTCTTTTATCTAAGTTTTGATTTTGAAAGATAAAGTGGTGAAACGTCAAAATGAGTCACCTCAGAAAAACCGAATCTGAACATAGTGTTACATACAAATTATTGACAGGAAATGTTTATATTTTAATCAAAATCAAAGTCTTTTATAGAAGTTTTGATTTTGACGTTCACTGGAGGAACACAATGGCTGCTTCCAGCGATAGGTGAATTTTTAGATAGCTTATTCGATGAGGTAAACTAAAATAGATGTCAAAAATAAAAAGCAGCCAGGAATGTAGATTTCGATCTGTCAAAAAAGCAGACAAAAATGTAGATTTCGAGGTACAAAATGATTGTTTAAAAAAATGTAAACTCAACCTTCAGGTGCATTCAAATTTAACCATATGATTAATCATATTTTCTGTGAGATAGTCAAAACATCAGAACGAGTTATCTAAAAAAAGCCAATGTAAACATAGAGTTACATAAGAATTATTGATAGAAAATGTTTACATATTAATCAAAATCAAAGTCTTTTATAGAAGTTTTGATTTTGACAGATAAAGTGTCGAAACGTCAGAATAAGTCACCTCTAAAAAGCCCAGTGTAAACATAGAGTTACATACAAATTATTGACAGAAACTGTTTACATATTTATTAAAATCAAAGTCTTTTATATAAGTTTTGATTTTGACGTTTACTGGTGGAACTCAATTGCCGTTTTCAGGGATAGGTGAATTTTTGGATAGCTTACAAGAGCTGTCAAAAAAAGCAGACAAAAATTAGATTTCGAGGTAAAAATGATTGTAAAATAAAATTTTACCTCAATCATAAACCTTTAGGCGTATTCAAATTTAACCATATGGTGAATAATATTTTCTGTGAGATAGTCATAAATTTTGTGGATAGCTTTGGATTTATTTTTTGAAAAATCAGTTGTCTTTGTATCTTTTGTATGTAAAACGCTTATTTCATTTTGTTTCTAAGGGATAATTTTGTATGTGTCATTTTTTACGTTCCGGCTTCGTAAGTGCATTTGAGTGGAAAACTGTCCACTTTTATGCCCTTATCAAAGCTTCCTTACAATCTGTATTGTACAAATTATATAAATTACATAAGTTTTCTTGCGGCACATTTTGACAGATTATTTTAATCCAGAAAATTCGATGATGACTTGACATTCGAACCTAAGCTGAATATGGATTTAATAGTCGCATACAACATTTACGATCGTAAAATTCTAAAGTTTTGAATACGCCCAAATAAATGTGCTATAAAAAATGTATTTATCTATTATTGATTGTGTCCTTTATGAGCAAAAATTGTGAGCGTGGTAAGAGGTGAATATCTAAATTAATTACAAATGTCATTTCTTTAAGTTGAAAAGCAGTTTTATCAGGTTAAGAATATGTTTAATGAGTAGAAACCTAGAAGAAAATCGAAATGATGTGTGATGCAAACAATTTTTAAATTGTAAAATTATAAAATCTTTAAGAACTTGAAAAGGGGCAGTAATTTCACATCAGTAATAATAACGCTTTTAACCCAATCATAAAGATTAAAACAAAAATATTTACTAGACGTGGGCTCTTTTTTAATTACAATATTTTCTTATTCGTAATTAAAAACCCACAGAATTCTATAAAACTATAAAAATCACTAGATTCCAATAATAATGACCTGTCCACACGTGAGAATACGAAAAAAAGTCCACTAGAATCCACCTACAATTTGTCAAAATTTATTATTCCACCTATTTAACCTCTCACTTCTGTTCCACTGCAACATTGTCGATTCGACTTCATCCAATACCGGATTTTTTAGAGATATAAATTACGTCTAATCAAGCCTCCAATAAACGGCTAATCAACCGAAAATTAAACAACATAACTTGCATATTAATTCACAATAATTTAAAAAATATGTATAATATCTTTCTCACATAAAATTTACAAACATTTCGTAATGAATTCAAAACTTCAACCGCGTTTGCGTTTGTAAAGTTTGTACCCCGTTTGCATGGCGTGTATTTATCTATGGGTTACTCACGATTTTTAAGCGCCAATCTCATGAATTCTTCGCAACTAGGTCGTTATACCGTCGAGTCTGGTAGATAAGAGTATGACTTTTGTGTTGTTTTGTGGTAGATTCGGTGTGAGTTGGTTGGCAGCGAGGTGGATGGCGACGTGGTGGGTATTCAAATGTCAAACCATTTCATGGAAGCCAAGACCCAGAGCGTGTGCAGACTGCAGCGCATAATGAAATTCCACTACTGTTGCCGCAGCAGTCGCACCGCAGTTAGTCGGTGCAATAAACAAGACGAAGGCGTTGAGTGGACAAATCGTAACTTCAGGTACCTATACGAGTATACCATGAATGAATGTTGAGTGCTGAAACTCTGCCACCATAAGGTGCTTGCTACATTGCACTTTCAAGACTTCAACAAAACTCGAAGACAGAGAGCTTGCAAAGTATACAGACTTACCTTACTCGTCTCATGATAAAGCTGTTTGGAATGTTTTGCGATCTTATAAGTTTGGCATCAAAACCTTAAACGGGTTTTGGGGTGATTTAGACTAGGTAAAAGGTATATATCAATATTATGAAATATTTTGGACTTGATCATTATTTCTTTAAAAAATCTCATCTGTCCAGCCACGTCAATCCAATTTTCTAATTCCTTCATTCAAAATGAGCGAAACTTTTTTAGTGATGGTTAAACCTCGAAATGAAGTCTTTTCCCAGAGACCATTTGGTTGATCTTTGATGGTTGTTTCGCAGTGGTGTGTTGTTGTGGTGATGATGGTGGTCTTTTCTGATCTTTGGACGAACTCTCGACCGAATTTACGTGAGAGCAACATTATAAAGTCTTTGAAACTATCTGACAGACTGCAGCGACGCGAGAGAAACGTTGTGAAAATTGGTTTTACATTTTTCTCAAACAATCATCAAAGTGCAGATATACGATTCGATGATGATGGTTTGGTCTGGTCAGGATTGTAAATAGATGATACACCATAACTAAAACTCTTCTTTGGTGCAGTTTTGGTGTAAGGTGGTCGCGGTGGTGAAATTGATTGATATATACACGTTTTAGTTAGTGGCGGATTAACCACGATTGTAATGTGGTGTGAATTAGAAGATTCGAATCAAATTAGAACTAAGAAATTTCATGTTCAGTGGACCAGAGAGTAGAATTTATTTTATTGATGTACATCTAACGAAGTTTTATAAGTGACAGTTGACAGTTTCAGTACATTAACCACCATTTTTTTGTTGTTACATATGACATATGCTGTCATCCATATTTTTTTTTAATTTCGTATCTTTTTAATGACTTTTACTTTCATTTGATAATTTGTTACGCTTGAATCAATCTTTTATAGCAAAAAAAATAATATTAACATTTTCCACTTTCTACTTGAGGTCATCTTTGTTAATTTTTGGCAAAGCGTTAATCCACCTTTTGGCAGTTCAATTAATTCATTCTTTTGTTGACCTCAAAAATATTTCACACTATTATTTTAAAGAACGGGAATAGAAATTTTACTTTCATTGTCGATTTTTTGTATTATGTGATGTAAGGGAAATGGTGAGGTATAAATCATACAAACCACTATTTTGGTTAAAATAAAGCAGCGAAATGTCACATTAAATCAATTTTTGACAGAACACAAACTTTTTGACAGCAATAACTTTTTATTTGTAAGATATCTTATCCACCACGGAACTCCCTGTATCTATTTATTATAAACCGACAGGGTTGAATTTAATTTCTAATTGAAGGCTAAAACTAAATCTAACCATAGATACAGGAATATACCTAAATGCTAAACCCTATATGCCTCGTATACATCCGTTGTTTTGTTGTTAGAACCAAATCATTTTCCTATACACATCATCATCACCGTATCTAAAACACTGTATCTAGTATATGGAATTTTGTCTATACGTTGTGTTGCTGTAGCAGCGGCAGTGGTAGCGGGGGAATATCCAAAATGGTGTTTGTTTACCTTCAAAAATTTCTGAACTCCTGGTACTGGAAGCCCGTTCACAAAAATAACTAGTTCACGAAAGAGGAACCACCCGGGCCAAATGCAAATTACAAAAAAAGTTTGGCAGTACCCTTCCGAATTTTCGAGAGATTTATCTCACTCCCAGCGAAAAATGTCCATGATGTGTTCCTACCTAACGTCTGGCACAATACATTTGATGTACTGTTTATTCAACCCCTCAAAAGCTGAATGGAAGTAATGCCTTTATTTTCAGAGATACAGAACCAGGGCCAGGAGGATACAGCCTATACATCCGAAGACAGGACCGTATTTTTGAGTGAGTGATTTCATTGCTCATTCTTTGGACTATTGAAATAGACGAAATTTGTTAAAAGGGTTTAGGTTTATTATCGTTTTTTTTTGCTTCCTTTTTATGAATAACGAGAAAATTAGTACAAAAGTAACGAAACAGAAGCTCGTGTATACATAGTTAAACCGTAATGAAACTTTTTGGACGCATTGAAATGTAAAATAAAAAGTCTTTAATTTGTAAAGTAACGAAATATAAATAATTTAAATAGAATTATTAAGTTCTCGTTAAAAAAATATCGATATTCGTTACTTTTGTTATAAATGTTTAGCTTGTTATCCCAGATTTGGCAACAAATTTATCAAAGTTCGAAAAAGTGTCTAAATTGTTTTCTTAATATTTATATTCTACTACTAACTTATACTTAATAACAAACATAGTGTTAAATAAAAACGATACTAACAAAGATCAATGTAACGTGTTCATTCGGACTAAGAAACTCAGGAGTGCTCAACAGAAATTGGACTGCTGCATATATATATCTTGTTATTATCTCGCTTGAAATGGATTCCAAAATATTGAGCAACCGGAATTCAGACAACTCTTATAATTTAATCGTCATTCTACTTGCTCCTACTCGCTGCTGTTGCAATGGCTTCAGAAAAGTGTACCCAGTTGACGGGAAATCGCATTTTTGGCAAACCCCCAGCTTCTCTATTTGCTCCAAAACTTGTTTTTGTATCTCCTACAACTGCTTTAAGAAAGTCTAATCACATTGTAGTCTCCTTGCTTTCAAAAAATCAAAAACCGTATTAGTATACATCCAAAATTTCTAAACTCCTAGAACCAGAAGCTAGTCCACAAAAATATCTAGCTCACACGAAAAAGGAACCACCCGGGCCAAATTCCAATAAAAAAAGTTTGGCAGTACCTTTCATTTTTAAGAGATTTATCTCGTTCCCCAAAAAATGTAAATCATATGTTCCCATGTCTAACACAGTGATTTGCATGTTCATATTATATTCAACCCCTAAAAGCTGAAAGAATTTTTCCATTAGGAAACAGCCTACACAATAATGTCAGGACCGTATTTTTGAATGAGTGGGTTCATTTTTCTTTCATTGCTCATTTATTAGGCTATTGAAGGCAATTATTATTTAAAGGGTTCTGTTTTCATATTGATTATTTTATATTATGTATCGTGCAATATAACGTGTTCATTGCTTTAAAAGTATCGAAACAAAAGCTCGTGAATACATAGTTTAAGCTTAAAAAACATTTTTTACTTGAAATGTAAACAATGTAAAAAGTCTATAATTTGTAAAGTAGCAAAATAAGCATAATTTAATAAAAACAATAATTAAAATGTAAGTACTCGTTGAAAAAACATCTATACTCGTTACTTTTGTTACTTATCGAATTAATCGCTACTCTATTTGAAGTTGAAATAGATTCGGAAAAATCCAGCAACCGGGATTCATAAAACTCTTATAATCTAATCGTTATTCTACTTGCTTCTTCTCAATGCTATTCCAAAAGCTTCAGAAAAGTTAACCTATTCGATGGGAAATCTCATTTTTGGCAAATTGCCAGCTTTTCAACTTCAGCTTTAAAACTTGTTCTTGTTGTTTCTACAATTGCTTTGAGAAAGTCTAATAACATTCTACTTCACTTGCTTCCGAAACATCAAAAACGGTGTTCGTATAGCTCTACGATTTCTGAACGCTTGGTACAAGAAGCCTGTCCACAAAAATAACTAGCTCACGAAAAAGGAACCACCCGGGCCAAAATCAAATTATAAAAATTTGGCAGTACCCTTCCAAATTTACGAGAGATTTAACTCACTCCCACTAAAATATGTCCATGATATGTTCCTATGCTTGGTACAACACTTTGCATGTGTACATTTATTCAACCCCAAAAGCTGAAGCAAAGTAATGCCTTTATTTTCAGAGATACAGAACCGAGACAAGGACGATACACAGCCTATACACTAATCCCAGGACCGTATTTTGGAATGAATGGTTTCATTTTACTTTCATTGGTGATGCATTGGACTATTGAAGTAGACGACGAAGGTTTTTTGATCTACATTGCTTCTAATAATGTTATGTATTAATTGGTATAAAAGTAACGAAACAGCAGCTAGTGTACACATAGCTTAACTTTTAAATTTTGCCCGTAGTGAGAAACTTGAAATAAAATAAAAGATTTATAATTTGGAAAGTATTGAAATATAGATAATTTAGTCAAAGCATTAATTCAAATTGAAATACTTGTTTAAAAATATCAGTATTCGTTACTTTACAGTAAACCAGTATCCCATATTTGGCAACAAATGCATCAACATTTCTACTCATTAACTTATTTTAGTATCTTATCAAATTATTAATCGCTACTCTACTTTATGCTGATATCGATTTGGAAAAATTCATCATCCGGGATTCATAAAAATCTTTAAAACTAATCGTTATTGTATTTTTTTCTAGTCGCTTCTCTTGCAATGGCTTCGGAAAAGTCGAAATAATTAACTGTATATCCCATTTTTGGCAAATCTCCAGCTATTCAGTTTATTTCAAAACTTGTTCTTGTTGCTTCTACAATAGCTCTAAGAAAGTCTAGCGGATGCTGGTACTTTATTATTAGTCAAATCACATTTTAGTCTACCTGCTTGCTGAATATCTAAAACGGTGTTCGTATACCTCCACAATTTCTAAACTCCTGGTAATAGAAGCCCGTCCACAAAAATAACTAGTTCACGAAAAAGGAACCACCCGGGCCAAATTCAAATTATAAAAGTTTGACAGTACCTTTCCGAATTTTAAAGAGATTTATCTCGTTCTCAAAAAAACCATTATGTGTTCCTAAATCTGCAAAATGAATTGCATGTAAAATATTCAACCCCAAGGTTGTATTAATGTACTGGCTTACTTTTCAGCTACACGTTACCAAAATCAAAGGATACAGCCTATGCAGTATGTCCAGGGCCGTATTTGCCATGAGTGGTTAACTTTTAATAGAAAACGGATTATTGAAGCAAACGACTATTATTTGAAAGATTTTTCTTTTATATTGATTCTGAAACTCAAATTGTTTGTGAATTTTTCTTAAACAATGTAACGTTTTTATTGTAATAAAAGTAACGAAATAGATACGCGAGTGTATAGTCTAAGCGAAGTAAACATTTGTGGCATTCTTATCAAGTGATAAAATTTTGCAGGGATTGACACAAGCGTTAAATAATAATACAAATAAAAACCTTCATTAAAACGTTGTTTAAAAATGAGGTATTCTATTTTCTTGAGTAAGAAAATAAAAGGATTAAAAAACCCAAATCAAACAAACAAGTTATAAACATCGATTGGCCTGCATAATTATAATCCTTTTCAAGCACTTTATTTCATGCTATGACCAAGTCCAGAAAATAAGGTGCTATTCTTTTTGCCATCCAGTCGCATTTTCACCCATCTCTATTAACTGGCGTATAAAAGCTTCAGAAAAGTCTAACGAGTAGGTTGTATACTACAATGCTTGAAAAATCACTCCTTAAATTACTTCGTTCAAAGATTACCCTTTCATTTAAGCTTCTTCGAAATAGTGTTGAAATATCTTCGGGAAAGACCAGCAATCTTCCTTCATTCAATTTTTATCAAACTACTCGCTGCTATATTTGCTTCAAACCTTGCTCTTCTTAAATAGTGTCAATAAGCCTAGAAAATTATCTGATACAATACTCTTAGTCAAATCACTCTATATACTCTACATGTTTTCAAAATATTCAAAACACTTTTCGAATACCTCTAAAAAATTCTGAACTCTTGGTAGTGGAAGCACGTCCCCAAAAATAACTAGTTCACGAAAAAGGAACCACCCGGGCCAAAATCAAAAAAATTCTGTGGTACCCTTCAGAATTTTTAACGGATTAATCTCACTCCCACCAAAAAATGTCCATGATATGTTTCTACGTCTGGCACAATGCATTGCATGTATAATGTTCTACCCCCAAAGTTGTATCAAAGTTTTATTTTGCTTTTAATAGAAACGTTACCAAACCAGAAGGATTCAGCCTATTCAATAAGCTCAGGACTGTATTTGTCATGAGCGGTTCAATTTTAGTAGAAAAAAAGGATTATTGAAGTAGACGACTATTAAATGAAAGATTTTGCTTTATATTGAGTCTGAAATTGAAATTATTTTTAAATTCGCTAAGACAATATAACGAAGTAATTTCTACAAAAGTAACGAAACTAATCTAAAAGTACATAGTTAAAGCGCAGTAAAGTTTTTTGTCATTATAATCGAGTGATGAAATTTTGCAGGAGGCACGTGAAATGCTAAATAAAAATAAATATGAAAATAAGTGAAAACAATACTTGAAATTGAAATACTCGTTAAATTAAAATCCATATTCGTTACTTTTGATATAAATGTACAGAATCCTTTAAACAGGTATAAGAAAATTGGTGACGAATTGAACAATGTATAATGCCGTGCGAAAAATAGGCAGAATTTCAAATGAGAAGTTTACTAAGCTTGGCGAATCACTCGTTCCTTTACTTGGTTCAAAGCTTGTCCCGCTCACGGCTTCGGAAAAGTTCAGAAGTTCAGAGAGCTATATGTATATGCTAAGCTTCAAATCTCTTGCTATTCTACTTGCTGTTGAAATGTCTTTAAACAAATTCCATCAATCAATCTTCATTAAAATATTCTTAAGCAATTTGCTTCAAAACTTTTTCTTCTTTCTCCTTTAATAGTGTCAAGAAAGCCTAGCGGAATAGCTGATACTTTGTTGCTATAGTCAAATATATACTCTACCTGCTTCCAAAATATCCAAAACCACATTCTTATACCTCTAAAATTTCTGAACTCTTGGTGTTGGAAGCACGTCCCCAAAAATAACTAGATCACGAAAAAGGAACCACCTGGGCCAAATTCAAATTAAAAAAGTTTGGCAGCACCCTTCCGAGTTTTTGAGAGATTTATCTCACTTCCACCAAAAAATGTCTACGATGTGCTCCTACGTCTGGCACAGAACATTACATGTACTATTCAACCCCCAAAGTAATGTCGTTCTTTTTTTGAGAAATACAGAATCAGGACCAAGAGGATACAGCCTATACAGTAAGCCCATCAGCATGGTATCTGTCAAATTATTTATGAATTTCCTTCCAACAAAAGTAACGAAACAGAAGCACGTGTACATAGTTCAGGCGGTGTAAAAACTTTTGACATTATTGATGTATTCAATACATCACGCAAAGGAAAAAACATGCAACTCGTAGATGTTTAAATGGCTTCAATAGAAAATCCATCAATAGGGCTTCATGAAATGTCTATCAAACTACTCTATTTGTTTCTAATGCTTCCGAAAAGTATAACAATACGATTGTATATCCCGTTTTTGGCAAATTACCAAAATCTCTCTTGGCTTCAAAACATGCTCTTCTTGTTTTTTATAATAGCTTCAGAAAAGTTTTGCTATAGTCAAATACTCTCTATTCTGCTTGTTGGTGGAATATCCAAAATGGTTACGTATGCCGCAACAATATCTGAACTCCTGGTAGTAGAAGCCCGTCCACAAAAATAACTAGTTCACGAAAACGGAACCACCCGGGCCAAATTCAAATTAAAAAAAGTTTTGAAGTACCCTTCGGAGTTTTTGGAGAGGTTTTATCTTTCTCCCCCAAAAAATATCCATGATGTGTTTCTATGTCTGGTAAAATAAATTGTATGTTCATAACATTCAACCACCCTCAAAGTTGAATCAAATTAATGTCTTGCCTTTCAGAGATACGGAACCAGGACCATGAGGATACAGCCTATTCAATATGCCCAGGACCGTATTTGTGAAGAGTCAATGAATTTCAATACAATGATTATCAAAGTAGATGGTTGTTATGTGTAGGGTTTGGTTTTATATTGATTCTTAAATTTAGTTTATTTGTCAATTCTGGTAAAACATTATAGCAAAGTAACGAAACAGAGGAACGTGTAGCTTTAAGAAAGTCTAGCGGATGAGCTGATTCCTAATTTGTAATCAAATAATTCTTTATACTGCTTGTTTTCGAAATATCCAAAACGGTATTGGAGTACCTGCGACATTTCTGAAATCCTGGTACTGGAAGCCCGTTCACAAAAATAACTAGTTCACGAAAACGGAACTACCCGGGCCAAATGACAAAAGTTTGGCAACAACATTATTTTAGAGAGATTTATCTCTTTTCCAAAAAAATAACAATGACGTGCATGGTTGGCACAATACATTGAACATTATATTCAACCCCCGAAGTTGATTCACATTTGCAGTAGTGCCTTTATTTTCAGGGATAGAGGATTAGAAACAGAAGGATACAGCCTATACAGTAATCCCAGGACCGTATTTATCATGAGTGTTTTTATTTCAATAGAAAAAAAGGGTTTTGAAGTGCATGAGTATTTTTTGAAGGGTTTTAATTCAATATTGATTCTAAAATTCAAATTAAAATGTATTAAAACGATAAAGCCTTCAATTGTTACAAAAGTAACGAAACAAAAGCTAGTTTACATAGTTTAAGCGGAGTAAACACTTTTGACATTATAGCCTCATGATGAAAGTTTGAAGGCATTGAGGAACTGAATTACAGAACAGAAATACATAAGAAAATTCTTTAATTTTTTAATATGAATATAATTGAACTCGTTACTTTTGTTATAAAAAAACAGTTGATTATAAAGATTTGTTTTACATTTAATGTTCCAAAGTGTTAGAGAAAAAGATAAAAACTTTTCATATCATAACATTTGTCTAAGACATACTTAGTTACCTTAGTTTGAAAGCAACGAGTAAAAAAAAGAAAGTAACGTTTCTATATATATTTAACGATTTTGACAAATAAATATTATGTGTAAACAAATGAACGAATAACGAATAGTCTTACGTTATAGTTTCGTTTATCAATATAAATGAAGTTAAATTATTCTTAGTTAATAAAAAACGATTCGTTACATTATTAGCACTCCTGAAAACTCCTTCTTGTTTGGAATAAAAAATAAAACGGTAAAATATGTGGAGAGAATTCATTAAGCATAGAGGTAAAATTACACAAATGAAAAATCAATTGCAATTAGTTATTATCATATTACTCGCCATTCTATTTGCTTTAATCGCTGTTGTTTTGTGATGTTTGATTTTGTATTCGGTGTTCGTATTTCAATAATTTTTCAAACTTTATTCGTTGCCACCTACCATGAGGCCTTATAATCATAAAACTCAAAGTATATAGGGAACATACTTAGCTTGTCAAATCACTCGCTACTCTGAAAATCGTCTAGTGTTTATACGTATGCAGCCCCTCGTCGAAAATGGTATTAACACGATGTAAACTACTTATGTTTTCTCTTCGTAAAACAGAAATGAATTGAAATAGTGAACATATGGACTCACTAATGTCAAAAATAGGGCTGTATGACGTTGTTTCTTAATTATATAACTAACACTGTCTTTTTTTGACGTTTATGAAAAGAGTAACTTCTAATATTAAAAATACTAGCTAAGAATGTCACTGACTTTTCTTCAAACCTTAATCTTTTCCTTATGACGCCAAATGTAATTTTTCCTCAAAACCCCAACTCTCTTGATTGGCCTCGAAAGCAATTAGATCAAAAGGAAAACCAGGAAAAGCACGCGCCAAATAGATAATGTCTTTCCACATAATTCATCTTCCTTATATCTGGCGCAAGTTTAACAATTCGACAAATTATACCTTAATTCAATTATAAAATACTTGTAATTACTGACAAACACTTTATTTTTGTTGTTGTTGTTTTCTTCTTTTTTGTTTGTAAATTACTTAGCTTGGGATGCGCAACGCATTTACTCTTGCGTAAATACGTCAATTTAATTCTCATTCGTTACTTTGACTTGCTGGTTTTTTTTTTCGTCTTAATGTGTCGGTTTAAATCTTTCCTCAAGTCAATTTTGTCTTGAAAAAAAAAGAAACAAATTACATAAAATAAAAATATAAACATGAGGAACTAAAAAGTAAAAAGATCCAACAAGTGCATAGTTCTGGAAATTTACTAAGAATTTTCTAGTTTATCTTTCTGAACGGACTTCACTTTATACATCTATAGACTCAAAGTTGTACTTCAAAGGATGCAAACCTATGTACTCGTATTTTATAATTGAGGGGTATTATACTTGGTTAACTATATGACGCCGTTCGTGACGGCCGGACGCCATCGCCATCTCCATCGCTATGCCACAGCCACAGCCAGATTCATAGCACAAGCCAAAGACTAGTACCACTTTGTCCTTTTATTATAAGTTAAGGTATCTATATGGACTTAAGTCTTGAAGGTAATTTGATTAATTGCAAAAACTGGTTAAGCTGCTTTGGTTTTTTTTTTAAATGATAGATTCAAGATTTTCATCTTATATAAAGTGTACACATTGCACAAGTTCTCATTTTATATATAAATGGAAACCACTTTGGATCTAGATTTCTAGATAGAGTCTAAGGTTTTAGAGACACTATTTAGCAATAGGCCTCAATAATTAAATAACAATTACTCAACCGTCAAATAGATTTCCTCTTTTGTAAAAATTATGTTGATTCACTCGTAGTTCTTTTAGGATATGTTAAAAAAAAGAAGTTTTATTCCTAATTTCGAGTTAATGAGAGTACGATACTTAATTATGTTTCCTAGAACAGTTTGACAGCTGCTGTCAATCGATCAAGTACATATTCTATGCTCATTGGTAGTCCTACGTGAAACGAATGCCGATTAATCGCCATTAACTAGGACTTAAAAACGTTAGTGAACAGGGAATTATTTGACAAGTAGGATATGATGCTAGATAGCTGCAGATTTGAAGCTCGTGTGGCCTGGCCCTAATAATTTAGTTTCGTTGTGATTTTTCTGCTTTATATACATATCAAAAATACCAAGCAATAATCTTTGTAAAATGATTGAAAATGTTAACTCTCCTTTAATATGTCACATAAAGCCAAAATGGTGGAAAAGTTATCACTTGGAGTAGAAGAAAAGTCATCCAACTGTCAAAATTCAATTTATAAAAATGTGTAAATTAAATGCTCTTTTTTGTAAAATATTCGTCCGTGATGACGAATTTTGGTTTGAAAGTCAATTATCACGTAAATCCAAGTTGTCACACTTGACTTGCAGAAAAAAAACACACTGAAGAATTTTCAAACTTAGTGGTAAACGTCAATTCTTTATGTAATTTGCAATTACATGGTTTCCGCTTGTCAATGATGACATCTTTCAATCTTTTATTTACTTCAAAATTTAAATCACATTGAAAATGTCATATACTATCTTTGTTAAAGTATTCGTCCGCCATGACATTGTTTTGAACGTCAATTCATCTTTAGAAAATCACATAAATACAAATTGTCACACTGAGGAACTGTAAAACATAGTGGCAACCGTCAATTTTGTATGTAATTAGCAACTAGCCAAGTTAACAGAATCAAAATTTGGAGATGGTATCCACCGGTCAGTGATGACATCTTTCAATCTTTAATTTACTTCAAAACTTAAATCACCTTTAAAATTTCATATTCATCCAAGATGGCGGCAAAATTCTTACTTAACGCTGCGCAAAATTCATCATAGAACTACTGGAAGTTCGATTTTAAAAAATTGAGGCAAATGTCAATTTTATTTGTTATTTGGCATAAG
Organism: Eupeodes corollae; assembly: GCF_945859685.1. Classification (NCBI taxonomy): domain Eukaryota; kingdom Metazoa; phylum Arthropoda; class Insecta; order Diptera; family Syrphidae; genus Eupeodes; species Eupeodes corollae. The sequence continues at coordinate 126,583,611 of NC_079149.1, forward strand.
TCAAGTTAACAGAATCAATTTACTTCAAAACTTAGATCAGTTTTAAAATGTCATATTCATCCAAGATGGCGCAAAATTGTTACTTAGCGCTGCGCAAAATTCATCATAGAACTACCGAAAAATCCTTGATTTTAAAAAATAGAGGCGAATGTCAATTTTATTTGTTATTTGACATTTATCAAGTAAACAGAATTAACAGTCAAATATACTTTCCATGGAATAATCTATTTAGCTAAATTAAGCGTTAGTGATGACATTTGTCAGTTTTTAATCTACTTTTGGAAGTTGCGTGGGGCTGGAGCAAGAATCAAGAGAGTTACAAAATATTTTTTTAAAGTGATATTTTTTCAGTTGCTTTTATTCCTCTATTTTAAAAAATAACCTAATTTTCCCATCCAAATTCAAAATGATTAAAAACGGAAATCGATTTTCCCAATTAATTTCCCAGACATTATAATCACACGCAACCCACACCTTGAATGGAGCTGAAAGGGGCGTTTTATATACAAATTCTTTTGAAGATAAGACAAAAAAAGCCTCAGATTTTTGAATGAACGCAACGTAAACGATTTAGTATAATTTATTCAATCAATTAAAAAACAAATTGATTGTCCGAAGAAGGAAAGAGATGTCATCTCATTCACCTGGAGCTATCCATTGATTGTTCCTATAATATCAACGTACCCTAAGATAAAATAAAGAAACTAAAGGTAAGCTTAGGCTATTTGTTTACATTGAATGAGGATGGTTAATGTGGGTCGTAGCAACCGCGTGGCATATATTTGACATATTTACGAGCCTTATCTGTCAAATTAAATTTATTGCTGCATTTATAGTAGCGAGTGACAGATACTGTCACATACCGAAAAGGAGCGAGTGGAGCTCCTCGATCAGGTTGAAAGGTTATGAATCGTAAATACTGACCCAGTTCAGTTCATTTGATTTCATAATCTCTAAATGGAGAAGAGTAAACCTACATTATTTTAGTGCCTTGTCCTCTTATTTCCCTTGAAATCTCTTAGTTATTATCAGTCATCTTCTTATATGTTTTTTTATTATTATTTGTCATCAATTTCTTTGTCTAAACCGATCTGAATTTATTAAGCGAGAGAATTTTGTTGGGCTTTTCAACACATTTTTTATTGTATTTTCCACAATCTTAAGCCTAGGCTAGGGTTTAAGTATTTTGAGATTGTACTGAATTTGGGTGGGTGCTAGTGAAGTATACACATATTTTTCAAAATGTGTTAGAATTAGTTTGAAGATTTGTTTTCGAAACTTATTACGGATTAATTGCTCCATGATAAGATTGTTTTTGAAGATGCAGCGTGATGATGATTTCATGGGGTCTTGAAATACTTTTGACGTTGAAAAAACATTATAATTCTCATGTGGCCGGCCGGTTGCGGCCGTATCAATTTTCTTGAAGATTATTATGGTTTCTTTATTTTATGAGCACGAGAATATTATGGGACTGCGATAGCTTGAACTTGTTTGAATTTTATTCAGCGTCTAAGTTGTGAGCAATTATTATAATGTAGCGAGGTTAATAGGATTGAATGCGATAGGAAATTTGTACAACTTTGTTTGGTTTGGAATGTGAAATTGAACTGACTTGGTTTAATTGAAGTAATAGGATTTCGTGTATCACCATAAATGAGTTTTTGGGAAAAGAGAGAACTCAGTTTATGGACAGAATAAATGTCAAAAACTGACTATAAATATAAAACAAATATCCCAATTAGAAAAATTCTCTGGGAGACTTAAGGGCTATGGTGCACCGATAAGGCAACTATGAGCATTGCAGATCGACTGATTAGGCGTGTTTATTTATTTGTCTCAGAAAAAATTTCTGCTTAGGTCGGAGCATATTTAACATGCTCTGAACCTATTCTGCACAAAGTTCGTTGAAAACGCTGAGAATTATACTGAGCTGTCACATTATGACATTTGTCAATTACTTGTGATTATCTTTTACAGAAACAAGAAATAAGATTAAAAACTTTAATTAAAATGATTAAACAATTATAATTAAGCAAGCATTCAATTAATGTATGTTTTGAAAAGACGGAGGAAAAAGACTCTGATGATTCTGCTTAGTATAGTTAAATCGTCAGCCCAGTTCTAAACTTACAGAACGCACTCTAAACAAGCTAAGAATACGTTCAGAACGAAGAAAGAAAGACAAAATTTAAGTTCTGAACGTTCAGAGGAAAAAAGAAACACACATTATTGTTTGAAAGTGCAAGCCTTACCTTAAAATTATAGAACGCACTCTAAACAAGCTCAGAATACGTTCAGAACAAAGAAAGAAAGACAAATTTTAAGTTCTGAACGTTCAGAGGAAAAAAGAAACACAAATTTTTGTTTGAAAGTGCAAGCCTTACCTTAAACTTATAGAACTTTAAACAAACTCAAAATACGTTCAAAACGAAGAAAGAAAGACAGATTTCAAGTTCTGAATATTCAGAGAAAAAAAGAAACACACTTTTTTGTTTGAAAGTGCAAGCCTTACCTTAAACTTATAGAACTCTAAACAAGCCCAGAATACGTTCAGAACGAAGAAAGAAAGACAAATTTTAAGTTCTGAATGTTCAGAGGAAAAAAGAAACATTTTTTGTTTAAAGTTCAGGCTTTACCACTAAAAGATCAGAACTTAAAATTGTTGTTTCTCATCTATTAAACTTTTTTATACTAAAAACTTTAGATGTCAAAAAAAACTGCCATATTTCATTTGAAAAATTAAGTTTCTGTCACCAAAAATGACATATGTATACAAAAATGTCAAATGGTATTCCTCTCCTTCCTTTTTTACTGACGGAATTGTGTTGTTTCAAGACTTTATATTAAATTATAAAAATTAAAGCTGTATGTAGTTAGAAATTAAGTTGAGTTAAGCTCAGTAACTTTTATTTGAAGATTAGAAGACTTTAGGATTGTTTCGTAAGGAAAAGTGGCGTTTTTTTAATTCAATTTATTTTCAATTTTATTTCAATTTTCACTTCAATTTATTTTCAATTTTATTTCAATTTTCACTTTTCACTGGAATGAAGTGAAAGACATATTTCCACACAAATTCTTAGCAAAACTATATCTATATAGTTTCTATTTGAATTACGATGCATACTTTTACTTTTCATTATCATATATTAATAAATTTAAGCAAACAAATTTATTCGTAGCGAAAAAAATTGTGGATGATATGAACTGTCAAACTTTATTCGCGTTCAAAATTATCCACACTAGCAACGAATAACATAACCGCGCGTACTTAACCTAAAACATCATTCTTGTTTTGGATTCAGTGGTGAATGGTGTTTGGCTGTGCTACGAATTAAAAATTCTCATGTGAAAGAAATGTCAAAACCGACGAATATTCGTTCATTCTTTGGCCGTGCTCATGTGAATAGTGTTTTAGTTGTCATGTTTTGAGTTGTGCGATAGAGAATGTTTATAAATCAAATTTTACTCTTAGAGTTCTGACAGCAAAAGTGAGAAATTAGTAGAAGTCATCTCTGAGATCTTAGAAATATTTCTGTCGTGTAAAACTCCATGTCATGTAACCACAAACTGTCATCTGTCACATTTTTTAAGGCACTGCCCACACTAAAATGTACAAAATAACAATGAGTACAAGTTTAGTCCTCTTTAATTAAGACATTTTAAAGGTTTTTCTAACTAAAATATGACCCTTCAAGGTACTCGATGTTAATCTATAATTTCCTTCATTTATCTAATTCTGTCCATCTTTCGTTCTCGTTTTTGAATGGCAATAATTTACTCAATGACTTTAAGGTATGTTAATGCTGATACATAATAATATGTGTACCATCTGAATTATGAATTTCAAAGTTATTATATTTTGCTTCCAAAAGAGGAAAAGTACAACTTGTTGAATGGATCTTTTTTCCTAAAAGAAAATACCCTAATGTTTAGATTGCATGTGTACCATATGGAAAAGCAATAATCAATTTCTCCTGCATTCTTGTTCCTTTCTACATTTCTCCATAAATAATTGCCAAACCAGTCCTGAAGGCAATATTTATATGCTCTTCCAGTCAGCAGCGTCCGTCAGCAGATGTTTTTTTTGTTGTTGCTGCTCCCATCTTATACTTATTTATAAAGGACCCCTGAGCCTTGAGCTCTGCCACTGTGAGTTCACTATCAAAGAACTCCAAAGTCCAAATGCATCATATCAATCTAAAAAGGATCCAGAAAAGAGAAAATACAAAACAACAAAGGATAACATACACAACATATCCCTTATATAGATTGTGTGTATGTATGTTGCAGAGATAAATTGAATCAACCATGGGTTTTGATCTTTGGAGCAGATGTCCGCATTCCTATCTAGGGTCCTTTTGTTGTTCCTGTAGATGGTGTTTATTTTTTTTACTTTCTTGAGATATAAAGTAAAATGCAACGAATTTAAAAAAAAAATACTTTACACTCACAAGAATTTCATAAACATGAGGGATGTTTACAAAGGATTTTGTTTTCCTTTTTTTTCGTTCATCGAAGATTCAAAATTTTTCAGTTGTTGTGTTGGTAAAATTATCTGTTTTTGATGATGGAATTATTGAAGTTTCGACAGTCAACGTATATATTTATGTGTAATCACATACAGCAGCTGTAAAAGGATATATAAGGATCCTAAAAATAGGACACACAAAACAATTTCCTTGGCTTCACTACACTTATATATTCTTGCTGGTTGCTTCTTGGTGCTACTATATGTAATGTAAGGCGAGTGCTAAATGAGGGTGCAACCAGGAACGCGTGTCAGATTTCATTTCATTTGCGTTGTGTTATTTTTTTAAAAGTGCGGTGAAAAAATAAGATACAAAATGTTCAAGGTTCATGTTTTCAAATGATCCTTATAGAAATTCGTTTTGCTAGGAACTTTCAAAAAGTTGGAAAGTTGATAGTACTTTCTTTTGAAATCTATTTCAACACGTAATTAAAATTTGTTATTCTCATATGCAATTAATTAAATAAACATTAAAAGGCTATTTCTGATACAGAAAACGGGAATGTCCCAGATCCCAAAAACCAAGAAAGACCCTTTAGGGCAAATCAAATGAAGTTATGTTGAATTGATGCAATACGTTTTCTAGTATTAGTAAAAGGCCAAGATGACTTCCATGGGGAACACCAGATTGAGCAACAAAAGGTTCTGAAAGACAATTTCTAAATTTTAGCTCATAGGATCTGTTTTCAAGGTATGATTTGATCCATTCTAAGAAAAATGGTGGAAAACCAAGAGCTTTGTGTTTAAATAAAAAGTTCCGTGGCTAAGTTCGCCAAAAGCTTTAGAGAAGTCAGTGTATACACAATCAACTTCGTAACCTTGTTCTAAAGCGTTTGAACATATGATTGAGAATGTGAGGAGATTAGTAACGGTTGATCGTTTTTTTCACAAAACCATGTTGCTGCTCGCAAATGAGATTTTTACTAAAAAATGCTACACTTTCACAACTTGTTCAAACAATTTAGAAATGGAAGAAAGCTTTGCAATGAAATGATAAAGCATTACTTCACTTTTTTAGTACTATCGCAGATAAAAGATCAAGGACCGTACTCTGTAGCACAGGTATGCGACTGCAGCTAGTTTCCGGAAAGGAGTGAAGATTATGAAAATATACTTCATCAACTTCCTCAGGGCTATTAACAAAATACTCCCGGAAATTTGTTGCGAAAGCGTTACAGGCATCAACAGTTTTATCTTACGAAAGTTCTTGTAAGTGAAGTTAACTGGAAAGCCATCTGATTTTTTCTTTAAGTTTACAAGTTTCCAAAACTTTTTAGGATTCTCTTTCAAAGAGGTGCCCATATCAGTAACATAACAAGCATATACAAAATTAGAAAGAGACTTAAATTGGTTAAAGAGTTCAACGTAAAAAGAGAAGTTGATTGGAGACAAAGTTTTGAGGTACGTTTTCCATGCCTTATTTCTTTTGTTACGCAGTAAACGGAATTCTTTCGTGTACCAGAGACGGCTTAAGTTTGTATTTCTTGATTTCTTTATGGGTACATTTTTTTCAAAACAGTATAATTAAGGATCTTATAAAAAATTAAAACTATTTCGTCAATATTAGCAATCAAAGGAATTACTGTGTTCAGTAGGGTGATTACTTAAGTCAAGAAAAATGTCTAAGGGGGATTGATATTTATCAATATTAGTAATTCCTTATCTAGATTCTAGAACAAGAGTACTTATAGCGTCAGAAGAAAATACTAAATCAAGAATTTTTTTGAGTTTTTAATACAGCTTGTTTGCTGTTAGTCAGTAGAAAAGATTTTATTGCGAAAAGATAGAACCAATTATGAAGAAGAGAAAACGGCTTCAAGGCAAGATTCGTCTTCCGATGGAATCTAGACAATGTGTGGTAAATTAAAATCACCTAGAATAATAATATTGGTGTCAGCGTAGGACGAATTGATAACAAACTCTAATGCTAAAACTTTTTGGAGGAATATAAACGTCTAAAATGAAGATAGTCTTAGCCTGTACCATTATCTTTGCACATACAAGTTCAGTTGATAATTCAAATGGAAAATATACAGAAGAAGAGAAATATGTATGTATTTTTTACACTTCATCTAAAACCTTTGCATCGTGAAAAGTTCTGTGTCGGAAAAGCTTCAATTGAGCCAAGTTTCTGTCAAAACGAATACGTCATGTGGAAATGATTAGGAGTTCAGAAAAAATTCAGCAGTCTTACTACAAAGTCCCCTTACGTTTTCAATTGTATTTAAACTTCAATTAATTTAATAAAATGGTTTAACTATATAAACTAAATTAAGGGGACGGGTTGATTTTGACAGGTGGTGGCAGCCATATTGTTTCTTTTACTTTCTGTATTTTTTAATTTTTCACTAAAATCAGTTCCACAAATCATCATGGCATGTGTCAGCGACGAGCAACACGTGTAAATGATAAAACTTTATTATGAAAACGATTGTTCTCTAGAAGCAACGATGTGTGCGTTGAACCCATTTTTGGGGTACATGGTCGTGCTGTCAGGTGCCAGGTAGACTTTTCAAAGCTTGGTTTGCAAATTCGACTCCATCGCCGCAGTGAACAATCAGCCATCACCCACACGTTAACGGAAAGCGTGATCTGTCAAAAACATCGCTGCGTTGCTCACAACAACTTGGCTTGTCTCAGACCAAAACATGCCAAATTTTGCTCCGCATCCATTTTAGGCCTTCACCCATACAAAAACCAACTGCCCAGGGGCTGGAACCAAGCAACGTGTGTTCGTAAATTCGATTTTGAAACACTTTGAAATTGATCAGAATTTTCGTTCAAAAATCACTTTTCTCAATGAAGCCCATTTTTAGATGAATAAGTGAATAGGAAAAATGTTCTGATTTATTCAGGTATGATGCTCCATTTTTATTAATCACAAAATATCAGCTGTCAATTTTGTTAATGTCATTAAATTAAAATTTTAAGAAACATAAGATCATTCAAAATCAAAATAGATCTGTTTGTGTTGACTAATAAGGATTTTGAGGATACAAAACACAAAAAAAATGCTATATAAGAACTTTCTCTCACTTGAATTTTCGCTTCAAAAAAGAATACCTGTCATTTTACGCACAGTCTAAGTTAACCTAAAACATTATTGAACAGCACCATCTTTTATACATCGCGTAAACTTCTCCACCAAAAATAATGAAATTTTTTAAACTTCACTTTAGAATCTTCAAAAAACAATAAAAAATTTTCTCGACTTTCCCAAAACTTTCTTTCTAAAAAACATTGAAGCTAGAAGCTAGTTAATTTATCAATAACGTGGCATAAATTGTTCACATATTTATATTTATAGTTAGTCAATTGTATAGGTCCATATACACAAACTGTCAATCAGCTAATTAATATTAAAAAACGTCTTTTCCTTTTTAACTGAAATACCATAGATTAGTACAAATTTTTCCCATCTGGAGCCTTAAGTATATTAAACATTCCGAAATGAATCTTTTTCAGAAAACACCTAAACACTTAGCTGTCACTATATTATTTCGAGCTGTCAAAAACTTGTATTCAGCAGTAAGATCTGTTTGCTTAGTAAATTTTTCCGAGCTTAAAAAGTGTCTTCAGAATGCTCTAAATATGATAAATTAAAACTTTTTATTTGAAGGTAATTTGGTACGATTTTTCATAATAAACAAGCCCACTTCTGTATTCGAGCGCCCCAAGATCTGTTTAAAACTAAAAAAGTAAAGAACTACCAAATTTTTGCTTTTAAATTTAAGAGCTTCGGGCTGACTTATTAGCATGGCAGACGATAAAAGATCAAAATATCAATGTTATCTGTTTTATAACTTCATAACACGAATTTGACGTTTAAGACAAAATTTGAAATATTAAGCTGTATGCATAATCATATGTCTTAATAATTATTGAGTTATTGCACTTCTTTTAGTCGAACATAAAATCTATTTTCTAGTTTTCAATTTGAATTCTTTTTGCGAAATATAGTACTCAGGAAAATTTAACCAGTATTAACAATTCTTTTAAAACAAAAACTATCAAATATTTTTACACATTGTGACTTAAGGTGCTATCAGTCACTCAAGTAAATCCAGAATTCCTCGTGTACAATCTGATCTCCACAGTTCCCTTCCATAGACAAAAGTTAACAAAATGTCATCTAAACACATGATTTGTTAAATATTTTAACGACTCTCCTACAAATTATACTAAATTATATTGTCACAGTCAATTCATCTTCCAATTTAACACAGAATTTTCCAAGAAATCAATTCATTCCTCGCCGTATTTGACACACCAACAAAAGTCGTGATGAATTGGCTAAACATAAAAAGAAACAAATGCGTGCCAATGTTTTGACATAACTTTTAAATTCTTCTTAATAAATTTCATGTTCACAATTTTTTTTTGATAGTCTTATATGTAAAAATCTTATAAAATGTAAGAGTATGCGAAGTCAAACACATTCATCGATGCCGCGCGCCGCATGTGTTTTGTATTGTATTCTGTCATTTGGAATGCAATTCACGATGACATTCCTCGCATTCACACGATACGATGATGATGATGCAAAGGGAATTATATGGTTGGCGGAATGAAAATGAAAGAAAATTTAAATTTAAAATTTTATTTCCAAGAATTTACAACAATTCTGTTTGTAAATTATTACCATGACGAAGAGTTCAAGTTGTTGTGTCTGATGGATGAATTACAGTTGTCTATCAAATTCAAATAAAATTTTAAGTTTCATTCCCAATCGCACATCATCATCAGAATATCACAAGAATCAGAGAAGAATTTTAGAATTTAAAAAATTGTTATTTGGAACGATAAAAATTGTTTTTATGTCAAAATCAGTGAGGAGGTCTTTTATTAAGAAAAGGGAGGTATAACTTTGAACATGGAAATAAATCTCATAAAACTAGAGTGGGAATGTTTCTTTGGGGACACAATCAATCTGTGTCGATCTTTACTAATAATTAACAATTTGTTAGGAGAACTGTCAAAATATAAATAAAACTACCGAAGAAGCTCAAATTCCACTTTTTTTTTAAGTTGTCACGTTTGGAAGACAGTGAACCGAGAAAGTGAAGGGAATAATTATGTATAGCGAACGGTGAGGGAATCAAATTCTTTTCGATGTCGTCATTTAACATTCAATTTAAAACTAAAGACCTCCCTAGAGATTTTTTTTGACAGCATCAGTTTCATGGAATAAGAGATCATCATCATCATCTGCACACCAAGCTTATAAGATGTGAGTTTGACGATGATAGCAAGGAAAGAAGGGGTAGATATAATATTTCATATTGAACATGGGATGTGGTTTTAGTTTTGTGTTATGGTCCTTAAGTTGCTTCTGCTGCTGCTGCTGCTGCTACTGATGGATGTGATGATCATGCTCATCAGGGTAAATGTTTTGGGATATTTATTTTTAGATAGTATATGGTAAGGGTAATTAATATTTTTGATTTTTTGAGAAGGGAGGTCTGTTTAAAAATATTCTTTTGAAAAATTTGATTGTCCTTTGGGAAACATACAACAAATTATTCATGGTTATGAGCAAGAGTTTATATTGACTTACCTCTTCGTATGTATTTTCTCTGTGATTCGAACATTGTACGCTGTTTGCAATTGAGCGTCGAAATACTTCGCTGAAAAGAAAAATCACACAAATAAAATTAATAATATATTTTGAAGGTTAGAATCTGAAATATGGATTAAAAAAGTGACTTTAAGTTGAAAAGTGAAAAAAAAATTACTAAAAAAAGGTATGAGAAGTAGCTTTAATTTGAGCAGCAAACAGCTTCATCATATGCCTTTTCAGAGTAGCTGAAAGAAAATCGCCGGGAATTGCTTGCTTCTCATTAAAGAGATCTTCGTTATTCTTTAATTTATATTTGTAAAATGGAGGTCTAAACAATTATGTATAGCAAAGATATCGCCTGTCAAAGAATCCTATTTTTTTTTAAACTATTATCTTTATAAAAACATGGAAACTCCAACCGCTATTATTTTTATTCACAGTCTTCTTCCGAAGTAAGCTAATTGTCAAATTTTTTAAAATTATCAGAACTGTCAATTAAAAATATTAGCAAATTTCCGTAAGCGAGTGAATACATTTTTATTTGGTATTACAACAAACCGTGAAACGTCATTTATAGCCATTGCCAGACGATGACGTTTAAAATTGTCAGATGGTATATTTTTTATGACACATTGATGTCAATTTCTTTCTTTCTGCTTATGAATAATTAAATCAGTCTTTCTGGAAAAATATGTTAACAGATTTTCTTATTGATCTGCAGTACTGATTCTAATATTTGTATTTGCTATTTTTGAATGGCCTGTCAAAAAATGTCAATTGAAAACAAATATTATATTATAACTTGAAGCATATTCAGCAGGTCACAAACATCAAAAAATCTATTTGAAGAAATCAAATTTGTATTTTTCATGACAAAAACCTTAAGAAAATCTTAAAACAATAAATATTAATTACTTTAATTCGTATTTAAAAATTCATGTGTACATAAATCAGCTAAGAAATTGTACTGCTTGTATTGTCAACTGTCACAAAACAATCTTACGTTTCAACTGTCAAAATAAAATTAAAGTTTAAGATTTAACTTAAGAAAAGTTAATATTTTTGACAATAAATTGCTCAAAATTTTAACAGTCCTTTAGAATCGACCTTTCTAGTTGAATAAGGAAATTTAACACTGTCTGCAGATCAATCTTGTTGAGGAATGGATTAAAGATTGTGAAATCTTGAACCGTAAAGTGTTGATAGGTTAAAAAGCATATGGTCTTAATATTGTTTCCTATAGTTACATTTAAAATAAAACTCGAAATTTCTATATATGTATATAAATTAAAACGTCATTGATTCAACATCATTACAGAAAGTTAGTTTTTACGAAGCCAAGCCATTTGAAAAAATTAATTTATAGAGCATTCTAATGTTTCTTGTTACAATAATATAATTATACGATTAATTATTTCTTAAACGTTTAGTAAGATTAATTTTTTTCTTCATATAAGCCTTTAAATATGATTGAAGTTTGAAATGTAAGGCAAGTTAATAACTATTTTCAGCCATTCCAAGTTAGAAATAAAATGCAGGATTGGGTCTCACATGGTCCTATATAAAAAGAGAGGCGTGATACTTAAAAACGATTTAGTGAAATGTTAAAATCATTCTTAGCAATTTTTTAAGTTAAAAGATGATTTACCTAATTTCGAACGATTTTAAAATCTTTCTGTTTCTTAACATTTAGCTAAAGTTAAGACCCCGGAATGGTTTTCACATTTATAAATTTTCAAAATCCATATTGCATCAGATCTGTCCTTATCTTAGACAAAAATAAAGTTAATTTGTGCGTTTTAAACTCCAGTTCTTTTATTTTTAGTGTAGAAAATGTTTTCAGAAGACAAAGATTTAAAAATATTTGAAAATAATAAAACACTAGCTTGTACATATCGAGGCCTTCCCGTCATTTTAACGTAAGCGATATTTTCAATAAAAAAAAAACAACCTAATAGCCTTGAATTTTTTTAAGTAATTCATTTTATTAGAAAAATTATTTGGTTACAAAGTTTAAGTATTATGGTTATGAATTTGAGATAGCTAAGGCTTAGCCATCACCTTGAATGCCATTATATTAAAATGGTTATAAAAAGTTATATAAACATAATAAAAAGGAACTTCAAATATACTCAGTCATTAACAAATTTCTGTATATTAAATACAGAATTATTTAATACATATTTATATTAAATAGATTTAAGAAAATCACAAAATTCTTTTCATTTTCTTCCGTTCAAAATTTCTAATGTTTCCATCATTGTAAAACGTTCCTTTCCTTGATATGCAAGTCTTAGGTCTTTGAAGATTTGACAAATGCTAATAAAATGAAAGATATCTTATTTGACCTTAATGTTGCACTGCGTGCAAAATTGGTCGGATGCACCATTGTATGGACTGCCGTTAAGGTAGATGAGCTCACATCTCGATTTAAACAGCAGCGATATTTCTTCGTAGCTAAGGTTTTCCTTAAAGTAGTTGTTACTACAGGGGTTATAATTTAATTTTAAATATATGTATAATTCTGCTTTCTGATTTCCGTGCTTCTTCAATCAATGCGTTACAAATGGAGTCTTTATTTATTTGCATTAAGGAGTAACGTTGTTCTTTTAAGGAGTCTAGGTTACTGAAGTTCTAGTCTAAATTAATGTTATAATAAGAGGCAATATTTTGCCATTTCATCATCCACCAGTCGATGTTTCTTTGTTCGTAGAGCACCAATTTTTTCGTTATTTTCGCAATTTTTGAAATGCGTCTGCTTGAAACTTAAGGGTAAAAGTAAAAATCTTAGGCTATCCTGTTTCAAGATATAATGCATAAGTTGGGGTGTTTCTTGGTAGATGTAACATTTTTTTCAGAAAATTTCGATGACACTTTATAACCACTTCAAATTTATCCATTTCAAGCCATTGTCATGTCTTAACTTAAGAATTATTAATAGTTCTAACAGTGACTTTGGGTGGAAGTCGTTTCAAGGAATAACAGTAAACTTCTGATAAAATGTATTTTGGTGCTTACAATAAATTTTCTGTAAAATTTCGATATGTAAATTTATCTAAAAGAGTAGTCTACAGCTGGGAATTCCGAATAGGCCCGTTTAAGTTTATTTTCTTTATTTATATTCACGAAATGTCACTTTTTTGACATGTTTGGATGCTTGTTTTTTAATAAAAGGGAACTAGCGTTTTGTGATTGTGATCCTTTTTTTTCGTTTTGCTTACTAAAAAAAGGATCACAACATTTGAAAGCTCGTAATTTGCTAGATATTCAAACCATTTACTGATTAAAAATTCAGGAGTGGAATCGGCTAAGGTGATAGTTGACTATTTATTGTTGGTATGGTGAAAATTTAAAATTATTCCTATAAAACATCTTAAAAAAGTATTTAATTCTATGTGTTTTAGTAAAATTTTTACTTTTCTTGTGTTTTTTTTCGAATGTTGTAAGCTTTGTCCTTCACAAGAATGTGTTTTTGTACCTAAAAAAGGTAACTGAAAAATGCTTCATCCGTTTTTTGTAAGCGTCTGGTAGCCCTTATCACAAACAACATATTTGTAGGAAAATGACTATCACATTTATGTTGTGACAGCTTTTTAGGTATCAATTTAACTATCACCTTACATAGATTCAATTCCATTATTTTGACTGTAATTTACCAACAATCACCTTAGCCGATTCCACCCCTGTTTCTGAGATATCAATTTTTTGAAATGAATGATACAAAACAATATTTGTGAGTAGTCGAAAAATCAATAATACATCTTTGATTATCAAATATTATTTAAACAATGTAAGAGCTTATTCAGAAACAAAAATATTTTAATCGCTCATTAGTTTCTGAGAAAATTTGAAAACAAAATAACGATTCTATGAGCGGTCTCTTCTGGAGCTTTACTTTGTATGTTGAAAATTAAGAAAACAATGTTTCCATAAAAATCAAGATAATTCAAATTTTCGATGTTTGTAATTTTTAGTCTTCAACAAAAAATTTAAATCTAGTTCCAATTTTAATTTCCAAGTTTGAGTTCAATCGACTCAAAAGTTGTAGAGAATACAAATACCTAGGAGTAATTTTTTCAAGAAACCTGAATTTTGCAAAAGGCAAAAACTGCAAATAATATTTCATGAAAAAGATGCTTTATGAACAAAAACTAGCTTACAGTAGTAAAAATAAGGTATTTGAAGCAGTTGCAGAAGGTATCCTTTGTATGGCTCGCAAGTATGGGGATGCAAAATGTTTCACACGAGAATATTTCGTCTTCAAAAAAATACGCCAAACTACGTGATTATGCTAGAAACCGGACTATCACCTCTATTTATAAAGACCCTAAAGATGCAAGCGGATTATCTCCTGCATGTTTTTAGTATGAACTAATACCCACTTGTTAGAAAATTCGTAGTCAAAGCTGTAGAAAACCAAAATCACTGGTACAGTGAGTGGTCGAGTCTCGCAGAAGGATGCAACTCAAATGTTTATTTAAGTGTTAATTTATGTACAAGTGTAGAGCAGAATTTGCAGCTTAAACAGTTGGGCCTTTGTACAGAACAATTTACAGTAGGCTCAATCAATCTCGCAGAAAGGAACTCATTCCATGATGCAAATAATATAAACGTCATTGCTACAATAGTCAAGTTAGGAAGCGAACTACTCAACCTTAACTTCATACCGCACAGACCTGATTTACTACTGGAGGGTACTATTTGCAATTTAGCAGAACGGGAGACCGTCATACATTTCGTTGGGATGTGTATAACTTTAAGGGAAACTAGAAGAAATATTCTTGGAATTTACGTTTTATCAGAAAAACAAGTTCTTAGTATGCTGAAGGAGATGGAAGTCTCCAAGATAGTTTCGATATAGTACGTAGATCCAGAATTGTGAACGAAGACTTCTGACCAGGGCCGGACTTATAGGTCCAGAGGTCTCGGGACAATAAAGGAGCGGAGGGCTCTTCGCCACAAATTATTTCAAAATAAAGTAAACCATTTTTTTCAACCGAGTTTTTCAACAGTAAATTCCTTTAGTATTGAACAAACACATATAAATATAAACGGAGAAAAGAATTTTATCTATCATTTAAAACTTTGTGAAGAGTATTTAAGAAATCAAAATTAGATACTACAGATAAAGCCCAAGCTCTTAAACCCTTTTCTCATTAAAATTATTTTTGGATCGCTCTAACTTAAGAACGAATTTACAGAAAAGGATCGTTAATATGTCCTTATCTTAATATTTTTAATAGCCTTAAGTTATTTTTAGATGATAAACAATAAAATAAAGAGTTATTTTTCATATGGTGGCTATCTTCCTTTAGGTAATATTTAGGTAAAAGAAAAAAATTTACAGTATAATATTCTTTTCTTCTTCCTCTTCAATTGTTTGGTACTGTTAAGAAAGTTTTAAGGAATATCCAATTCTAATTAAATATTGTACTTTCTTTCATATAAATATCCAAGGATAAATAGATAAATAAATATTTGAAAGCAAAAAAAATCACTGTGGCGTATACGCATCTTTTTATTTAGTTTTATTTTCATTCGATTTTTCGTACATTTTTGTTAATAAACATTTTATCATATTTTGTTAAAGATCAAAACCTTAAATTGAAAAAATTATTCAAATAATGAACGGTTTATAAAATTGAAGCACTTATTTTTCATCTCTTTCTAGTTGCAGCCTGATGTGTACGTGATCTTTTTTTTATTTAAAATACAAATTTTAACCTTAGTAAAAAATTCACACTATCCAATTATTACTCAAGGACAGAAACAAAACCATTTTAAGCTAATTCCAATTTATTAGACAATTTTTAAATAGATGTATCTAATTTCTCATTAGTTAATTCACCTTCTGTTTTTTCTTCCAAACAACGTTTATGTAATCTGAAGACAAAATTATTATCTAGTTGAATTACTTAAATCCTCTTTTTATTTTCAAAACTTATCTAACTTAAGTCTTATTTTGAATGTAACATTATCTTTGTATAACACGAGAATTAAAATACCCGTTACATTTTATAATATTTTAGCATTATCATTATCAACTCAACGCCCTCATTTGACCAACAACAATAAAAATATAAAATAAAATCCACCCATAAAAGTCTTAAAACATTCAAATCACGTTACTTTACACCAAACAAAAAAATATCTCCATAAAAGAAACAAATTTTTAAACATCACTTACCTTATACGGTTGACACCAGTGGGCGCAACTGTTGCGATAGTCCTTGAGTCGTTAGCCACAACAGAAGACATTTTTAATTCTTATTAAAAGCAAAGTCTTTTAGTCCAAACAAAAAATAACGCAAACAAGAAAATGATAAAGAAGCTTGATAAATGTTTGAATTTTCAATTTGACAAAAAATTTTATATGTTATCTTGATTAACAGCACTCTGTCAGTTCCCAAAAAAAGGCATAACACGAGAAAAATATTCGCGGGGGCGTGTTCCACGCGAATGTGCTCACACGCAAAAACCTCAAACGCACCACCAGAGGGCAACAGCAAGGCAAAGGTAGAGGTAGCAAGCGAGAAGTATCTCTTAATTATATGACCACCGACTGTGACCGCCGAACACGAAAGTTCCAAATTTGGACAAATTACTCGGAAATCAATGTACGCGCACGACAACGACGACGACAAAGACGACGATGGACGCGTGATGCTGATGGTTCTGATTGTTTGATGAGCTGTATAGGTATAACCACGAAGCCGCGGATATATTGGGTTAACGTTCCGCGCAAGAAGCTTGTCACTGCAGACACTTTGTTAACTGATGGACAAGATGCACAAAACTTGACTAAAGCCGATCACTAAACAATGTCACACATCACTCTCACGATCAACGACAACCGAAGACCAAACCAACGACAACATTGAGAAGATGAATATAGGAGGACAATTTGTTCACGCTGCTGCTAGCTGCTGTATGATGACTATAAAACTACGACTCGGACGACTAAACACCTGAACGAGTAGCATGAAGCGTCTGAAAAGGGGACATCCATATCATCCTTGAATGGGCTATGGATATAATATGATGGATGGATTGGCGATGGAAGGGTACGTTCTAAAAACGAACACAACAAACTTGAGATGTATAATTTTTTTTTTTGCATGCGCATTTAGTATGTGCAAACGCAAAGCAAACCAAAGCACAGCCAAAGTAAAGAAAGAAAGAAAGAACGAACCACCATCTGGTCGGGAATGGTGCGGTCTTGAGCATATAGTCGTTTATGGTAAGAGGTAAGTGTAACCAATGTGATATTGCATGTGTACTCTTTGTGCAGTGCAGGAGACTCAAATTGCTGTATCTCGACTTGGCTCGGGCTTGGGTTTAGTATAGGCCTGGGGTTGGGTTTCTATAGAAATACGCGAGGATCTAAGGGAGTTTGTTGCGGATGAGCGGTGCAGAGAGGGCAAGTACTAAAGGTATAGAGTACACACAAATAGAGGTACGTGAATGTACTGTGAAATGAAAGGAAGTCCCGATTTGTACTTGCAAACTATGCTTTATCATTATTTTTTGGCTCCATCAAGTTTGTCATGTCATTTTTTTTCTAGAAGTCCAAGTATCCAGCTTTAAATCCAGCTTGATGTCTAAACAAGCTTAGATTGGGAATTAGTCCGTGACTTCATGCTCGTATTTTCTTATTTGTTTGGCCCCACTTTGTGAAAATTACGTAAAAATAGAAAGGCATCAAAGTTCACAAATTTTTGCTCGAAGAGAAAACTTACTTTCTTAAAACATTTTAATAATTTGGACCTGCTATTAAATAAGGCTCTATAACTGTTCATATTGATTTGACAAGTTAGACATGATAAATAAAAGCCAATTGGACGGATGAAGCTTTAAAATATGGCAGCAAAAGCTTGTCAAAGTTTGAAAATCACTACTGGAAAAATATCGGCCTTTTTGAAAAAAAAGTTCTCAGTCTGAATGACTTCGTTCCAGCATCATTTAAAATGTACACAGGTTCAAAAACGTGTTCCATTTGATCTCAACATAGCTGGAAACTATATTTTCAAACTTTAAGACCCATCTTCAATAGAAAGCAGTAATAAACCATCATAAACTCTAAATAAAGTTCGAATCTCAACTCTTTTGTTTTGATGTTGGAAAAAATTGTCTCATTTGAAAATGTGAACTAAAAACTCTACTCAAGAACCAAAAGTTTTGAATATTTTAAAAATATTGAAGAACAGATACGAACTAAAGTTCCTCTTCAGTGCAATGAGTAGTCACAATGAAAATGGAACAAAAAAATACCTCTGAGCTTCATATTATCAAAACCTATACTTTTACTACACTACGGCATGCATACCTTTGCCTATACCTTGGTTACTAGATGGAATACGCAGTAATTTCTTGAATTTTACATTGCGCACGTCACTTCGTGGTCACCGATCAGTCTTGAAGTCAATAATTCTTATGTATATATTCTTTTCTTCATATATACAAAAGTCCTCATCGCACGCTTTTTTACAAGTACTTCAAGCCTCTTAGCAGTTTTGCGGTGTTTTTTTTTTGTTTGGTTTTGTTGTCTATAGGGAAAAGGTAAAGATTGTTGTTGTTATTATTATTTTATGTATCAAAAAGCAACAACAGGAGCACAATATAACCAATAACATAACAACAACAACAGAAGCAGGAGCAACAACAGCAGCAGCTGCTGCTGGTATTCCTTACCTTATAGCAAAGTGGTCAGTCATTTTGAAGAGGCTTTAAGAATTCTCTCGAAGAGTTGCCATAATAGAAGTTAAGTTTTACTAAAGACTTTCAACTGCAATATACATACAAACACCAATCACAACATCACACAGACAGATAGATTGTTTATCGAACAGGATTGCCAAATTGGGCTATTTATCGGAAACTGGGTTATTTTTTTTCCAAAGCTGAAAGATCAATCATAATTGAGCTAATAATAGCCCAAGTCTTATTTCGGGCGTTATCTGTGTTAATATTGATGCCTCTTAATATGCACACAAAATTTATATTTAAATTTCTATTGTTTTTTAAAATAAAAATAAAATTGAAACAAAACTCATGAACTTTTGTTAAAATTGAGCTATTATTTGGGCTACTTTTTCGGCTCCAAATTAGGGCTACAAAAATGTTTAAAGTGAGCTATTAACTAAGTTCAGGACATGGCAACTCTGAAATCGAACAGAA